>NC_058130.1:255716189-255866052 GCF_016433145.1 Gracilinanus agilis
GGGTGGGGGGGTGAGGGGTGTGCCTGTTTTGGGTTCAAATGTGGCCTCAGACTCTTCCTAGTTATGTGACCCTGAGCAAGTCACTTAACCTCAACTGCCTAGCCCTTAACTGCTCTTCTGCTTTAGAATCAATATACTATTTATTCTATGACGAAAAGGTAAGAGTTAAAAAAAATCATGAACAACTAAGCTAATTAAGAAATAAGAGCTAAAAAGAAACTATAACAACCCAAGCCCCCTTTAGTGTATGATTACTAAATATGGTTAAAGATCTTTTTACCAAATGATTGCCAAGGGTCTGAAGTAGTTGATGTAGTTGCAGCTCCTCCCCAGGGATCAGTTTGGTTGGTTACAGTTGATGTTCCCCATGGTTCTTCTTTCTGAGGGGCAGCAGCTGAATTGGGTAGAGCATCCATCAAATCCAAAAGAGTATTATGCTATGAGGAGAAGGAAGCAATGCTTTTAGGTCAAACAAACAAAAAACCCTGTAAAAATGAACAAAAAAACCCACCAAAACAAAACAAATAGCTGTCCAAGACTAAAACCTCTTCATTGATATTTTATGCTAGCTACAAATACATTAGTTTACTCTTGCTTACAGTAGATGAATTTTTTTTGAATGATGACATTACCATACTATCTATGATGAAATTCTATTAAAACACAATGCACTATATAAAATTCAGGGTATCTTAGAAAAAAATATGTAACTTGTTAGGACCAAATTAGAATGTATCTAGAGGATTTTGCTAGCATTATTGTTCTATTGTCATTTTTACCTCTTTTTTTCTTGGAATTTTAACAGTATCTCTACGACTTTCTTCCAGGGCCATTTGTAACCTTAGGTCATCTCCACGTCTGAGACGTTCTTCCTGAAATGGATAAGGGCATTTGGAATTGATTTTATTACAAAAAAGTTATCATTTAAGTAAAAAAAAATACTATTTATTAATGTGAAGTTCCATTTGTGTGTTAATTTAAAATAAAAATGAGAAAAAAGTGAAGGGGAAGGGCTATGGTTTTTTTGTGCCACAATTATAATGGCTTAGAAAAAGCTTTGGATATTCATTGTGATACTTCAATCTATCATCAATGACTGATTCCACTAGTTCAGAGACAACTCTAAGGAATATTAAATAAGTTAAGTTTGTTTTTGACATCTTATCATTCTTTTTAGTACCCTTGCTGCTCACCCACTTCTCTCACATAGGCCCTATGTCCCATTTGACAGTTTTCAGATATATTTGAAAATTTTTCTGGCCAGGATAACATTGTACAAAGAATTTTGTGATCAAATTTTGATGTTTTCCTCTCTCAAGTATCAACTATAAAATTACATGTATGCCAAAATACTTGATATATAACTCTGGGGTGAAAACTGGTTTAAATTATTTGAATTTCGTCCAAAATTTCCTTATCTTCCTTTAATCCTGAAGTTATTTCACACTCCTGCTCACCTTATCACCAAATACTCTCTCTTTATTTCAGATATTAGTGGCCCAGATTAGTTTGAGAAATATTGACTAAAGTGTTAGTGGTCAGAATGATGTCTTCCCTCCCAATTATATTTACACTAAAAAAAAACAAAACAAAACAAAAAAAAACAACAAAACCCTTACCTTCTGTTTTAGAAATGATACTAAGTATTGGTTCCAAGGCAGAAGAGCAGTATGGGCTAGACAACTGGGGTTAAGTGACTTGACCAGGGTAACACAACTAGGAAGTGGCTGGGGTCAGATTTGAACCCAGGACCTCTCATCTTCAGGTCTGGTTCTCTGTCCACCTAGCAGCTCTTATATTTACACTTTTTTAATATTTATACTTTTAATAAAAATTATTAAAGATTTAAAAAGCTTTCAAGTCTCAGGGGGTCTGGGTTTTTTTTTGGGTGACCTTCCTAGTATATTACAAATACTATAACACAGGTGATTATTTATTGTGAAGTTGACCCTGTGACAATTCATAATGAAATTAAGATCACCGATGACTGAAAGAGTATAGCATAAATCAAATTTAAAGTGACTCAAAAAAAAAAAAAAAGGTTAAGTCCTACCCACAACACAATCTGTGGATGCTGCCTTTCTGATATTCTAAGATTCTGAAATTGCATTCCAAATGAAGTATCACCAATGATAACAAAAATACATCAGTATAACATCTTATCCAACTGACAAAGGATAAAGAAGTTATTATAAAAAAATTTTAATGCAATTTCTTTACTTACTGTACCAGGTTGCCATTAAGTGTCCAAAGTTACAATTTTGGAAAGTGAAAATCAGTTTTACCTCTCTAAATAGTAAAAAATAAACCTTTTCTTCAATTTCAAATTTCATTCACAATTACATAATTTTGTCAAATAAGGAAGGTATTTTTCTGACAACTAATAATGTGATGTGATGTCATGAGCATTCTCCGTTGTCTATCCAATGACCAAAGCATTGGACAGTACTCATTTAGAATGTGGTGGTCAGAGACAGCATTGATGTTTTAAACCTATGTGTAGGCTTGGGGAGATAAATCTCTAATAAATCTAATTGAATAACAAATAATCTATTTAAAGGGGTTGCCTTCTAATTCTCTTAAAAATTTACCCTTTTATAGGAGCAATTTAAAATACTTAATAACCACTTAACTTATTAGAGGAAAGTGCTATCTTTTTAGAAGTCAATAATGTTTTTAACAATATTTCTGAAATATGGCTTTGACTGCTTTTTGCCTTTTATCTCTTAGGACTTACAATTCTTTTTTTAAAATTTTTTAAACATTTATTAATATTCATTTTTAACATGGTTACATGATTCATGCTCCTACTTTCCCCTTCATCGCCCTTACAATTCTTACCCAAATACTGCTTCCCCTCCAGACAATTCCCATATAGTGGTGCTCTAGGAGAGATGAACTCATGGCAAACAGTGTGTGCTCAAAAAGAACTTAATAAAAGCTTTAGGACAATTTTAATAGGGCTGCTGCCTAAAAAAAAAAAAAAAAAAAAAGCTATCTTGGATAACTGACCTGCTCTGCAACTTCTCTGCTCATTGCTAATGCAAGCTGCAGCTGAAGTTCTTCTTCTCCACTTGTTTGAGGTCGGGCTTGCTCCAGCTCTGAAGAAACACGAGGGGAGGTAGCTGTTGAGGCAATACGACATAGTTATCACAAGCAAAAGACCGCAAAACAATTTATTGCAGCCTACTATTTATTCCCTTTCCAAGAGATTTGCCAAATCTTTACAATATTAAATACATTTTTAAAGAAAGTTGTAATGAGCCTTTAAAGGTAAATACAGAAAACAGATGAATGTGGATATATTTAAAAGTACCTAGCAAAGGATGAAACAATTATTTTAGGCTTATTAATAGTCATAATAATTAAGTCACATGGGGTTGGAAGGTAACTGAACTTAAAAAAGATTAAGTGCCTTACCTATAATAAAATATATTCCTGGAAAGGTAATCAAACAATCAACAAGCATTAATAAAGGCACCTACTATGTGCCAGGAACTATTTTAGGCTCTGGGGATACAAAGACAGAATTCAAACAATTTCTGCCCTCATTAAGCCTATATTCTATCAAGTGAGATAACATGTACATACAGGTAAAGAATAAATACAAAATAAATGGAAGGTGATTTGAGTAGAAAGGGCAATGGATATGTAGGGAACTATCAATAAAATATTTATGTAGAAAGGGAGGCTTGATTGGAGTCCTAAAGAAAACAAGGTATTCTATAAAGTATAGTAAAGAAGTATATTCCAGGCAAATGGGCCAGACAGTGAAAAAGCACAAAGGGGTTAGAATGAAGAATTTAAGAAGCGAAATGTATAGAGACTAAAAAAATGTATAAGTTGGGGCAGGGTGTGAAGAACTTTATATGCTAAACCAAAATTTATATTTTTTCCTAGACACAATATAGAGTCATCACTGGGATTATTGAGTAGGGGAATCATATAGTTAGACCTGCAATTAAAGAAAATCTCTTTGGCAGCTGTGTAGATGAATTAGCATGGGGATATGGCAGAAGACCAATTGGGAGGCAACTGCAATAGTTCAGGCTCTTAGAGGTGATGAGGGCCCCAGCTAAGGTAATGACTTTGTAAGTAATGAGAAGGCAATGGATACCAGAAGTGTTGTGAAACCAAACACAATAAAATTTGACTATGTAAGAGGAGTTGAGGAAAATGCTCAGGCCATGACCTGAGACAACGGAATGATGGTATGTGATAGCCCTGACAAAAAAATTCAGAAATGAGGCAAAGCTTTGAGTAAAAAATAAGTTGTTTTATACATACTGAGCTACAGATATCTACAGGGCATATTATTTGCAATGTTCAATAGGTAGCTAGAGATATGGCAGTCACCTGCAGAGAGATTATTAAATTCGTGGTAGCTGATGAGATCACCAAGTGAGAATATATATAGAGAAGAGAAAATGGTGGAAGAAGAGCATCTAGAATCCAGTTAGAAGGTATGATGTAGATGAGTGCCCAGTGGATTGGGAGCCAGGGCTGGAAATGGGAGGTCTCAGGTTCAAATCTGGCCTCAAACACTTCCTATTAGGGTGACCCTGAGCAAGTCACTTAACCCCAATTGCCTAGCACTTAGCACTCTTCTGACTTAGTATGATTCTAAGACAATAGGTAAAGGTTTGAGACAGGCAGAAAATGAGAAATCAGACAGGTAGGAGAACAGGAGAGAGTAGTATCACAGAACCTCAGATAAAAGAGACTATCCAGAAAGAGAAGTTCAGTAATGTCAAAAACATGTCAGAGAAATCAAAGATGATTGAGAAAAGACCACCAGAGTCAGCAAATTAAGATAAGTAATATTGGAAACAATCCCCAAGGCTTATGATAAAAAATGCCATCTGCCTCCAGAGAAAGAACTGATGGAGTCTGAATGCAAACTGAAATATACTATATTTTACTTTCTTCATTTTGCTTTTTTTTTTTGTGTTCTCTTCTATAAATAATTTACATGGGGAAATGTTTTAATGCACATGTTGCATAGGTAAAACCTATTGCTTGCCATCTGAGAGAAGGAAAGGGATAATTTGGCTCAAACTTAAAAAAAAAAAACCCAAAGGTCAAAAATTGTTTTTACATATAACTGAGGGAAAAAACAAAATATTAAAAAGCTAAAAAAATTAATATTAGGCAAAGTATTTCATTTTTTATTTGAAATTCTTTAATTAATTTAGAATATTTTTCCATGGTTACATGATTCATGTTCTTTCCCTTCTCTCCTGTATCCAATGAGTAATTCCACTAGATTTTACATGTGTCATTGATCAAGACTTATTTCCATATTGTTAATATTAGCATTATGGTGATTGCTTAGAGTCTACATCCCCAATCATATCCCCACCGACCCATGTGATCAATCAGTTGTTTTTCTTCTGTGTTTCTACTCCCACAGTTCTTTCTCTGGATGTGAATAGTGTTCTTTCTCATAAGTCCCTCAGAACTGTCCTGGATCGTTACATTGCTGATAGTAGAGAAGCCCATTACATTCAATTGTGGGCAAAGTATTTCAATGAAATAAGATTGGGTTTTTAAAATAAGATTACAAAGGTTGATCAATTAAAATTTTTCATTCAAAATGGCATTCAAGAAATAAGAACACTATAAATATATTCACTCTAAACTTTTCTGATTTGCAAGGACACGCGGATAAGAGAACTCAGACTTTTAAAAAGTATATAGAAAATAAAGACAATTGTAATGGCAATAGCACAATTTATTCAACATTTTTTAAAAATGCAATACTGGGGGCACCTAGGTGGTTACAGAGAGTGAGGCCTAGAAACAGGAGATCCTGGATTCAAATCTAGCCTCAGCTAGTACCTAACCCCACCACTGCTGAGGCTCTTACTACTCTTCTGCCGTGGAACCAATATTTAGTTTCAATTCTAAGGCAGAAGGTATGGGTTTAAAAGAAATACAACAATATATATTTCTAAAAATATATACATTGAAGTTTCTATATAACTTCTTGGCTGACTTAAGGAATCCTATTTTAAATAGTACTTAATACCTCACAGGACTATGTTAGAATCAAAACAAATAATATCAGAAAGGTATTTTGAAAACCTTAAAACCTCTACATAAATGCTAACTAACTGTTATTAATATCATTATCCAGGACTGCAGATATAGCTATAAAAGTTATAGGGAGGGGGCAGCTGGGTAGCTCAGTGGAGTGAGAGTCAGGCCTAGAGACAGGAGGTCCTAGGTTCAAACCCAGCCTCAGCCACTTCCCAGCTGTGTGACCCTGGGCAAATCACTTGACCCCCATTGCCCACCCTTACCAATCTTCCACCTATGAGACAATACACCGAAGTACAAGGGTTTAGAAAAAAAAAGTTATAGGGAATTGAGTTAAATTTGTACCAACCTCAAGACATCACGATTTTTTAAATTGTTATTAGAAAATTCTTAATTTGAGCCATTTTTATCACAGAGGGTCAAAATAATCCTGGTTCATTGATTATCAGTTATTTGTGCTTTAATTAATACATTTCCCTATAAATACTATCTCATAAAAATAATAAAGGGAATATAATAAATCTTCACACACTAAATTGTAAATACACTATAAAAATCTTTCTTCTTCACTTTCCTCCAGTCTAGCTCAGAGAAGCAACAAGTCACGTGACATAGGTAGTAGAATGTTTCAGGAAGGCCAAACTACTGCTACCACACATCCCTTTGGATTCCTGTGGCTGCAGCTCAAGACTCTATGTCCTAAAGTCAAAGGAAATGACACCTCCTAGACCACCAATCCTACTTCCAAGTATGACCCTGTAACCTGCAAATTCTTCTATCAAGAGATAGACTAGGCAATTGCCACTAGTGCTCTAGGTGCTCCCTCTTCAAAAGACTCAGCTATTACACAGAAATTTTCTCTACTGAAGTCCTTGGAACTAGTAAACAGTTGACTCCATGGTTTTATCAACAGAAATGACATTTGCATTACCATTTGCTTTGCCACTGCAACATAAGGATCACTGAGACTCCATTTTTCCCACAGCTGAACCTATATTTGTTATCTCTATTAAAATATGAGTTCCTTGTCAGCAGGAACTATTTTGCTTTTCTCATTATAATCCCAGCACTTGACACAGTACACTTAAATGGTTTTTTTCATTCATTAAATAGATCTATATTTAATCCACTGGATAATTCATATGATTTATATCTTTAAACCATGATCTCTATATCAACAACTCTCAAATCTTTATCAACAGGATTTGCTCAACTCCAATTTGCAACAAGTTATGGAAGTTCATTTAGATAACCTACCATTATATCATCTTCAATATCTTTTTTAAATTGCTCATTTTCTTCATAAGCTAACTACCCTACGCAAACTATCTTTTTTTTTATTACCACCATTCTTTGGTTTTTTTCCCCATCTTGAAATCTTTACTCTCCTTGATTGTCTATAATCAGTAAACCAGTAAGAACACATCAATTCATTTTAAATGCTTCATGAAATAATCTATACCTACTGCTATCACAATCTTACTATGTATGGTCTCATTTAAACTAACCTAGATTGTCACAATACCCTAAATTATAATCCAGTCTACCTCCCTCTACTCTAACCCATTTGGCATAGTACTGTTACAAAGACTGTATCTTGTCACTTCCCTATTTAAGGCATACCTAATGTAGAAGTTCTTTACTTCTCTGAATAGTCCCCAAAGAAAGACTTTTTATTTAAGTCAGACTGTTTTTACTGTCCTTCTCACATGCAGATTTTCAACATACTACAATTTTCTCCTCCATTTCTTTGCTTATTATATTTTTTCCTATTTTGAACAGAGTGCTGAAAAAAATAAATCATGAAAAACCTATGTTTGAGTCCCATCTCTTGCAAGTTAACACTGACTGGGGAGCAGAAAGGGTTATCTCAGTATTAAAAAATATCCAAGAAGTTGTAAGTAAGAAACTGTTGTGTTTATGTCATTACTGATATGGCTTTATGTTTCTGATGTTGCCCCTGTTACTAATGCTGTTTTCCTGTTACTAATGCTGTTTTCATCTAGAGACTTGCTGTATGTAAACTGATCCAGATATTATTCTCATTACAGATACCATGCTTTTTTTTTTAAAAAGATTTTTATATTCAGCTTACACTGCTTTTGGATTTCTTTAGACTTCTTCACACCCCCATACCAGCCATTTTCTAGCTAACCTCTCACAAACACCATCAGAGAGACCTTCCTAAGTCAGACCTTATAGTCAATCTAACCCTAAATTTTGCTTCTAACAAGGGTTTACAACTTTGGTGTCATTTGTGACTCTCCATTTTCCACCTGTGGTTTTACCATACCCTTGGAACTAGAGATTCCATTACTTCCAAGGTAAAGTAATTATTATTCCTTATATCATAAGGAGTCCAATGATGAGTCCCAACAATATCAAAATATCTGGTGCAGGCCTTTTTGTATTAGGGAAAAAATTGGAAACAAAGTAAAGGTCCAATAACTAGGGAATAAACAATAATGGTACAGGAATATAATGGAATATTACTATGCTTACTTTAAGGATGAATACAGAGAAGAATGGGAAAATCCATATTGGTAAGATATACATGAACTAATGAAGAAGTAAAACCAAGAAATATAAAAAGAAAGAATAACCACGTAATGAATGATGCAGAAGTGTAAAGAATAACCTGGCTTGAAAGAATATTAGAAAACACTCCCACCCCAACTTTTGTTTGAAGAAGTAGTTAGGTCCACAAGTATTGCACATTGAATATATTTTCAAACTTTTTTGATGTAATGATCAGTTATGCTGACACCCCCCCCCCTTTTTCCCCCTTTAAAAATATTGTTATATGGAATGGTTATTTGGAAGGGAGAGGGGAAGAGATCCTGCAGAAAAATTATAGTGATGTTTAAAAAATATATATAAATAAAAATGTTCTTTAAAATATTGGGGTGAGGGGACAGCTCAGGAGATAGAATACCTTGCCTGGAGACAGGAGGCACTGGGTTCAAATGTGACCTAAGATATTTCCTGCCTGTGTGATCCTGGGCAAGTCACTTAACTCCAATCGCCTAGCCTCTCTTCTGCTTTATTACTGATACATAGTATTAAATCTTGGAAGATGAAGGTTTAAAAAAATTATATATATGAAAGCCAAGTGTGATGGCACACAATTCTGCAATTCCTCCTACTAGAAAGGATAAGGCAGGATGGTCATTTGAGTTTGGGAGTTCTGAACTACAAAAAAATAGTTAAAAAAGCCAATAGGGGAATCTTCACCAAGTCTAGCACCAATTTGGTGAGCCATCCCTAAAAGGTGAGTAGGGTATGGGGTGGACACAAGAATGACTAAGGATGGACAAATCCACACATGTTGGAAATAGAGGTCAAAATCTAGGTGATTAGCAGTACAGTACAGCCCATGAATGGCTAATGCAAAGGTGAGATAGGGAGATACAGTCTTTACGTTAAAAAAAAAAAAGAGGTAGGGAATTAATAGGCAGAGGCAAGAAGAGGAAAAGGGAAAAGAGGATAAAGAGAGAGGACAGAATTGGGAAAAAAAAAGTAAAAAAATTCAGTCATGGAAGACAGATTAGAAAGGGAGCATTTAAAAGGAAAAAAAGAAAGAAACCCAGCAACTTAAATCTGGGGTGGGTAAAGAAAAGGTAAAAGAGTAGGAGAAGACCATTTCAATAAATAAATAGTATTTATTTCTTTCATCACCTTTTTTCTTTGTAATATGAAATGGGATAGATGGGGAAATAAAGTAAATATAATAATTTATTATGACAAGAAAAAAACTACTTTAATAATCATAACTGTGAATGTGAATAGGATGAACTCATCCATAAAATGGAGGGTAGTGGAAGACTAGAATCCAACAACATTCTGTTTACGAGAAACCCACTTGAAACATAAGGACTCACAAAGAATTAGGATGAGCTAAAGAATCTATGAAATCTAAGGTGAATACCAAAAAAGTAGGAGTTATGATCTCAGACAAGGTAAAAGAAAACAAGACATGGTAAAAAGAGCTAAGCAGGGAAACTGCATTATGTTTATAAAGATATCATAAATAGTAAAATAATGTGTATATACACAAATATATATATATGTAACACACACACACACACACACACACACACACACACACCCCCAAGTGATAAAGCATTTAAATAAAGGAAAAGCTAAATGAACCCCCAGGGAGAACAACTAAAATAATAACTGTTCTTAATGTGCCTCTTTCAGATTTAGATAAATCTAAACAAAAGTTAAGAGTATTTATTATGTGTCAAGTACTGTGCTAAGTGATGAGGTTAGAAATACATAAGCATGAAGGGAAGACAAAAAAGAAAGGGGTGGATCAATATGTCATGGTATGGAGAGGCTTGGAAGTGGCATGAAATGTAAGTTTGGGATGAGTACAAAATGATGGCCTGACTTCAGGAAACATGATGAAGAGATTGTAGCTATGTTAGCTTTCTGGCAATTAGTTAATGGGAATTAAAAAAAATACATATTTCTTAGAACCTTTACAAAAATTGAAAAGTCACAAACCCACAACAAAACAAAAATTATCATCAATAAAAATAGTTTGAGTGGCAACTAGGTGGCTCAGTGGATTAAAAGTCAGGCCTAGAAATGAGAGGTCCTGGATTCAAATCTGACCTCAGACACTTCCTAGCTATAGGACCCTGGGCAAGTCTCTTAATCGCCATTGCTTAGCCCTTATTGCCCTTCTATCTTGGAACCAAAAAACAGTATTGATTCTAAGACAGAAGGTAAGAATTCTTTTAAAAAATAATATGAAGAAAGAATTCTGATTGAAGGGTTAAATAGTATAAACTTAAAGAATACAGGGTTACTTAATAAATTGTAAAAACAATAGAAAATTTATCAAAAAAAAAAACAATATGCCAAAACTTGTAGGATGAATTCAAAGCATTGCTTATTGGTAAATTTATTTCTCTAAACATGATCTTCTACAAAACAAGATCAAAATATTAATGAATTAGGCATATGTAACTTTTTTTAAATGAGGAAAAAAATCAAAAAGCCCTAGAAACAAAAATTCAAATACTAAAATCAAAATAAATAAGAAAAACTGAATTAATAAATAAAGTCAGTTATTTTTAAAAGAACCTATTAGCTAATTTCATTGGGAGGAGATTAAATTACTATTAAAAATGAAACAAAAATCACCACAGATGAAAGAGCAAAGAAGACAAAGGGAAAAAGAACTGAGTAATTTGGTGTTGCTCTGTTTTAAGAGGAAAGATATAAAGAAAGGAAAGTGAATTTTTACAGAAAAAGGAAAGAAAATTTTTACACTTCCAAGCACTTTGAAAAATTATGATCATTTTTGCCAGGAAATACATTACTTTTGGTCCCCTACCATAATTCAGCAGTGCCAAAAATTAATTGTACATGGTTCTGAATAGAAATACATTAGACAAATAAGACCTCTTGTCTTCTATACTTTCCAGCAAATTAAGCAATACTGAAGATACTTTAAATATTTTTAGTCTTCTCTTATTAATAGTAAAAAATGAATTACATTTAAAAGATGCTCAGATCTATGTCATAAGTGGCATATTAAAACAGAAGTTAAAAGAATATCCCTCACTATTAGTTTAGTTAACTAATATATAGCTTTAAATTCTACTGTCATCAGTATTCATAGCCACCAACTCTTGTATATCAGCTGAGCACTACACAACACGTCTTAGTTGCAAGGATTCTAGCATAAAGGTTATTGCCTTAGTAACAGTATCTTTATCACACAAAGAATCCCTTATGCCATTGCACATGACAGTTAACTCAGATGTTTATGTAAGATGGGCCTGAATAGATCAATTCTAACCTATTAAGCCCAGCTTTGTAATCACTTTAAAGAATTTTGAGGTTCATTACACTCTCTAGGCCACATGGGAAAAAAAGTCTGGGATAGTTGCTACCACTGGCATAAAAGTTACTGGCTCTGCTTTCTCATAAGTCACTCTCTGGGGAGTAAAGAAATAATTTCCAACTTCAACTAATCACTAAAGAATGCTCTCGGCTCTTTCTGCTACCAGTTATTTTGTCATCTATATAATGTTTATTGATATATTTTGGCATGACTCAAAACTATCTGGAAAATGTTAAAGGCTTCAATTTCTATAGTTAAGGGATTATTATCAAAAATGCACTATTTTTATTAAAGTTTTAACTAAAACTTAAAAGAAAAAACTAAAAGTCAAACCTTTTCACTAACATTCATTCATTCAGCAATAAAAAACTCCCCAAACTATATCAGACACTGGTCATATTTAAATTAAGTTTATTTAATTAATGTAGAATATTTTTCCATGGTTACATGATTCATGTTCCTTCTCTACCCTCCTCCTACTCCCCCCCCTCCAATAGCCAACGAGCAATTCCACTGGGTTTTACATGTGTATCAAATAGATCAAGACCTATTTCCATATTAATATTTGCACTAGGGTGATCGTTTAGTATCTACATCCCCAATCATATCCCCATTGAACCATGTGATCAAGCAAATGTTTTTCTTCTGTGTTTCTACTCCCACAGTTCTTTCTCTGGATGTGGATAGTGTTCTTTCTCATAAGTCCCTCAGAATTGTCCTGGATCACTGCATTGCTGCTAGTAGAGAAGTCCACTACATGTGATTGTACCACAGTGTATCAGTCTCTGTGTACAATGTTCTCCTGGTTCCGTTCCTTTTGCTCTGCATGAATTCCTGGAGGTCATTCCAGTTAGCATGGAATTCCTTCAGTTCATTATTTCTTTTAGCTCAATAGTATTCCATCACGAACAGATACCACAATTTGTTCACCATGCCCTAATCAAAAGACATCCATCCCCTCATTTTCCAATTTTTTGCTGTCACAAAGAGCGCAGCTATGAATATTTTTGTACAAATCTTTTTCACTGGTCATATTTAGAAAGACTATTCCTATCTGATCTCTCTACTCTTTTAAAATTATTTTTAATTTAGAATATTTTTCCATGGTTATATGATCCCACCTCCTGAAGCTGACAAGCAGCTCCACTGGGTTTTACATGTATCATTGTTTAAAACCTATTTCCATGTTATTCATATTTGCGGTAGAGTGATCCTTTAACATCAAAACCCTAATTATATCCCCATCAAACTACGTGATTGATCATATGTTTTTCTTCTGTGTTTCCGCTCCCACAGTTCTTTCTCTGGATGTGGATAGCGTTTCTTTCTCATAAGTTCCTCTGGATTGTCCTGGGTCATTGCATTGCTGCTAGTAAAAGTCTATTACATTTGATTGTGCCATAATGTATCAGTCTCTCTGTACAGTGTTCTCCTGGTTCTGCTCCTTTTGCTCTGCATCAATTCCTGGTCTGATCTCTACTCATGAAGCTCAAGATAAATAAATTTGTCTTTGATAATCTACTTGCCTACCTATATAGTAGACATTTACTTCCAAGATCTATAAATTCATTACTGCATATGTTGCATCCATTGATAAGAGTATAATAATCCTCTATACCTTAGAGGGAATCCTCTAAGCCTCAGACTAATTCAGAACAGAACAAAAACAAATACATACATCACCTGATGGCTAGTCCTCTGATAATAAGCTTCTATGGATCTAGCTAAAGTGATCCCCAGATGGCAGACTCACCATCACTGGATCTGTACTGAAAACTTTTCTGAGTCTTGCTAGAACTTAACAAAACTTGTGTTTTGATGAAAATCATTTGAAAACACAATATTATCTCTATACTCACAAAATGAAATAATGGAGTAGGAATCCAATGGATTTCAAACTTTAAAGATTATTAATCTTATGGAATGGTGTTGTCTTACTCCTTACCAAAGCTAATCTCTCTACTTATTCAAGTGATCACATTCCATCCTATTTCCTCCAACAGATTGCTCCCTCTATCATCTCCACTCCTTCACTTATTTTCAATCTCTTCCTCTCCATGGGCTCATTCCCAACATGTTCGTGTTTTCCCTCATCCTGAAAAAAATCCTCATTTAATCTTTCTAAACCTGCTAACTATAATCCAGTCTCTTCTGCCCTTTGGACCTAAACTTCTCAAAAAGGCCAACTCTATTTGGTGCCTTCACTTTCTCTTTCATTTCTTAACTCTTTATTACTGGCTTTTAATCCTATTATTCCACCAAATTTCTCTCCAATTTACTAATGGTTTCCTCCCCCCCCCCAATAAGCTTTTTTGTTATTTTTTAAAAAATATTTTTCCATGTTCACTGGACTCATTTTCTTTCCCTCCCCACTCCTGGGGCCGACAAGCAATTCCACTGGGTCATACAAACGTTATGACTTGATACCTATTTTCCATAGGTTTCGTTTTTGTAATAGAGCAATCTTTTGAAACCAAAATTCCAAATCATATTCCCATAAAAATAAGTGATGTCATGTTTTTCTTCTGCATTTCGACTCCTATAGTTCTTTCTCTCAATGTGGATAGTATTCTTTCTCATAAATCTCTCAGAATTGTCCTGGACTATTGCATGCTACTAGTAGCAAAGTCCATTACATTCGATCATCCCACAATGTTTCACTTTCTGTGTACATCTGCATCAGTTCATGGAGGTTCTTTCAGTTCATATCTAAATCCTTCAGTTCATCACTCCTTACAGCCCAGTAGTATCCCATCACCATCATATACCACAATATGTTCAGCTATTCCCCAATAGAGGGACACCCCCTCATTTTCCAATTTTTCTACCACAAAGACATTCTATGAATATATTTGTATAACCCCTTTTTTATTATCTCTTTGGGGCATAACTTTGTAGTGGTATTGCTGGATGAAAGGGTATGCATTCCTTTAAAGCCCTTTATGCATAGTTCCAAATTGCCTTCTAGAATGGTTGGATCAATTCACAGTTCCACCAGGAATGCATTAGTGTCCCAATTTTGCTACATCCCCTCCAACACTTATTTTCTTTTACTGTCATATTGGCCAATCTGCTAGGTGTGAAGTAGTACCTCAGAGTTGTTTTGATTTGCATTTCTCTATTCAGTATATAGCTTGTTCTCTACACATTTGTTTTGTTTGCTGTCTCCCCCTTAGATTATAATTATAAACTCTGTAAGGGTAGGGACTATCTTCTGCCTTTTTTTTTTATCTCTAACATTTACAATGCCTGGAACATAGTTGGTGCTTAATAAATAATTATTCATTGCCTGAATCTGACAATAAGTTCCCCAAACAAAAATTAGACCTCACAGTTATAAAGTACTTTAAGACTTACAAAATATTTTCTCTATAAGCCTATGAGATAGATAGGGACAGTACTTCCTTTTCACAGGGGGAAAAAAACCAAACTAACATCCAGAAAGGCTAGTTGATTTGTCCACAGCTAGGTAATATTAAAGCTGGGATATGAATGCAGATGCTTATACTTAAAATCAACTGTTCTTTTACTATGTCATGCTGATTCTTAGTTTCTGTCTGTAATAGGTTTTGTCAATTTTAGCTAATTTTGCATTTAAAAAAACTACCACTGTAAAGGTGCCAGGAGGAAATTCTGTTTCCTCTTTTGCTATGTTTGGCAATTTTCCCATAATGTGGTCAACCATTTCCCATTCATGTAACATTAAAAAGGATACCTGAGGATGTGACCTTAGTAATCTAAATGTTTTATCTCTCCCAGCACCTAGAACTGGGTAATAAATTCACACTAAATTGAATAATTAGCCAGCTTTGCATGAAGACACTTCTATTAAAATGGAACTGTAGGTATGGACTAAAACTGGAAACTAACAGTAAGCCACATTAATTCAGTAAAACACCATTATAAATACAGGTAAAGTCCAAAATATAAAATACTTTATTTAAAAATTATTTGTAGCATTTCCAAATAATAAGACCTGTTGTCTGTCTATCTAGCTATAATCCAAGTTCTCTCTCTAATCTGTGCTCTAATAAAGTAGAGCTAACTATATATACATTTAAAATTTTTTTATGAAATCAAAGATAAGGAAGATTCTAAAAGTCTAAATATAACTAAATGACATCATTCCCACATAGATAAGTGGTCAAAGGATATGAACAGAGAGTTCTCAAAAGTAGTCACCATCATACAGAAGAATGCTCCAAAATGACTAAATAACAGACATACAATTCACAACAACCTTGAGGTTTCTTCACCTCATATACTGCAAAGTGGCAAGTCAGTGTTTGCAGAGGTTGTGGAATGATAGACACACTAATACACTGTTAGTGGAGCTGTAAAATGGCACAACCATTCTGATAAAAATGTCATTTTATAGTCATAATTCCAAACTGTTTTCCAAAATGGCTGAATCCTTTGAACCAAATACCCTATAATTGGGTTTATACCCCAAGGAAGCTATCAACAAGAAAGTCCCTATAAATCTCAAAGTATTTATAGCAGCATTTCAGGTAATAGCTAAGAATTGAAAAACAAAATAGATGCCCATCAACTGGCACAACAAACCAGGGTATTGAAAGATAATGAAATATCACTGTACTTTAAGAAACAAAAGTATGTAATAAATACAGAGAAGCATAGAAAGATACAATACTGTATGATCAATTGTGAAAACTTGGCCACTCTCAGCAATGCAATGATCTGGGATAACCCTGAAAGACATGATAGGGAATGCTAACCACCTCCAGAGAAAGAACTATTAGGAGTCAGATGGATGTGGATCAAAGAATACTAGTTTTCACATCAGTGTATTTATGGTTTTGTTTTGGGGTTTTGTACGAGTAGGCTTTTACAACAATGACCAATATGGAAATGTGTTTTGTATGGTAATAAAAACAAAAGAAAATAATATAAAAAAGAAAAATTGCTATTAACTGATGCAGAGCCAAGAAAATAATATTCATAGTAATTCCAATGAGGCAAATCACAGTACACCCCCCAAAAAACAAAAAAAGCACAACGAAATTATAAAGGTCAAGTAGGACTTGAATTAAGAAAGACCCCTTTATTTTAAAATGACAGCAATACAATCAGATAAAGTTAGGGGTAGAATCTTCCCAATTGGTATTACTTGTTTTTCCTACCTTTCTTCCAGTGTTGCATTATTTTCTGAATGACCTACTACATCTAAGTGTTAAACATGTACTATGTCTAGAAGATAGATTTGGCAATTAGATATCACCAGTAACTTTGTAGAGAGCAGTTTTGGTGGAATGATAAGGTTGGAGAATGGACTGTAAGAAGAGTTAGGGGAAAGAAAGTGAAAGCATCTACTTGAGATGGCCTTTCTGATATTATATAGTGATAATTTTTTATATTACATTCTTATAAGGGTGGCTTTAAAAACTTCAAATAACAAAGCCCTGCCAATTTATAAGAAGAAATAAACTAAAGAATTAAAAAACAAAGTCTAAAATACTGCTTTATTTTTTACAAAACATGTGATAGGGAACTCCTAGTGAAGAACTAACATGAACTGGTGCTTTCTCTGCCACTTACAGAACTGTCTGGAGCACTGAGAAATTCAACTGAGTTAAATGGCTTGCCCATGATCACAGTCAATATATGACAGAGTTAGGACTTTTTAAGCCTATCTGGCTATCCACTATACCATGCCGCCTTTCCTAAAATGTTTAAAGAGAGGACTAGATAACCTCTTAGGTCTCTTCCAGCTGATCATTGGACCTGCTTGAATGACTTATTTTTATTACAAAATTAACAATGCCAAATCTGAACTCATCTCTGAATAAGCTTCCATGTCTCGGTAAAAAATAATTCAGTTAAAATATTAAATATCTACTGCATCTAAGGTTTTGTGGCAAGGGCATAGCTAGAGTGGAAAGAATGCCATGTCTAGAGTTGAAAGATTTTTTTTATGTTTATTGCATTTTTTTATTTTGATAAATATAATTAACTATTTCCCAATTACATTTCAAATTTTTTATTCAGATATTTTATTTTCCCAATTACATGTAATAATTTTCAACATGTTTTCCAAAATTACAAAACCCAAAATAAACTAATGTGAAAGATATTATGCTTATCTGGCACCTGTGGAGTCAGAGGATTTGGGGGTAAAATCCTACCTCTGAAATTGTGTGTGACTTTAGGCACATCAACCTCCCTGGGTTAGCTGCCTCAGCTGTAAAATGAAGAGATTGGACTAGATGTCCTCTGAAGTTCTTTCCAGTTGCACGATAATCACATTGCTCACAGGCTAGAAAGTTTGGAACTATCTATGACTTATTTCCTCATATCCAGGTTCAGACCTACCCCTTTTCAAGACATTCCTGTTGCTGAGTAAAACAGTTTTCTTTCCTTTCCATTCCTGTGTTACTGGCTGTCAGATTGATTTCCTTAAATAGTGCTCTCACCATTCCAAGCCAAAATTCCAAGCCAAACTACCCTGGCCTTGCTTTCAAATTCCATCAACTTACCCAGCTCTAGAGATCCTGTCCAAGTTCTAACACCTATCCCTCACTGGTCCCAAGAAAAACATATTAATAATTTCTTTTTTTTTCCCAACCCTGACCTTCCACCTTAGAATCAATAGTAAGTATGGATTCCAAGGCAGAAGAGTGGTAAAGGATATGCAATGGGGTTTAAGTGACTTGCCCAGGGTCATACTGCTAGGAAGTATCTGAGGCCAGATTTGAACCTAGGACTTCCTGTCTCTAGGCCTGGCTCTCAACCTGCTGAATTACTCAGCTGTCCCCCATATTAATAATTTCTAAGTCAGCACAGGATTATTAAGATAAGAAATATGATAGTAAGATAAGGGCATCTAATAAACCACACACCTATGGATCCTTTTCTACACCCCCTTCAAATGGCCATCTAGTCTCTGTATGAAGACTTTAATGAGGGAAAACCCACTTATTCTTTAGGCAGTCTATTTCATTTTAGTCTGTAGCTCTAATTTTAGGAAGTTTTTTCTTACAAGCCTAAAGCTGCTTCTCTACAAATTCCACTCTGCTTCTAGTTATGCCTTTTGGAGCCAAGCACAAATCTAATCCCTCTTCCATGAGAGCTCTTCAAATACTTGTTCATCCTAGTATTCTTTACCTAGTTCTTTTAAATGCACCTCCTAAGAGCACCTCACTACTCTAGCTGTCCTCTTCTAGACATTCTCCAGCTAAACTGGGCTGTCTATAACACAATAAAGTACTTCAGACATAGGGAAGTATCATTCAGCCCTATACACTGTCTTTTAAATTCAGTCTAAGTTAGAATCGACTTCTTTTGGCCTCATGTAGAGACCAGCTCAACAAATTATTCGTGGGTCATGGAACAGGATAAAAGGAATGAGACTGGGATCAGGAGGGTCACAGACAAGACTTATAGACAGACTCAAAGGCCTCTTGCTGATCAGTGACAAAGTTTATTGATTTCAGGTAGATACTTATAGAGGGTTGAATCAAGCAGAGTAGGATTAGATCACTCACAATTGAAGTCAATGATTCACAAGATGGAGACAATGGATTTAGATTACCTCAATGCCTCTAAACAGAGTTTTCTATAGGTGATAATTCAATATGTCAATGTGTTTCTCACAGAATTCCTGCATCAGTAATTTCTTGGAAGAACACAGAATTTGGGGAAAGGAGGGGTTGAGTTCTCATGCTGAGAAGCAAGTTATGTGTCTGGTTGTTTCTAAGTTATGGCTTCCCAGAGACCTAGCAAACTGGGATTCACTCTCACTACCGGGGACTACAGCCTCACCCACATTCCTAGACTTTTTCCACAGAAATTGCTACCTAGTCATACTTCCTGTATCCTGTATTTGTGAAACTGATTTTTGGAATGCAAGGGGAGAATAAGAATATCCAAGTTGAAAGGACCCTTAGATGCTATTTAAACCAGGTCATAAGTGAAGAAGAATTCCTCCTATAACAAAACCAACACATGGTTATCCAGTCAGGAACCCACTATCTTCTGAACATCATATTTCTATCAAGTCATTTTATTGAATTCAATCTTTTATTTCATTCAATGGTCCCAAATCCACTGGAATTTTTTTTTTTTGGACCTGGAGTCTTTATCACTCGCTAGCTAACCTTACAACCCTTATACCAGGGGTCGGCAACCTTTTTGGCCTTGAGAGCCATAAATGCCACATTTTTTAAAATGTAATTCATGAGAGCTGTACAGTGCTCACAGTGTGCGCTCCTGTAACAATGTGCGCTCCTGTAACAGCGCCTGAAAAAAAATTGACTTTATGGCTCCTGCAGAAAGAGCCATATCTGATCTTCAAAAGAGCCAGATATGGCTCGAGAGCCATACATTGCCGACCCCTGCCTTACACCATGTGCGAAAATGAAAAGTCATCTAAGTCTTTTTAAGTTAGTGATAGATCCCTGAGGCATTTTCCTGGAGGCCTGGCCCTCAAAGTGGCATTCTCTTTGGGTCTGGCCATCAATCAACAAGCATTTATTAAGTATATATCCGCATCCAAACAGGTTCATATCCATAAAACTAAACAGTATCTAAGACTATATTTCATCCTTCTATCTCACCCACAAATATTACAAGAAAGACATTTTGCTTGAATCTATTCATACTTTTTCTACAGCAGTGATATCAAACTCATAGAAATAGGCTCACTGCTCAGTTGCTTAATGACTTGGGAAACCACAGATTAATATTATCTATGTGATATTATGTATTTATTTTGTCAAACATTTCCCAATTACATTATTCTGATTAGGCCATAATAGATCTGTGTTCTATACAGCATTCCACAGATCTACCACAGTCTGTGGCTCTTGCGATCTACACTTATGATTTTACTGGTATAAGAACATTTAGATGAGGAAATTTTCTCTACTGAGGCAGATCATCAGCACCTTCTCTGAAAAAGTCTTCAACAACAGCCTGGCATACTGACAGGTTAAGTGAGGGGATGGGGAAGCTGAACCAGAATTTTCCTAATCTGAGGCTGTTACCTCACAGCCTCTTACTATTCTAGCTGACCTACAAATAGAGTAAATAAGCTTAGCCTATCATGGGTTGTTTTTTAAAAACTCAATGGATTTTAGTGATAACTCCTTTAGTGATCAATGTTCAAAAAACACCTCCTTAAAAATGTGTTTTAGAAATGAGGATAAAAAAAACATTTCATTGGTCTATACCTTACGGACTCTACAAAAATTGGGGCAACAACTGCCTTTCTTCAGTTCTATGGCATCCCTCCCATTTTCTAAGATCTTTCAAAGATCATGAACAATGGCTTAGCAACCTCATTTGCCAGTTCTTTCAGGACTCTAGGATGTAGGTCATCTAAGACTGGTGACTTGAATTCATTGATGGCAGTTAGATGCTAACATTCTTTTGACTTATCTTGGATTTTGTTCCCTGCTAATCATTTTGCTTGTCCCTTTTTAGCCCAAAGATTATTTGGAAAATAAAATATTTGGAAAAGTGAAAGAAGGCTATAATGAAGTCTTCTTACCATCATACTCCATCCACCTTGAACAGCAATTGTATTCCCTCACTGAATCCCTTCTTCCCCCCCTTGATGCTTAAAAAAACAACAACAACAAAAAACACCTTTTTTTGTCATCCTTAACATTTAAAATTAACTTCAACTCATTCTGCTTTGTAGGGTTTCTAACATAATTCTTACAGTAGTATGCTCTATTCTCAATTATTGCTATTGATTCAAACTTCAAAATCTTAAGTTTCTAGATGAGTTCTCTGTACCCCTATCTCTATGATCAGCTCTCTTTTTTTCCTTTTCACTGAAATCACTGCTGCTTATTTATGTCTTCAAAATTTCATTTCTGAGAGATTCCTATTCCTGAGCTAATTGTTCCTGAAAAAGATTATAGTTTTGAATCCTACCCATTCTTTCTCTAATTCCTTGGGAAATAGGGCCTGTGTAAATGTAGGATATATGTCAGATGATACAGTTTTCCTCTCCTTTATATCAAACTATAATGGAATAATGCTTTATAGAATAATTATTTGCTACCCAAGTTTCCAATGTCTCCATTTTAACAATCAGCAACTCTTGTTTTTTTTTTCAGGAAATCTAGTATTTTCCTCGTCATTTTCTTCAATTTTAAAAATATTAAATTATCATGAAGGGAAATTCTTTCTCTGGAGGTGAATATTCAGTTATTCTTCCAATATTAAATCTGTTGCTGTATGTGTTTTCTTGGTTCTGCTCGTTTCACTCTTCATTACCTCATGTAGTTCTTTCCAAGATTCCTTTTAATGAACTTGCTCATCTTTCTTTTGGCACACAGCAGTATTTCCTCACAATCATATACCACAATTTTAGTCATTCCTCACCTGATGGACATCCCCATAATTTCCAGTTCTTTGCTACCACAAGGAGTACTGCTATGAATATTTTGAAACATATAGATTCTTTTCCTTTTTTCCTGATCTCCTTGGTAAATAGACCTAGCATGCTAATTCCAAGGGTATAGCCAGGCATGGCATGGTACCTGGGTCTCCCTTACATCCAGACTGGAAATAAAGAAGTGGCTACTCACTACCTGACCCTATCTGATTGGCAAGAGTTTTGACCTGCTCCACTTCCAACCTAGGCCAGTTTAATCTCCTCGAAGCAGCAATGAAGCCCAGGAGACTCACTATCTCAGTGTCAGACTTAGTGCTTTAGTCCTATGGCAAGTCAGAAACTCAAATTATTGGGGGGGGGGGGAGGTCCATTGACTGGGGAATGGCTGAACAAATTGTGGCATCAGATGGTGTTGGAATACTATTGTGCTAAAAGGAATAATGAACTGGAGAAATTCCATATGAACTGAAAAGACCACCAGGCATTGATGCAGAGCAAAAGGAGCAGAACCAAGAGAATATACAGAGAGACTGATACATTATGGCACAATTGAAAGTAATGGATTACTAGCAGTGATGCAATGTTCCAGGGCAATTCTGAAGGACTTATAAGAACACTATCCACATCCAGAGAAAGAGCTATACGAGTAGAAATGCAAAAGAAAAATATATGATTGATCACATGGTTTAATGGGTATATGATTGGGGATGTTGTCTTTAAATGATCACTCTGTTGCAAATTATCAATAATATGGAAATAGGTTTTGAACAACGATACATGTAAAACCCAGTGGAATTGCTCGTTGACTCCAGGAAGGGGCAGGAAGAAGGGGAGGGAAAGAACATGAATCATGTAATCATGGAAAAATACTCTAAAAATTAATTAAATAAATGAAGTTGAAATGTCAAAAAAAAAAAGATAGAAACTCAAAATTCCTTAGCATAAGCACCCTCAGGAGCAAAGATTATAGGCACGCAACACCACACTGACTTCCTAAAAATTTAATTCTCTGCTTTCAGCATTCAGAACAGGAATTATTAACTGCTTTGTATATAATGGTCCTTTTTGATAATTTGGTGAAGCCTATAGACTCCTCAGAAGAGTATTTTTAAATGCAGAGCGTTATAAAGAAAACTACTTACACTGAAACTGTTACCAAAATTTAACTATCAAAATATTTTTTAAAACAAGCTCACAAAAGTCCAGTTAAGAACTCCTGAATTAGAGGGAAATTAAAATCTTCTCTAACACAATTCTCCATTTACTTTGATTACTACTCATGAACCTGTTTGGTTTTTTTTTTTGATAATGACAACTCCAATACCAAAAAGTTGTCTCATATTATCAATAATGACCCACCCTTAAATAATGCTTTAATGTTTACAAAGCTCTTTCTTCACAAAAGCCCCAAGATAGGTAATATATCTGTCACCCTTTTCTCTCCTTCCTCTATATTTCACTTGGTGATCTCATCAGCTCCTCCCAGGATTCCTTTAAGTCTCAATGAAAATCTTACCTTCTATGAGAGGCCTTTCCCAATGCCTCTTAATTCTAGTGACTTCTCTCTGTTAATTATGTTCTATTTATCCCGTAGTTTGCTTTGTATATATACTTGTTTGCATGTAATCTCCTTGAAGGCAAGAACTGCCCTTTGCCTCTTTTGGTATTTCCACCTCTTAGCATAGTGCCTGGCACACAGTAGGCACTTAATAAATATTTACTGATTGCTGCTATAGTTTACTTAGAAGAGAGAGGTTAAATGATGTTCACTCTGATACAACAAATTAGGAAACTTTTAGGTATTATGGGGGGTGGGGTTAAGTGCTATTTTACTTGGACACAAGAGACATTTCTCAAACACTCATTCCTAAAAATATAAACAAAACTGACAAGTGATCAATAAAAAGTAAATATTTTGATTTTTGTAGATTAGTTTGTTAATACAGTATACTTATATCTTACTGATTTAGAGCCTAAGATCAGTTGGGTATAAGTTTTCAGTTGATATTATAATCTCTCTCTTCCCAAGCTGAATAACCTCAGACAAACAGAACAATGTAAATAAGATAACTTTGGGATAAGAAGAGGGTTTAAGGACTGACCTGCTGTCTATTCTCCATTCTCATCTTTTGAGGAAAAGAGAAGAGAGAGGTATCAGCAGCCTCCTCTAATGGGACATTGAAGGAGAAGAGGGGAAGACCTTGTCTTTCATCTTAAGTTCAATTAGAAAGGCACAAAATGGAAATGTCATGCATTACTGAATTTATATGCTAAATTCATATATGATAGAAACACCACCATATTAAAGTATGTGTATTCTTAATCTGGTGCCAATACTATTTACTGTATTGGATCTATTTTGCTGCCTTTGAGTTTTATCTCAATTTACACTATTGTAGTCATTACCTGTTTATTGTTCTTTGGGTTCTGCTTTCTTTATTTCATAATTTATTGGAATTTTTCCTATGTTTTCTCTGAATGTTTCTTCAAGTTCACTGGTTTTTATGATGCAGAAGTATTCTATTACATTTTGATGTACCACAATTTGATAAGCTATTCTTCAACCACCAAATACATTTCATATCTAGTTTTTTGTATGAGGGTAGTTCTTTGACACATCTTATCAAATGTAGTAGTATCCCTTCAAAACAAAAATAAAAACACTAAGTGAAGATTGAACATGTCTAGGATTTGGGATAAGGTGAGGAGAAAGACCGCCCAGCTTCCCCCATTAATAATCCTTACTTGTCATAATAATCTGCTTTATTCATGGTTTTCCTCAATGAAACAATAAGGTTTCAATTAAACCTCTTTGTTTGGTTTTCAAGACCCTCCAACATCTGGAGTCACCCTACCATTCTAGACATCTCATATTCTTTTCCTCCACATACTCCATGCTCCAACTAAAGTGGACTACTTTGTTTCTCTTTTCCTTACTTACCTTCTCAACACGTACTCTGCATTTTCAATGTTTTTGGTTATGGTATCCTCTATGCCTGGAATGTCCTGTTTCTCTCCACCCACTGACTGTAGAATTCTATCATACTTTTTAAAGGTTCAACTCAAATGCCAATCCTTATATGAAACCTTCCTTTTATAACTAGCTTTTTATAAAAGCACTTTTTTGGTATAAATTTCATGAGTATGGTAATTGTTTTATCTAAATGTTTTACCAGTTACTCAAGGTTTTTAAAAACCCTTAACTTTCACTTGAGAATCAATACTGTGTATTAGTTCCAAGGCAATAAGGGCTAGGTAAGTGGAATTAAGTGACTTGCCCAGGGGTCACACAACTAGGAGGTCCGAAGCCAGATTTGAATTCAAGACCCCCCCCCCAATCTAAAGGCCTGGGTCTCAAATCTCTGAGCTACCACCTAGGTATCCCCAATAGGCATTTTTTAAAGTGCCAGGCACTATGCTAATAACCAGAGCTTGCCCTCAAGGAGCTTACTAATGGGTGTAGATAACATGTGCATAAATAGGTTCATACATAATGTATTTGCTATTTGTTTTGGGGTGGATTTTGAGTTACAGCCAGACTCGTCATAATCCCATTTGGGGTTTTCTTGGCAAAAATACAAGAGTGGTTTGCCATTTCCTTCTCCAGCTCATTTTACAGATGGGGAAACTGAGCCAAACAGGGTTCTGACTTATTCAGGGACACAAATTTACTAAGTATCTGAGGTCAGAGTTGAACTCAGAAAGATGAAGTCCCTAACTCCAGACCTGAAACTATATCCATTGTGTACCCTAGATACCCTACTTATACATACCATTCATTAATGGAAGGAAACCTTAGATGGAAGACATTAACAGCTGGAGGGTCTGGGAAAGATCCCTTTCAGAATGTGGTACCTGACCTGATTTTAGAAAGAAGCAAGGGATTCTAAGAGGTGGAGGTAGGGAAAGAGCATTCTAAGCAAGAGGGGTATCTAATACAAAGGCAGGGGGGAATCAGAGATGGAAAAGCAAGTAAGCCAGTATGGCCAGACCATACAATGGGTAGAAAGAGTCGTAATGTATAAGAAGATTGGGAAGATAGGAAATGACCAGTTTGTGAGGGGCTTTAAATGCCAAAGTCAAGTCAGAACTTGTTTAATAAACACTTATTACAGTGCCAGGCACTGGGGATACAAGAGTAAAAAATAATCCCTACTCTCAAACTCAGTCTAATGGGAAAGACAATACATAAACACAATGTACAAACTATACACAGGATAAATTGGAGATAATCAACAGAAAGGAGACACTAACATTAAGGTAGTATTTCAGCTGGCATTTGAAAAAGGAAAGATTCAAGAAAGAATAAGGAAGATAGAGGTTAGTAAAAAGATGAGCAGGACAGGAAAGGACCAGGTTATAAAGAACTTTGAGTGCCAAATAAAAGATTTTACATTTGATACTGGAGTGATAGGGAAACACTGGAGTTCCTTGAATAGAGAGAAAGTAACAAGAGGTTACAAGGTAAGCCTGTGCTTTAAGATCAGTTTGAGAACTGGGTGTTTTCTTATGTTTTTCTTTGCTTATAACATCCTCTATGCCAGGAATGTCTGGTTTCTCTCCACTCACTGAAGGCAAAATTCATCACACTTTTAAAAGGTTCAATTCAAATGCTTATATGGACCCTTCTTTGAATGTAATAGAATGGAAGGAAAAGACATGAGAAAGACAAGGCAAAAGGGGTCTATAACTGATCGATAGCATAATGATATTAAATAGCTGTTCTCCACCCAAATGTCAACAATAGCATAGGAAGTATTTAAGGTTGGGAAAATACTTAATGTGTTTAAAAAGACATTTTACACATGAAATTGAAAATTTGCTTTCTTTTTCCCCTCTGAATCAACCGTTATCAGGATTAGCAGCTGAAAAAGGTAGGAGTAGAGAGCAATGGTCCATAAAATTAAGCATTTATTATTTCCCAGGATTATGCTGCTACTATACATTTATTGTGAAGCAATAAAATTTATAATCTGAATCTTTCAAAAATGTTTGATAAGTCCCCTACAACAAAAAAAGTAAAAGAGGATTTATCTCCAACCTCCCATCCCCCAACCTTATACTACAGTAGCCTTATCAGGAACAGAATTTCTCCAGCTTACAGCTATACTCTTAAAGAAGAAATAAGTAGAAATTTACCACTGAGTTTCACATAGCAACCTCTAACAGAAGGGAAATGGGCAAAGTTAGAATGAATTCTAACTTGTGGAAGTCCTGCATCTCAAATTAAAAACTAACTTGGATATGTACATAAGATATTTTTTATTTTTATCTTAAGAGAAAAAGTATCATTAACTACTATTTTTTTCACTGTGGGAATCATACACAAGTCTAAATAATGTAGATAAATGCCAATTTATACCTTATAACAATATTAAAAATTACTTGTAAAGCCAGGGCACACCATTCGGATCAGTCAGTACAAATGTTCTTTTTTTTGAACTCTTGATAAAATCATCATCTTCAAATTAAAAGAAGGCTTGACCTCTGATGTCCCTTCCAGTTCAGATTCTATGAAATGTCAACAATAACAGTAAAAGATAAAAATCTCTGCTGGAGAATTACTCCAACTTTACATCACAATGGCTCTATAACTTCTCAGAATATATAAAGTGCTACTTAAGAAGCTGTGTGTAATTCAAGCAAACAGAATCAAAAGAACAATATATAAGATAGTAACAATGACCACAAAAATATAAAGGAAACTATTTTAAGATAAAAGAATTGGGGATCAATGGGGACCATAAATAGGAGCAAAGAATTGGGACCAAGTTTCACTAAAGAGGACACACAACAATGATGCACATAGGTAGGGAATGTGGTATATGCAGTCAGACAAGACCAATGTGTTGGTTCTGCTTAATTGCATTTCTTTGTTATCAGAGTTCTTAGGGAAAGCAGGGACTAAAATGACAGCAATTAAAAAAAAAGCAATATAGGTATAAGACATTATCAATGTTACCTGGTTTTGCTGAATGAACTGCTTTGCTTCCCCTTTATTTTTAATTCTTTGTTACAAAGTATTCTAAGTTGTTATACAGTTTCTCATAAAGAATTTTGTTGTAAGGGACCATATATGGATAACTATATAAAGAAATTAATTTAGTGTAAAAATAGAAAGATACCAATCATCCACCAGAAAAGGAGAATAGATCATTCACTTAAATGCTGTCAGTAAAAGTTTAAGAAGCTACCATATGCCAGGCACTATGCTGAGAACCAGGGATACAAAGAAAGTTAAAAAAAAACAAACAAAAAAAAACACAACATAGGAACTATCTTCAAGGAGTTCACAGTCTAAAGGGGAGAAAACATACAAATAACTATAAATCAGAAATAGATGGAAGATTGTAATCTCGAAGGGAAGGGACTAGGCTTAAAGGCAGGACCAGCTGAGATTCAAAGGAGATGAAGGGAGAATATTCCAAGTATAGGGGGGGCAGTCAGTGACAATGCCATCTGGAGAAAAATTGTCTTGTAGGAAGAATAGCCAAGAGGCCAATGTAACTGGATCACAGAGTAAAGTGTAACAGAAGACTGAAAAACCTGGAAAGGGGCAGATTATTTATGAAGGGCTTTCTTTGAAAGCTTGACAGAGAGAGACAAACAGACATGTAGTCAGATTTGAGGCAAGGAGACCAAACAGAGGGCTATAGCAATATCCCAAGCATGAGAAAATGCTGGTCTGTACCAGGGTGTAGTAATGAAAAATGTTTGTTCAAAAATATTCATAGCTGTTCTCTTTGTGGTGGCAAAAAATTGGAAAATGAGGGAGTGTCCCTCAACTGGGAAATGGCTAAACAAATTGTGGTATATAATGGTGATGGATTATTATTGTGCTATAAGGAATGATGAACTGGAGGATTTCTATATGAACTGGAAGAGCCTCCATAAACTGATGTAGAGTGAAATGAGCAGAACTAGAAGAATGTGAAACTCTGTATAACTATCAAATGTAACTGACTTTGTTACTAATAGCAATGCAATGATACAAGACAATCCCGAGGGACTTATGAGAAAGAATGCTACAAGAGAAAGAACTGTGTGGAATAGAAATGCAGAAGAAAACCATGATTTTGTTACTTGTTTATATGGATATAGGATATGGGGTTTTGGTTTTTAAATGATTACAAAAATGAAAAATATAGAAGTAGGCAATGAGTAATAATATATGTACAACCCAGAGAAATTGCTTGTTGGCTCCAGAAGGAGGAAGGGGAAAGGGGAGGGAAAAAACATGAATCATGCAACCATGGAAAAATATTTAAAAATTTTTTTAAATATATTACAAAGGTAGAATCAATAGGACTTGACAACACATTAGATATAGGGAGTAAGAGAGTGAGGATGACAGGTTGTAAGTTTGGGTAATTAAAAGGAAAAGAGGAGTGTGGGGGGGTGGAATATAGTGAGTTTAGTTCTGAACATGGTGAGTTTAAGATACATAAAAAACATCCAGTTTGAGATGTTCAAAAAACATTTGGAGATTTGAGAGGCTGGAGATCAGCAGAGAGGTTTTTTTGTTGTTGTTCAGTCATGTCCAACTCTTCATGAAAGCATTGCAGGTTTTCTTATGGATAAGATGGCAAAGATAATGGAGTAGTTTGCAATTTCCTTCTCTAGCTCATTTTACAGATGAGGAAACCAAAGCAAACAGGATTTAGTGACTTGCCCAGGGTCACACAGCTAGTAAGTGTCTGAAGCTAGATTTGAACTCAGGAAAATGAGGTCTTCCTGACCTCAGAAACAGTGCTCTATTCACTGTGCCACCTAGTAGAGAGATATGGGATAGGTAAGTAGATTTAAGAATCAGCAAAGATATACTAACTGAATCCATGAAAAATGATGAGGGCATGAAGTCAAATAGTATAGAGGGAGGAGAGAAGAGAGACCAAGACAGAATGCTGAGAATACCACTTTTAGTAGGTATGACCAGGATGAAGATCCAGCAAAGGAGATAAGAATAAGTGGCCAGATAGGTAGGGAAGAAGCAGAAAAGAGTAGTCATGAAAACCAAGAGAAAAGAAATCCATAACTTTAGAAAGAGCAAGTTTTTTGGTCAAATAATTTGTATGGTATTAGAAATAGTTGTTCTTTAAATATTTGATAGAATTCACTTGTAAATCCATCTGGTCCTAGGGATTTTTTTCTTAGGAAGGTCCTTGATGGCTTGTTCAATTTCTTTTTCTGAGATGGGATTAAGTATTCTATTTCATCTTTTGTTAATCTAGGTCATTTTTTTCTTAAGTATTCACCCATTTCACCTAGATTGTCATATTTATTGCCATATAATTGGGCAAAATAGTTCTTACCTTAATTTCCTCTTCATTAAAGGTGAAATCACCCTTTTCATCTTTGATACTGTTAGTTTGATTCTCTTTTTTCTTTTTTTTTTTTTTTATTAGATTAACCAGTAGAAAGAGCAGTTTCTGAATAATGAGGTTGGAAGCAAAACTCTAGAGCTAAGAGTAAGAGAAAAAGGAAATGGAATCATCTATTTATTGTAGGCAGCTTTCTAAAGGAGCCACCAAAAGGAAGAGAAATATAGGATGATAGTTATTGGGAGTTGGGATGAATCAAGTGAGGATTTTTTGAGGATGGGGAAGAAATTGTTTGCAGATAGCAAGAAAGCAGTGGTCAAGGAAAATGAGAGTGGGAATAACAAGAGAAGGCAAATTGATGGAAATGATAGGATAACTTATGCTTATAGCAAAAAAAAAAAACAACAACAACACAACAACAAAAAACCACCACCTTTTAATATGAAGGAGATAGTGACAGAAGGCAGCTGAGTGATGTGAAATTGAGGGGAAAAGAGGAGGGTCTCAGCTAAGAGCTTCAATTTTTTCAGTAAAATATGAGTCGAGGTTGGGGGTAGGGGAGCAGGAAGGAAAGTGTCCAAGGAGATTTGAAGAATGATGAAAAAAAAGTTTAGGATAGTGAATTGATTAGTATTCCTGCAGGAATGAGAGCTCAATTGAGATTATGAAACATAAATCTGTAGTGGAACCAGTCAGTTTGGTTCTGAGATTTTCTCCAGCTGCATTGAGAATTGGAAGGCCCTCTAGTCCACAGTTGGAATTTGCAAGTATGTTAGGTGATAAGGTAAAGGGGCAGCAGACTTGAGAATAGAGGACTGTATATGGTTTCCTATATGACTGAGATGACAAAGAGAGGAAAGTCAAGGAAGTTCAAGGCCTAATAAGTAACTAAAAGATGGAGAGATTAGAGGTCATCACAAGAATGAAGAATAGGGTTGAGGATTTAGGGATGGTAAAGCAGAAGAAAAGAAGTAGTGATAAAAAATTATTAAATACAGAAATTCAGAATTCTTAATATCCTTGCTGGGGAAACAAGGTCATGGGAAACGAGTAAACTGAGACACTAAGAAATTAGGGCTTTTAAAAAAATTTCAATATGTATGTTGAAGTCCCCTTGAATGAAGACTGGGGTTGAGGACTAAAAGATGAAGGGTCAGGCACAGTATTCCTTAAGGAAGAAAGGAGAATATCCTTGGAGAGAAGGTAGATAACAGCTGCCAGAATCTTGACTGATTGATAAATATGGATTGAATGAACTCCAAGCCTAGCATTCCCTTTCTTGCAAATCCAAAGAATATTAGTGGTTGGAGGTAAAAGACATTATGAAATTGCACTTGCGTAATGCTTTAAAAGCAAACTTTGGGCCATTATTTCTAAAGAAGTTCTTTTTGTAGCATAAATTAAAGTATGCAAAATTAACACCACAGTTAGTTAGATAAGCCAGAAGGGGATAGTAGAAAAATATTTCAGAAATAAAAATAGGGAACATATACTCAAACACTCTAAGTATAAATCAAACAAGGTAGTAATATGAATGAGCTGTTGCTATCTTTAGGATTGAATAAATGTTTGCTTACTATATTTTCAAGAAAACGTCTTTTGTACAACACCTTCTAATACAAAGAGAATGAGAGGCATTTTTATCTTTAGAAGTACATAAATTAAAACTAATGACAAATTATACCAAAAGAATTTTGTAGGTCTGGTAGACAATAGTGAAATCTTCACTTTTTAATAATATAACCTGTTAGATTCAGATATTAATTACTTGGCTAAAAGAACAGATGCAATTGTCACCAACTGGCCCTATCTTTAATGTATGTGCCTAGAATTTTTAGTACAGCTAACTCTCAATTATCCATACTAATTGAAGATTATAAGGGGGAAGGTAAAGTAGGTAACTTAGATCCATAACTTAACACTAATTTTACCTTCATAAAACTATTGTAACACAAATTGACAATAAGTACTTAAAGCACATCTATTATGTACCCAGCACCATAGTAGTATGAAATTCTAAACTTTAAATTTCTTATTTAAAAACAATTCAAACATTTTAATAAGCCAATCTTCACCCTGGTTTCTGAAAAACAAAGGACAGGAAACATAGGACAAGACCCTAAAGATCAAGTCCAATACCTAAACAGAAGTTAAGAAATGTACACAAGGTCATAGAGCAACCAGTGGCAAAACTGGGACTAGAAACCAGGTTCTTTAAATCCTACTCCAGTGCTGAGAAACAATGGTATAATTAGCGTCTGTTTTTCCATAGTAATGGAAGACAAGGGGACAGTGTAAATAAACAAAATGTATGCCTAATCCAAACAATTCTTCCCCAATTATACCTTTACCAAAACTTCTAACAAGTAATATATGACTATATTTCATTTTATTTTCCAGTGATAATGCTAGCAATTAGCAAAATGGCCAAATCAGGAAGCAGAGAGGAAGAAGAAAAGCAAAAGGACCCAGATAATTCCCAAGCCACACATTCTATCTCTGAATAATAAAGAGTTGGCTGTACTTGAAAGATATGCAGAGTAGCAAATGTGCTGATCATTTTTACTGGAACAAGTAAAGTTAACAGCCATACCACCTTGGGCTGTGAGATCACAAGTTAAGCAGGATTGGGGCCAGTCACTATTTGGATAGGAGGAAAACCCAAAGTGCTGCAGGAAATGATGGTGGTGATTCAGTTGATGGAGATCCTCACTTTGATTCACTAGGGCACCTGCACAGTGCTGGGGACACAGTGCAGCTCCAGGTGCTGTCATTCAGTTCACACACACACACAGATACAAAAAGAAAAATGTGATTAGAGATCCCATTGCAGTTTTTGCAAAAGAAGGGAATTCAGGATTGGCCAATTAGACTTAAACCTAAACTCACCTCCTTTAGCCTGTACTTCATTTGGAAGCACTATTTCATGTTCTTAAATATAATCTCCATAAAATAACCATTTTATTTTAGAGGTTAAGCAAATCACTGTAAAGCTAGAAATGTTCTTCAAGGATCATTTAATTCAATCCCTTCATTTTATAGGTTAGGAAACTGAGGCCCCGAAAATGAGCAATCCTAGTACTCTTTCTGCTGCACTATGCTATCTCTTTTTAGCTACCTTAACAGTTTCACAAATATTTTATGAAGCACAAGACTTTTAATGTTTTTTCTGTTTTATGATTCCTTATTGTAATTAATTATACCTTAAGCAAGAAAGGTACTATGTCAGAACTTACCAGAAATGAGTATTAATCAAACAGATTTTAACAATTAAGAACAAATTAAGGGCTCTTAAGGGAAATGTCAAGATGGGGAAAAAAAAGAAAAAGAATACAAAGGATTTCCACTTCATATTACATCTTTAATTATCAGACAAAGGTTTATGTGAATGTCATGGCTCTCTATTTGAAGATATATGGAAAGATTAGCAGAGAATTTCTAAGTGGTTAATAAACTTAAATTACTCATGCTCAGATTAAAAGGAGAAAAACTATAGAAACTGAATTAAGAAGACATGTAACATAACCTGAATGTTAAATCAAAATTCCTAAATGCATGAATAGAAAATGTTCCTACACCCAAACCATCCCCTTTGCACTGAGCAAAGGAATTGGATTAAAAGTTACATTCGTTGAGCCAAGCAGGCTTTCTAGAAAATAGGGATTACTACTTGCAAAGCCATACCGGAATGCTATACAGATAGAAACATTAATATACTATATCTAATTACATCTGTGCAAACCAGCATTGCTTTATTAGAGTTGTCTCAAAGTAACCTTTTCTATAAATATTTAATTGTATTTTCATTCCTATGAAAAGGAAAACAAAGGAAACCTTTTTCAGCAGAGAGAAGAGGGACAAAGCCAAACTAGTGTAAAATGTGCAAAATAAGGAAACATTTCAAAGTTCACATTTAAAACCAGAAATGAACTAAAATTGCCAGGATATTTTCAATATATATTAAAAAATTTTTTTCTAAAACAATGTTTAGTAATTTATGATGGAACAATTGGACAGAAAAACATTCTGTCCTTTGTGACAGTGAAACAAAATATGGAGTAATTACAGATATCTACTATAGAAATACAATCTTTAAAACCTAGCAATTTCTCTGTAACTACAAAAGAAAGTTAATTCTCATTTTGCCTAGGGAAGGAGCAAACATATTTTGTGGGAACTGGGATGCCAGGTTTTTCTTTCAACTGTTGTTGACATCAACACTACCTTTGTTTACTTTAGGTTCCAAAATAAAACTAGAAGGGAAGTTGTGCTCATGCTTAAGCTCCAGAAAAAAAGCTCTTAAACAAACAAACAAAAAAACCACAATATATTGCCCCCTCTGAGAAAATAGGAACTAGATCTAGTCACATCATATGTTTAGCAAGAAGAGGAATAGTTACATTCAGGTTGATATATATATATATGTAAAATGCTATATAGCAACAATTTTAGAGAAGATATATTCTGTGCAAGAAAAGACAGTGGAGAACAAAAAGGACCTGAGCAAGATCTACAGCTAAATAAAAAGGCTGGACACTTTTTAACTCCTACAGAATCAATTCTTCACTGTATTTTCATGGTTGTTCAGTGTTGTGAAGTCAGAAACTACACAACTTTACAAAACAAATCAAATATAAAATGACTAAAGATATTATAATTATATATTGCTTTAGATGATTGATTACCTCTTCTATTTAACATACAAAAATTATTATATTTCAAATCTTATAAAAATTAACACTTTGTAGACTAAAGCCATATTCTTTACATGAAGAAAGACTATTGTACTTACAGCCATGATAAGATGCTGGGGAACCTCCAGACTTGCCATACTCTTGTTCAGAGTAGCTAGTTGACAGGTTGGGCTGACTGGAACCTCTACCAAAGGTAATCTGGTTACTACCAACCCCAGTGGCCACCTGAGCCATGCGCTCTTTGGTCTTCAGGGCTTGGGCCCTCTCAATTTTAAGTCGCTCATCATCCTTCAGAAGGGATACCAGCTGCTTAGACTTCTCCCTTACATTAATTCCTTGATCTTTACCATCTCGATCAATGTACTGGAAATCTTTTAGTGTCTGGATAGCAAATATATTTTCCTTACACTGTTGTGCTACCCGTTCTGAGCCAGTTTTAATCAGGTAATCCAAGAGGGTCAGGGCCTTATACACATGTCTCCAGTTCTTCCCATGGTCATTTAGCCGTTTCCAGATCATACTCATGATTTCAGAAAATGCAACCACATTGTAAGTCAGATCTGCTATTTCAGTCATTAAAGAGCTAGAAGGACCCCAAGGGTCATTGGAGGTTGCTTCTCGAACTTTAATTTCAGCCTCTGAATAATTGTTCACAATGTTTTTCATCTGCCGCCTTATAGACGAAGTCGTCATTTTTATTCTGTTATACTTTTAAAGCCCTTTAAAAAGATGCAGTTTGGTAGTTAGAAAGTTTATGTCCTATGAAGGTTCTGTATCAGTGAATAATCTGAAGCAAGGACCTTATAACGTCATTTTCTTCTGAGACTCAAAGGCAAAAAACTGTAAGCCATGACCTAGAGAAAGAATCAAAATTATTAAATCAGTTTTAACATTTCAAAGTGGTTAAAATTTCACCAATATTTTAAATAAATGTTGAGTTTCTACATGTTCTTTTCTCTTCATTCAAAGTTATGACCAATTACTTAAGTTATGTACAATAGTATCAGCATGACATAATGGAAAAAGTACTGGCTCTGTAGTCAGAGGACCTAGAATGAAATAAGATCTCTAATGTTTACAACTTGTAGCCTCACCTTCCTGGGTCTCATTTTTTTCATCTGTAAAATGAGGAATTTGGACTAGATGGTTCTGGCAATCCTTCCTAGCTCTAGATGTGATCCTAAAAAAATCTGAAGTTTTCAGTGGAAATTAAGAAAATTACCAATATTGTGATCTCATTCCATTACTAAGAATTTCAGATACAATTCCACTGAATTATGGTATTCAATAAATAATACTCATAGAAATCACAGAATTTTAATAGGAAGCCTAATGCTTCTTAGTCCATCTGGTCTAATAGACTCATTTTACAAAAAATTCTCTCAGAGAGAAGTAAAATGACTTACCCCAAGGGCATGATTAATCGGTAGAACCAGTACTAGAACTTGGATCTATGCTACTCATTTGTATAATAAATTCTTGTAACTTCAATATAAAAATACTAAGTACAATGCACCTTAGGTGTGATATACACTAGATACAAATTTAATAAATTTTGAATAGTGTGAAATAACCTGGGCTGATGACACTTCTGAGGGATTTTTGTAAAATGAGAATATCGAACTAGGGTTAATAAACCTAGGAGAACAACTTATACACAGCAAAAACATTACAAAACGAACTTTTAAGACTTAAGAACTCTGAACACTTAAATGACCATCCATGTCCACAGAAGGCCTATGATGAGACCTGTTATCTATCTCCTGAAAGAGAAATGATAGACAAGAGATAGATAGATATGTACATCTCTAGACACTGTAGATTTGTTTTGATTATGTTCATTTAAGATTCTTTCTTTTTCAAGGTGAATGAGGTGGGGAGGAAGTAGGGGAAGAAGAGACAGAAAGGAATATTAGCACCAGTAATGCCAAAAAAAAAAAAGGGGGCCACTGAAACAATTTTTTAAAATTCACAGAAGAGAAGGAAGCTTATAAGGAAGTACAGATCATCATCTGTGGATTTTATTTTACATATATATATGTATATACATATGAATGAAATGGACATTTACTTCAGATTTATTTTTGTGTTCTGCAATGCAAATGAAAATGTCACGCTATACCTCCCTTTCATCAAAGACCCTCTGAGCTCCAGTTCTCAATTCAACTCCCAATTTCTTCTCTCCCCTTATCTGAATTCTTTTTTTTAAACTCTACCTTCCTGTCTAAGAATGGATATCATCCTTTCCAAGGCAGAAGAACTATAAGGGCTAGGCAATTAGGGTCCAGTGACTTTCCTTAGGGTCACACAACTAGGAAGTGTCTAAGACCACATTTGAACACAGGTCTTCCTGACTCCAGGCCTGGTGCTCTATCCACTGAGTCACCTACCTGCCCCCTTAGCTGAATTCTTGTAGCAGTCTATGCCATACATTTTAACACCTAATTATTTTATATTTATTCCTTTTACCTCCCTAGATTATAAGCTTTAACAAAAAATTTTTTGTGAATCTGAAATCCTCAACAAACACAAATATTTTAAGATAAAAAGATGACTAGGGACTAGTGTAAGAAATCATGAAGGGGCAGCTGGGTAGCTCAGTGGATTGAGAGTCAAGCCTAGAGACGGGAGGTCCTAGGTTCAAATCTGGCCTCAGACACTTCCCAGCTGTGTGACCCTGGGCAAGTCACTTGACCCCCATTGCCCACCCTTACCACTCTTCCACCTCGGAGCCAATACACAGAAGTTAAGGGTTTAAAAATAAAAAAAAAATAATAAAAAAAAGAAATCATGAACTTTGGTTCACATACATTTAAACAGATATAAACTATACACACACACACACACACACACACACACACACACACACACACCCCTTGGATGTTTTTAATCTGCACTTCTATTTTAGTAGTAATTTAAGGTTGTGTTTTTTTCCCATATTACTGTTGAAAAGCTTGCCACTCATTATAGAACATCCTATTATGTGGCATCTTACATACTGGGGAATGGCTCTTGATTGTTACACATGTGTATCATTTTTTCAATTTGCTACCAAGATCCTATCCTCCTCAATTAACTCTGACTCTAGTTACATTTATTTTCTAGGACAGAAGCTTATTAATTTTGGCTGTCATATCATACTAACTTATTGCATTTGCAGTCCATTAAAATCCATAGATTGTCTTCATGTGAAAGGCTGCTACTTATGGACAAACTCCCCCATTTCATATTTGAAAAACTGACCTTTTGAATCCAAATATACAATTTTGCATGTATTATTAAATTTCACATTATTAGATTAACCCCGTTTCCTACTCTGCAAAGATCTTTTTTGGAGTTTAGCCCTGACAATCAATTGATTAAAAGGCTGAACTGAACAAGAGTCAAGCATATATACTTGGGGCACTCTACTAAGAACAGTCTTCTACAATATTTGTCCACTAATAATTACTAATTCCATTCCATTCAACATGGTCTAAGTATACCAAACTAACCAAGTCCCAGTGACAACTGTGAAGTGAACTTTACTTCCCAAAGCAAGGATTTCTACTTCACCTTGCCTTTTTTCTCTTATACATAATACATTTGTGTATAGACATTTGAAGCTATCACTAGAATTTAACAACCGGCTCTTTTCTTGGATTTTTTTCTCCTATAAATTACTGGGCATTTCTACTAATGAATTTCTTCATTGAAACCAGACTGAACTCTTGTTTATTAGCATATATATATATATATATATATATCAATAATTTTCTCCTTCCCTTTTCCTTTTCACTTTAATGGCCACTTGGATCAGATTTGTAAGACCAGGTCAAATATATCTTTACTAGCCCTCATTAGGTTGACTCTACCCATGACTAAGAAACTATCATTCCTGTATTTTAAGTAGTGCTCTAAAAACTGAAATACTGTTCTCAAGTGACAATCAACAAGAAATTATCAGGCACTTACTATATGTGAGATATCTGAAGCACTAGAGATACAAAGACAAAAGCAAACTCCCTTCCCTCAAGGAATATACATTCTAATGGAGGAGACAATGCTTACACACAAAAGGATGCACAGAACATATACAAAATGATTATCAGGTAGTTTGGGGAAGGAGGGAGAGAGACAGATCAGAAAAGGGAATGCTTGAGCTGGGTCCTGAAGGAAATTAGGGATTCTAAGAAGTAGAGAAGATGAGGAAGCAATATGTTCCAATTATGGGAAAGAGATAATCCAAAAACACAAAGAAGGGAAATGGAGCATTTGGAATAGCTAGTAGGCCAGTCCTCTGTGATCCAGTAGGCTACTTCAGACTAGACAAAAGTAACATCAGACAACAAATAAGATAGAAAGGTGCCAAGTTGTAAAGAGCTTAAAATATCAATGGGGCTAGGTAGCATAGTGGATAGATTCTGAGGTTCAATCCAGCTTCAGACAATCACTAGCTGTGTGACCCTCTACTAGGAAAGTGTTTGCCTCAGTTTCCTCATCTGTAAAATGGGGATAATAATAGGATTTACTTCACAGTGTTGTTGTGAGGATTAAGTGAGATTAAAAACTGTAAAGCATAACTGTCCGGCATATAGTAAGCACCGCATAAATGTTAGCTATTATCAGATCAAAGAAATAAGACACGTACCTATATTTTGGTGAGGTAGGGGTAAGGGCTATATCAGTCCTACACTTTAGGAAAATCTCTTTGGCAGTTTGGGGACAGTATGAATTAGAACAGGGAAAGGCTGGGGGCAGAGAACCCAAACTGAAGGCTATTGAGATAGTCTTGGGGAAAAATCATTAAGAGACTCTGTGGTATGTATGAGTTGAGAGAAAATAGTATATGTGAGATACTGTATAGCCTAGATCAGCATTGTCAAAGTATTGGCATGTGTATACCAAGCAGACACTAGGAGAGCTGCTCTGTTACCCCTCTTCCCAGCAGCTGAGGACATTTTTCTGCACACATACCCCCCCAGCCTCTCTGTCAAAAAACCCAAATTGAGCACTTCCTCTCTCCACTCTCTGGTGTAATGCAGGAGGCTCACAGGCAGCTTGAAGTTACAGTCTAGGCACTTGAACTTGAAAACCGTCACCAACGCTGGCAAAGATACAAGGAGATTTGGCAACTTGACTGAATGTGAGGAGTCAAGAAGACACCAAGGTTGGAAACTATAGTGACTAGAAGGCAGTGTGTCGTTTGACAGTAACAGGAAGAAAGAGGATTAATTTGGCTGGGGCAGAGAAGGAGAAGATGATGGAGATTCTGTTTTGACATGCTGAGTCTGAGATGCCTTACAGGATATCCATTTTGAAATGTTTGGTAGACAATTGGTAATGTGAAACCAAAGCTCAGAAGTGAGACAAGGAAAATACAAAGCATTCCTCAATTGATAAATGATGAAAACAAATGAACCAGGAAGTTCTCAGAGGAAGAAATTTTAAATATCTATAGTCATATAAAAAAATGCTTCAAATCATTATTGACTCAAGAAACACAAATTAAAACAACTCTGAAATATCAGCTCATATCTATCAGACTGACTAATATGACCAAAAAAAGAAAACGGTAAATGTTGGAGGGTATGTGGAAAAATTAGGACACTAACACGTTGTTAGTGGAACTGTGCACTGATACAACCATTCTGAAGAATAATATGGAACCAGACACAAAGGGCCATAAAATTATGCATACCCTTTAACAAAGAAATACCGCTCTGTATCCAGAGATCAGATCATAAATAAGAGATCAGAGATAAAAGCAAAGGACCTATCTGTACAAAAATATTTTTAGCAGCTCCTTTTGTAGTGACAAAGAATTGGAAACTGAAGAGATATCTATTAATTGAGGCATGGCTGCACAAGTTGTAATGACAAACTATTGTGCCATAAGAAATGATGAACAGGATGAGTTCAGAAAAACCTGGAAATATTTATATGAACTGATACAAAGTGAGCAGAAACCCAGAAGAACACTGTATATAATAACAGAAATATTGTATAATGATTAAGCTGTGAAGGACAAAACAAGTTTCCAAGATATCCACAAGGAATTCAAGATGAAAAATGCTATCCAGAGCCAAAGAAGGAACTATTACAGATGATTGCAGATTTTATTGCATGTGTCTTCTGCCTCAGCAGGAGCAACATGGAAATATGTACTATAAGAAAGCATTGGTATAACTTAGATTATTCACCACCTCCAGAAGGGGGAAGGGAGGAAGAAGGGAGAAAATCTGAAACATAAACTGTCAGGAAAAAATTGTCAAAAGTTGTTTCTAAAAAAATTATTTTTACATGAAATGGAAAAAATAAAAGCCTAGTGATTAAAAAAAAGAACAAGAAGAAGAGTGATGAGGTCTGGATATATAAAATAAATATGGGAGCCATCTACATATAAAGAAGTAAGTCCATGGGACCCAAAGAAATCACTCAGAGGAATAATGTAAAGAGAAAAGAAAAGAAGGTCCAGGCAAGATAATATGAGCATCCAATTAGGAAGAATATCATGGATGATGAATTAGCAAAAGAGATCAAGAAACCAACAATTAGAACCACCAAGAGACAGGAGCATCCTGAAAACCCAGAGGAGAGAGAGTATCTAGGACAAAGTAGTCAACAATATCAAATGCAGAGATGATCCTCTTAAAACAATTTTTCACTCTCCAAAACTATCAAATTTCTTCTCTTTAAAGCACAGCTGTGAAGAAAAATATCACAAGTGACCCTTAGCAATACTTCTAAAGTCCTTCTCACAACGCTATTTGTCCCTCGCTTCCCTTCTCCAGGCATAAATATCCTCATCTTGTATATGAGAGGGTTGATCTAGATTCAAGGATTCTTAACCTTTTTTTGTGTCATGGATCCCCCTCTGATAGTGTGGTGAAGTCCACAGACCATTTGTTTTAATGCACAATTAAATTAATGCATAAATAAAATACAAAGGATTGCAAAGAAAACTATTTATATACAAATAGCTACCAAAATATTTTTAAACTGTGAAGTACTAGAATATAATCTAAATACGACTACATTAAAAAACAAACAAAAAAACCTTACCTTCCATCTAAGAATCAAAACTGTGTATTGATTCCGAGGCAGAAGAATGGAAAGGGTGAGGCAACACAAAATCACAGAATCCCTGAACTCTATTCATGGACTTGGTCTCTATGATCTCTATGGCTCTTGTTATTTATCTGATGGCACTTTTTTTTCCTTGAGAATTCTAAAACTTTCACTAAGATTTAAAAGTCCTGAGGGAGGAAGGTCCTCTCACCTAGAACAACCTCTCTGAGAAATCCTCTGGTTGTTTTTGGTGGGTTTTTTTCTTTCTAGACTAGAAATAGCTTAAGTTAGTGACTCTAAGGCACCTTTGTCCTCAGAAATTATCTTTCCACAGATACTTCAAGATGCCTCCATTTTCCGAAAAGCTAAGTAACAATGAGAATTCTCTCACCCCAAAAGTTATTAAATCTAAATTCAAATTACTTGAAATGAGCATACAGATCACTTGAACTAAATAATGAAAAGGCAGTCAAAGCACACATTAATGCTAAAGATAAAATAAATTGAGGATCAAATGGTTAATTCTTTAGAAATAATACTCATCAAACTGGCTGTTTTTTAGTGTCCCTTCCAGTACTAAGATTTTGTCACTCTGACAAAGGATATCAATACTTCAAAGTGAAAAACACTACTAGGTGTGTTCTTGACTCTCCTTGGATCCCTATTTCCAAGTTTAGGCAAAAAACTATGGACATCACTGTTAATAAAGAGATCATCAATTCAATTTAGATATTTACTAAGATTGCGCTCTGTACAAAGTAGAGTTTTAGATCTCATGAAGCTTAGTTCTAATAGGAGGTAAGCCACATACAAATAATGATAGGATACCATTAGCAATAAAAAACAAGAACAGTTGATTTGCAATTATAAGGCTTGAGTCTGGATCCCAGGTCTACTATTTAAGATCTGTGTGATCTTAGGCAAGTCACTTCAATCCCTCTGAACCTCATCTTTTTTCATCTGTAAAATGAGGACATTGGGCTAAAAATTATATTTTAAGTTACTTCTAACTCTAGATACTTTAATCCTCTGCCAACTCTTGGAAAATTCACAAAGTGATAAATGAAGAGCTGAAATAAAAGTAACTACTGACTGGGAAAACTGTGGAAGTCTGATTGGAGGGGTTGTCATTTGAGTTAAGGAAAAGATAGGAAGTCAAAAGGAAAATTGGAAGGAGGATATTCTAGGCAACAAGAACAAGGACTGAAACTAAGATTTTAAATACGAGGGGCTGAGTTTATAGTAATATTAACAGAAATAGGTTATGTCAGAAGGAAGCGCAGTTTCTGAAGAAATGCACCAACCTTTTAAAACTCTGGATTATTATAGTTGGTTCTGCTACAGCAAAGGTAGAAGATTAAGAAAAAAGGTAGCTGAGAATTCCTCCTCCAGCAATTTCTCTGGGCAAAATTATGAAGTAGGCAAAATTTATTATTGGAGTTCTAGTACTTTAGAAATGGCATCAGCTTGAGAGTTAAAAAAAACCAACAACAAATTATCACTCTCAAGCTCTGACACTGCATGGCTATGTGGCTATGGATAAATCATTTACCTTCCCTGAGTTGCTGGCTTCTCTTCAAGTCACCATCCTTCCTGACTTCTCCTCTATAACATGTGGTATCACTGACCACCCTTCCTGAATAATCTCTTCTCCCTGGTATTTAGGAATATAGCTTTTTCCTTCTTGGTTTTCTTCCTACCTTATCTGAATTTCTCTTGATCTCCTTTACTCAATCATCACTAGTTCACTAACTGTGGGTACATCCCAAGGTTCTGTCCAAGGCAGTCAGTCCTCTCTTTACACTCTGGCATCAGCTCTTATGGATTCAATTATCAACCATGTATCCAGATCTATATAACCATATTGTGTGTATTTATGTAGAAAGACAGAGAAACAGACAAAGAAAATATTTCCTGAGTCCAGGCCCATATCACATGTCCCACAAGATATCTCAAGCAGCAACATATTCATTATTCTTCCTCTCAAACCCAACCCCTCTTCCTCATTACTGTCAAAGGCATTTTTCTTCTTCTAGTATCCTAGGTTCCTGATTTGGCATTATACTTGTCTCCTCAATCATCCTACATACCTAATCAGCTGTCAAATCTTTCCATTTCTGCCACCACACAATTTCTCATATACATACATCCACTTCTCTGACATGTTCTAATTCAGGTCCTCATCAATTCTCACTTGATTATTGCGTCCTAATTTAATCTTTCTACTTCAAGTCTTTTCCCATCCCAGCCCACCAAAGGGAGTTTCCAACAATACAGTCTCCCTCTCCTAACTGATAAACTCTAATGTTCCCTATTACCACCATTATGATCAAATATAAACTGTTAAGCATAAAAAGTCCTTTATAGCCTGGCCTTAACTGTTCTTTTCATATTTCTTATATTTTACTTCTTTCCATGCCCAGTCTCGGATGGGGCTCGGCTCTTAATTTATTGAGCCATCTAGCTGTCCCCACTAAATACAAATACAATGCTTAATATATTGGCTATCCTAGGATTCTTAAAGGACACTCCATTTCCTGTTTCCATGGCTTTGCACTAGCTATCTCAATGCCTGAAATGCACTGCTTCCTTACCTCTAACTCTTACAATCAATCTCTAGATTACTTCAAGACTTAATTCAAGAATCACCTTCTATATGTCAAGTCAACAAGCATGTATTAAACACCTTCTATATACTAGGCACCATCCTATGCCCTGGGGATACAATAAAGGAAAAAAAAACAGTCATTGCACCAAATGAGCTCACAATCTAATGAAAAGCTCACAATTGAATACAGGCTTTTCCTGAAAACCCTAGCTATTAGTATATTTCCCCTCAAAAACTGCCTTGTGGTTATTCTGTATAAATCCGTACCTTATATATGCTTGCCTCCCTCAATGGAATGAATGTAAGTTTTCTAGAGGGAAGGGTCAATTTTCACTTACATCTTTTACCTCTAATGCCTAGCCCAGTCCCTGGAAGAATAAATGCTTACTGATTAGATATAAAAAAAAAAAAAATGAAAGATGTGAATACCAGATGGTTTCTAAGATTCCTTCAACTTCTAAAAATTATCTGATTCTATGAGTATGGAACCCCCAACCCCATCAAACATTCTTCATGAAAAATATGGTAGGATATTTTAAAGAATGTCAATATTTTCACCTAAAATAATGCATTAAACTCTCTCTGACGGAAGTAAATAACACTAGCTCCTGCTACAAGTGGTGCCTTTCACTTCAGAAAATTAAAAAGGCAGCTTATGTACAAATTGCTGTCTCTAGCACTTATCAGCATTTATTAAGTGTCTATTGCTCATAGGGTCCTATAAAAGATGATGCTTCATCCTCAAATGCTGAATTAAATCCATTGTGTTATAATTTTTGTTCTTCGCCAATTTTGTTAATTTGATCATTTAACTATCTTTTAGCCATCCTGGTAATTTAAAAATCAACATCTACAAACTGTATATTCCAACAAAATACACTGCTTAATCGCATATATTCCTAAAGGACCTCTAAATATTAATATACTCATATGGACAATATGGCTGTTCAAACAAAAGGCAAACAATAGGTTTCCCACTTATATATTCTAGCAAAAATTCTTGAGTTTCACACCAAAGAAAATAATGACTAAGTTCGGTGGGAAACTATAGTAATTCTTTCACTCCAGAGCAGCACAAAACATTAGCCAGAAAATAAAAAGCAACATTTCCATCAAGTTCAAACATCTGGACTATGGGGTACTTTGCTCAGGCTCTTTTCTACTTTATAAATATAGAGAAGGGTCAGAACTCTGTTTTCTAGTAAGATCACTAATCATCTTTTTTTTCTTCTAGCCTCCACTATTGCTAGGTCAACAAACTTAGGTGCCAATCAGAAACCAAAAGGCAATAAGAAAGGGGGCCTGCCAGCTTCTAAGTAGGACATGGATGATCAGCAAGGCTCTTTATCAATGGGCATCAAGTACAGGAGGGGTTGTCCTGTAAAGGCCCCAGGGTAAGTGCTTTAGAAGCCATGGGGAATGGCAACCCACTGAAACCTCCACAGTCCTCAGACAAGTACATCTTAGGCTTAGTGGCTCTGTGGCTCTTTATACTATCCTGAGATGCAAAGAAGATCCAGGAGATCCAACATTCTGAACTTCTAAGATACAAGGTCTAAGCTTTCGAAGTGGAAATCAATGCAGGAATTCAGGAGATTCTGGGAAAGACTATACAGGCCAGTTACCCCAAGAAAAACTACAATGGAGCTCTGGGTACAAAGACCTAATTCAGGAAGCTGGAGAGATGAGAAAATCATACAACCATTATAAAAATGCATTTCCCAGAAAGGCTATAATATCTAGAAGAAATGAAAAAATTAAACAAAGATTCTTGAAGAAAAAAACTGAAGGGAGAAGTAGCTTAGAAAATAAACACTATCCAAGAAATGGTCACCCTGAAAACAGGAATAAACCAAACAGAAATAAATTATTGTCAGCAAGAAATATCTGATCAAAATCAAAAGACTGAAAAGAATAGAATAAAATTAAGATATTCATATAAAACAATTGACCTAGAAAAATTACCAAAGAACTATAATTTAAGGGGGGCAGTTGGGTAGCTCAGTGGATTGAGAGCCAGGCCTAGAGACAGGAGGGTCCTAGGTTCAAATTTGACCTCATAGCAGTGTGACCCTGGGCAAGTCCCTTAACCCCCATTGCCTAGCCCTTACCAGTCTTCTGCCTTGAAACCAATACACAGTATTGATTCTAAGACGGAAAGTAAGGGTTTTATTAAAACCTATATGTAATTTGAGGAATGCTGCTTGACACCTTGAAAACCAGAACAAAAACCCTGGAAACTATATTTCAAGAAATCATAAATTAAAACTGTCTTGTGCTATTTTTTAGTACCAGAGAGAAAAGTACAAACAAATAACCTCTTAAAAGGATCCTCTGGCAAAGTCAAAGAGTGTTGGCCAAAATCAAGACTTCCCACATCAAATAAAAAATACTCCAAGTGTTCAGAAAGATATTATGATTATAAGAATTATATGAAAAATAAATTGTGATATAGCTAGAAGATTATTGTAAGAAATGACAAAAGTACTTCAAAGAATCTTGGGTAGTATTAACTGATGCAAAGTAATTGATATCAAAAAAATCTATAAAAGGACAGCAGCACTGTAAAAAACAACTTTTAAAGTCTTAAGATAGTTATCTGATCAATGGGATGATCAACTATGTCTCCACATGAAGCAATTTCTGATAAGAGAGGTGGTGGACACAAAGCAGAGAGGCATTTGGTCATGGCCAAAATGTGAACTCATTTTACTTGACTAAGCTTATTTGTTATATGGAGTTTTTTTAACTTTTCAAAAAACAAAATTCAAAAAATAAAGCCAGCAAATATCAAGTTTCTATTATACTACCAGATGCAAAGATGAGGAGGAGGTACCTTTTCTCTTCTGTTAAGGGCCAAGGTTGGTCATTATAATTGAATAGTTTTGTTACAAATTTTCATTCTTTGTATTTACATTACAATTATAGTGTCTTTTTTGTAGTTGTCTTTTCCTTTTAACACTGTTGTAGTTATAGTTATTTGCATATATCATTTTCCTAGTTCTTTGCAGTTGTGGAAAACCTTAAGGATGGAATATTGAACATATCACCAATTGTACTTGGTCATTGATTAGTTTTATTGAACTGCTTTCCTCTTCTCATTTTCACTTTTTATTTTTACAAGGGATTGCTCATAAGGAAGGAGAGCAGGGAGGGACAGATTCAGAAATGAAGCAAGGTAAAGACAAATATGCCAACAAAAATGAAAAAAACCAATTGGCCAGAACAAAAAAAAAAAAATAGGTAAGACCAAAATATCAAAACATAACTACATCAAGCAAACAAGCACTTCAATTCAAAAATCTAAAGTTCAGTATTACCCAATTCATTAAACACTGTGAATTCATTAAACATTAATTTAATTAAATTAATTAAACATTAAACATCAAAATTCATTAAACAGGGGGCAGCTGGGTAGCTCAGTGGATTGAGAGCCAGGCCTAGAGACGGGAGGTCCTAGGTTCAAATCCGGCCTCAGACACTTCCCAGCTGTGTGACCCTGGGCAAGTCACTTGACCCCCATTGCCTACCCTTACCACTCTTCCACCTATAAGTCAATACACAGAAGTTAAGGGTTTAAAATAAAATAAACAAATAAACAAACAAACAAATAAATAAATAAAATTCATTAAACAACGTGAAAATGATTCTAAATGCTAAGAATATAATGAGAGAAGAGAATATCTTAGCTAAAAAGGCAAGGGGGAAAAAATCAGAACCTCATGTTAATGCTAAGGAGGAGTTTGGGACCTCTGAGAAGACGGTAGTCTCAACATTGATCCATTATGAAAATAAGGCAAAGAGTAATATGTTAGCATTGTTGGAGTTGTGATGCAATCACTAGACAGCAATATGGAACTATATCCAAAGGACTATAAAACTGTATATATTCTTTGATCATCTACTTCTACTACTTCTACTACTACATCTGCATCCCAAAGAGATAAAAATAAAATGGGCCTACTGTACAAAAATATTCATTGCCACCGTAGCAAAGAAATGGAGATTGAAGGGTTGTCTATCAATTGAAGAATGGCTGAATAAGTTATGGTATATAGTTGTAATAGAATACTATTGTGTCATAAGAAATGACAAGCAAGATGATTTCAGAAAAACCTCAAAAGACTTGCATGAACTGATGCAAAGTGAAGTGAGCAGAACCAAAGGAATACTATACACTATACACAATAACAGCACTGTGAATGGTCTAGTTTTTCTCAGCAATACAGTGATCCAAGACAATCACAAAAATGCAAGATGAAAAATACCATCTGCCTTCAGAAAAAGAAACGAAGAAGGACTCTGAATGTAGACTAAAAATATTTTGAGTTCTCTTCCACAAAATGATTAATGTGGAAAAGTTTTACATGGTTACACATGTAAAATCTATATCAAATTGCTTATTGTCTCAGGGAAGGGGTAGGGATTGGAGAAAGAGAATTTGAAACACAAACTTAAAAATGAATGTTAAAAATTCTTACATGAAATTTTCAAATGGAAACCAAGTAGTATCTAGAAATAAGAACATATTTGAAGAAACTAAAGAAAAGTTCTTAGGAGAAATTCACTATGATACCACAGGCTGAGTCCATACAAAAAGATATTAAAGGAAGGGGAAAAAAATCCACAACTTAGCAAAGAAATGTAACATGGGTAGCTTATAACTAATCTAAGGCAACAGGATAACAGAATATTGTTGTTCTTGTTTGTCTTGAGGGAAGATTAACCTCAGTAAAGGATAAAAATTACTTTTGTTTGGGTTTGCAATACATCATTCAGCCCCTCAAGTTTATGTAATTCATGATCCCAAGCCTCAGGCCTTGGGACCAAATTTGAGAGTTTTCTTATGGATTTCTCTTTTTTTGCTCATATTCTCACCCAAGATTTTTACTAGAAACATCAAAATTTGGCTTGTTTTAAAGGCCTCCACAATCAAAATCCAGTGCAGACTAACAAAATATTGAATATTGACCAATTATTGTATAATCCATCAACAAAATTTAAAGGACATCCTCCAAGATCCCAAAGTAGTCAAAAAGATCTCTCCTTCCCTTCCCAGTGGACCTGCCTCAGCAAAGATCTACAGTCTTCTAAACTTATGGAACCACTATGAGGTTGAGATCTATTCCCAAAAGAAAGGCAGAACTAGAGAATAATTAAAAAGTAGAAGTCCTTTCCCCTAGACCTATATAGTCCACATTACTTACAAGATTAGTTAAAGGCAAAAGTTCAGTTTGCACTTTACAATCATGGCTCTATACCATGGTATTCCTCCAGAACAAGTTTCTACTTTATCCAGAAACTTGATCCAAGAATTCTTCTTTCAGTCATTGTTGATTTACTTCTGTGAGCTCAACTGCCTTGATTCTCAGCTTCTCTTAGGAACTATGAGTTGCCCTACAGCTACCTTCACCTGATAGACTTGGAAAATAGAAGAGGCTAAAGGGAAAATAAGCCTTACATGAACTAAGGCAGGAAAGAGAAAGGGGATGGAATAAGGTAGGTCTGATGTTCTATCCCTAGCAACTTCTAAAAGTGGATCTCCATCCAAGATTCCTGGCATAATTGCTAATATTCTTACTATAAAGGGTGAGTCCCTGGCTTGTTCATTTTAGCTAAGTAGGATATAGAAGGGGGAGCGTGGAATTATTGAAAATAAGCAAAAATTACTGACATCAGATGCTTTTCTCTTTTAATCAGGGAAAGAATTTAAAAGAAAACAGGAGAAAAAAAAAAAAAAAAAAAAAGAAAACAGGAGAAGACTGGGTACCTAAAATGGTAGACAGTTTTGTGCTCAGCCAGGAGCAGAGTGAAGAGGGAGGTGGTCTCAATAATTAAGATGCCTGTCATCAACTTCCCAATTTTGCCTAGTGTTGGTCCCATTTCTTTCATTGCATGGAGCAAACTATATCTTTTCACAAAGGTATTTTTTGATGTGTGAAGTTCTACTTGGCAGGAATACTACAGTTAAGGCATATGCCATACCAACCCAGCTTCAAATGCTTTTTTTTTTTTTTAAATAACCCTTCTCTTCTGTCTGTATCATTTCTAAGAGAGAAGGACTAGGCAACTGGGATTAAATGACTTGCCCAGGGTTAACACCCCCTAATAAGTATCTGGGGCCAGATTTGAAATCAGGTCCTCTGACTCTAGGTCTAAAACATCATCCACTGTGCTACCTAGAGATGCCCCTTCAAATTATTTTAAAAAATAAAAATAAAACCCTTACTTTTTGTCTTAGAATACACAAGTATCAGTTCCAAGTCAGAAGAGAAATAACTTGTCCAAGGTCACACAGCTAGGAAGTGTCTGAGATCAAATTTGAACCAGGTCTTCCCCCAAACTCAGGCCTGGAGCTCTACTGATTAAAGCCATCTAGCTGCCCCACTAATGCTTTTTTTAAAAGATCCCTCCACTGATAAATTACATAAAGAGGTCCTGAAGAGTAAAATGTATCAAAAAGGAGGAAATAGTTAATGGTGGCAAATGTTACAGAAACAAAAGAATAAAGACAGGAAAAAAAATTAAATTTAGTAAGGACTACATTAATAAGTGTGAAGAGAGTAGTTTCAGCAGTGCTACAGACAGACTGCAAAGGGTTGAGTAATGAATGAGGAAATGAAAGGTAGAGTGTGAAAACTACTTTTTCTAAAAGTTTAGCAGTAAAGAAGAGATGAAAAATAGGCACTAACAATTCAAAGAGTATATTTTGTTAATCAAGATTCCTGATGGTGGCAATAACAGGGTCTCTTAGTTTCTCTACTTCTGGGTCAGAGGAAACTTGAATGGAAGGAACAAACTAGTTAGCAACCTATATGCACTGTGGCTCTTTAGTTTGGATTGTGGCATAATAGAATAATTAGCAATAGATTAGGTTTCGGAAGCCTGCTTTTTTAGTCCTTATTCTTTCATAGAATCATAGAGCTAGAGCTAGAAGGTATCTCAAAGACCAACTAATCCAATTCTCTAAATTTACATTTAAGGAAGGTGAGCCCAATGAAGGTTAAGTAAGCTGTCCAAGGCCAGATATGTAATAAGTATCATCAGATTCAGGATATGAAACCTGGTCCTCTGACCTCAGAGCCAATGGCCACTCCACTGAACTATATATTAAATAGATGTTAGCTTTGGCATAATACTTAATTATTGTTATCTTAATTATTATTATCTTATTATTTTATCTTCATTCATAAAATGGTGAGAATTACTGTCCTATTTAGTTCTTTATGTTTGAAATAACCTTGTCTAACTCATAGTACTACTGTAAGAATCAAATGGGAACATTTTGCTCATATATTTTTAAAAGCATTTCACTAAGTATATGCTGAAATAAGTTATCATTATCAGTAACTGTACTAGTTAAATAAATTCTTTCTAAACAGTGCTTTTAAAAAAGTTTAGGGGGCAGCTGGATGGCTCAGTGGATTGAGAGTAAGGTCCAAAGATGGGAGGCCTTGGGTTCAAATCTGACCTCAGGCACTTTCTAGCTGTCTGACCCTGAGCAAGTCACTTAACTCCCACTGCCTAGCCCTTACCAGTCTAAGACTGAAGGTAAGGGTTTTTTTTTTTTTAAAGTCTACAACATAATAATGAGGTTTAACCACTAAATGGTCCTTAATAATGACAAGCATCAAACTAATGAAAAGTCTTCAATGAACTCAGGAAGGTATGTAACTAATACAACTAATGTCTCTACAAAGAAGTCCTGCACACTAATGAATAAGCATTTGAAAATTAGGTATTTGCTTTCTGTAAGCAAATCAGGCTTTATTATTACTTTATTATATTACTTTTAAGTGCCTGGAAAATACCTAATGTTACTATAAAAAAACAAAATGAAGAGAAGCACCTCATACCTCTAACAGCTATGGGTAGAAGCTTTTGTAACCAAACAAGGGATAGAGGCAATTACAAAAGATTAAAAGACAACTGATTATATGAAACTGAAAAGCTTCTGAACATACAAAATTTATGCATCCAGGATAAGAAAGAAAATTGTAGAATGTGGGGGAAAATCTTTCCATCAAATTTCTAATAAGGAGTAATTTTCCAAGCTACATATACAATTAAAAGATAATAAATACATACAACCAGAGGCCATTCCCATAAGTGGTCAAAGGATATGAAGAACATCTCAAAAGAAGAATTGTAACCTATTAATAACCATTGGAAAGGATGCTCCAAATCACCAATAATAAGAGAAATGAAATACAAAACAATGCTCCAATTTCACTTCACACTTCACAAACTGGCAAACATGATAGAAGATGGGAATAGTCAACACTGGAAGGGTTGTAGGAATAAAAGCACACTACAGGGGCAGCTAGGTTGGCATAGTGGATAGAGCTCGAGGCCTGGATTTAGAAAAACATGGGTTCAAATCTGGCCTCAGTATATATAAATCCTAGCTTCATAACTCTAAGCAAGTCACTTAACCCCAAACTGCCTAGTGAATGGGTGAGTGGGAGGGAGGGAGGAAGGAAGAAAGGTTTTAAAAATAAATAATAAAAGCACACTCTGTTCTTGATCAAGTGATGAATCAGTATCACCATATTATAAAGTAATTTGGAATTTCACAAATAAAGTGCTTAAAATGTCTCTGCCCTTTGATCCAAAGATTCCATCTTGGCTCATACTCCCAAAGAGATATTGATAAGAAAAAAGTCTCCATATATACCAAAAATATTTACAGCAATACTTTTTGTTAAAGCAAGAACTGCAAAGTATGAGAATAATTAAATAAAAGTGGCACTTGAATATAATGAAATATTACATATATGATGAATACAGAGAAGCATGGAAAGATTAACATCAGCTGATGCAGAGTGAAGCAAGCAGAGCCAAGAAAACAATATATACAATGACTACAACAAAGTAAAGGACCACCAAAAAACATTACATAATTAAAAGAAAAAGCATGTACAGAAAGGAAAGATATTAGAACATACCCTTTGAACCACCCCTTTGCAGAGGTAGGAACTACTTTCAGACTTTCCCCACCTTTTTTTAAGCCTTAAAAAAATGTTATATGAAATAGCTTGCTAGAAAGGGGAAGAGAGAATGGGAAGGGGGAGGGGGATTATGGTTACATTTAACAAATTACATCAATAAAAATAATTTTTAAAAAAACCTTGTTTTTTTCTTCTACTCAAGTCAAAAGTGTTCTGCACTCCCCACCTTCTCTGAAATAGATCCAAGGGTTTTAGGAGTTCTGTAATTTATTACTCTATGCAGAATACTGTGCTAAGAAGTAAATACAATTTAGTTTAAGGAGGGGGAGAGCACAAACAAGTGGGGGATAGATTAAGATTAGATGGGGAGAAAGAGAGTCAAGAAAGCCTGAATTGAGTCTTAAAGCAAGCTAAAGATGCCAAGACATAGATAAAAGGTGAAATCCAGGCAAAAGTCATGAAAGCATGAGATGGAATGATCCCTGAAATGGGGAAATAGCAAGTAGGCCATTCTGGCTGGAACAAAGAAGATATGAAGGAAAATAAAGTGAATGAAGTCTAGAAAGACAAATTGTGATGGTCTTTAAATGACAAGTTGAGTCTGGTTTTCCCTAAGAGGCAAGTGGGAGGTACTGAGTATTCTTGATAAGGGAAGTGAGGTGACATAGTCAGACCTGCCAGTCAGGGAAAGAAGGCTAATATAATCTTAGTCTGCATTAAGAGAGGTATAGTATCTGGAACTAAGATGGTGATAATCCCTCTGCTCATGTCAGAACACCTTTGGAATAGCAACTTCACTTTGATTTAGAAAGGGTATAAACTCTGATTAGCTAAGGTGAGCAACTAAGGTTAGTGAAGAGCTTCAAGATCACTGGGGTTAGCCCGAAGAAAAGACTTGGAAAGTCATAATAGCTATCTTGAAGAAGAAAAAAGATGAGCTTTTTCTACTTGAGCCCATAAGACAAGTACAGGAATAGGAATACTGAAAGTTGCAAAGAAACAAATTTAGACTTGTCATAAGGAAAAACTTATTAATTAAAGTGAAAACTAATTAAACTAATTAAAAGTGACAAGGATTTTTTCCCTGAGGCAAAAAGTAGAATGGGCTGCCTAAGGAGGGAGTGAGCTTATTGAAAATATTTAAGCAAAGGCTAAAAGATTTTTCTCAGGAGTTATGTATACAGAAGATTCTCACTCTTGGACTAGATCGCTTCTGAAATCCTTTTCAACTCTGATTCTGTGGGCCTTGCTCTCATAATCATCTTTGCTTTTTTTTTTTTTTTTTTAGCATGTTCAATTGATCCTTTTACCTTCAAACATCTTCAGACCACTCAACTTAAAAAAAAAAAAAAAAAGGTGGCTGACATTGTTACCCTTTCTAACAACCTTCCAACTTCCTTCCTTTATTTCAATGCCAGACTTATCAAACATGTGGTCTACCCTGCTTTTTTCCACTTCCCATCCACACATTTTCCTTCTTAACCTTCTGCAATATGTCTTCTGTTCCCACTATTCTGATGAAGACTTGGGTTCCACTTTAACTGCTGTCATTTCCTACCTGTATGACCTCGGACAACTAAATCCCTTAACCTTCTGGGGTCTCATGAGGTTTTTCTCATCTGTAAAATAAGGGTATTGAAGTAAATGTCTTCTATGGCTCCTTCCAGTTCCAAATATAGGATTCCATGTATATGTTCCCCAAGGTTCAGGCCCCCATCCTAATCTCTCAACACTTTCTGCCTCCCAAGATCTTATTCATGGCTTTCACTATAGCTCTAATATCTCCCAAATCTACATCTATAGCGATGATGGCAAACCTTTTAGAGATTGTATGCTGTGTCCCCACCAAGACCAAATGCCTGCCCCCCCCCAACCCCAGGCAGGGCAGGAAGGAAGCACTTCCATTGGGCTGCTGGGCAGAGGGGCAGGTGAAGTGAGGAATAGCTTCAGGTGCATGGAGAGGGGGAGGGGAATAGCTTCTGCCAAGTCCCTCTGTCTCTCAAGTAAAGAATTCTGGCAGGGAGGGGGCGTGTGTGTCCTCTCTGGAACATGTGCTATAGGTTTACCATCACGGGCCTATACTCTTTAAAGATGGTCAATATAAGTGTGTGTTGAAAATCAAAGTTCATGACTCTAACAAAGATGAACATAAAAGAACTCTGTAAACTGAAAAACAAAACCCTTAAGGCATTTTTCAAATTTTTATAGTTCTTATTTGAACTATATTAACCTTAATCAGTTGTCAACTGAACCTTTACTACATATGGTTCCAGCTTTACAATGGAATTTTAATAAGTTGAAAAAAAATATTTTTAAAATTTTTATTGGTGCTTTTCTTAAGAGCCACTACTTTATGCCTTCTAGTAAAGATCTCTATAGTGGAGGCATGCGGTATAGGGTGTATCAACTGGCACATAATGGGGACTTTTTTAGGACATAATCCTGATTGAAATTTCATTCTCCTACAACCTAGATTGATATCATTTTTTGCTGATAATTTTTAACATGACAAATAGCAGCTCCTATACATGCTGTAGATATGAAAATTGTTGAAGTAAATTATTGACAAATGATTAGGAAATTTTTTTTCATAAATAGTTCTTTTAGGACAGAGATCATGTGCTTTTTTTTGCACTCCACATCATGATAGTTTCATATAATACTCATGTTTTTAAGGATAAATATTGGATGCTTTTGTAGCTCTTATCAAATTAACCCTATAATTGGGTTTTATTCAGTGGAAAATGAAGAAAATACTGAATATGCAATTTAAAATAATACTGTTTCAGTTAGTTATATAAAATAATTGAAAATAATTGGGATGTGACTACTTTTACACTGGTTGACAGTTGTCTAAAGTTATAGAAATAAAAATAATGGTAAACGGAAATCATTTAATGCCTAATATTATCCTGTAGCTCTAACCACCAGAGTTTTATAATTGTAATTTTATAACCTCTTCACAAATGCAGAGAAAAATAAATATATGATATAAAAAAGGTTAAACAAGTGGAGAAGAAGTAGGGAGAAGAAATTGTGAAATAAAAATAAACCCAACATTTTTTAGGCTACAGGTCTTTGAGTGTATTAAATACTATTTCCACTATGTGCTGAATTTCAAAATGGAAGACCAACACAATGGTTTCTACCCTCAAAAAGCTAGTCTAGCCCCCTTCTCCCTATACAGTGTTCCAAACTTCTCAATTCACCTAGATCATTGGTTCCCTCTTCCTCTTGTCATATTTGATTAGGTAGAGATTATTCATCTTGACCTTTCTCCCTAATTCTACATCTCCAATCTCCTCGATATTTTTTATTCTCTCTATTTCTCCACCCTCTTGAAGAAGAGGTGAACTTTTCTTGCTCAGGCCAAACCCCTCCAATCACTTGGAGTTTACCACTTTAACCACTTCCACCCTCCTTCTCTTTTACTGATGCCTTTCTTGGTCTATATCTTTCTCTATCCTTTAAAACAAAACAAAACCACTTGATTTGCCTTTGACATCCTCTCAAGCTATTATCCTATATCTTTGTCCCTTTTGAAACCAAACTTTTAGTAAAGGTTTCATTTCTCTTTAAAAAATTCTTTTTAAAAATTCTGAACTTAAAAGACACACCAAACATTTTCACATACAAATTAGAACAGAAAGGACTACATATGAAATTTTAAATCCAATATAAAACCTGTTTTTCCTTTTGAGTATATAATAAATTCAAAGTAATTATCAAAGTTGTCTTTCTTTTCTTTCTGTTCTGTTCATTTGACTAAAAAATTGTTGCAGTGATTCTTTATTCTTTGTTTTGGCCATCCTATTGCCAGGGTTCATCCTCCCCACCTCTTTTCTTCAGATGTTTTTTACTACTTGCATTCTTAACCTAGAAAGAACTAAATTGAAACTTTTTTTTAAAGGTTACTGACCAGATAGTTCTCTTAACTGCTAAATTCCATAGCTTCTCAGTTTTTATCTTTCTTGACTTCTAAAGCATTTGATTTCTGTTGATCAATTCTTCCTTCTGGAACTATTCTTAGTATTTTTTGTAAAGTTGTTATCTGCAGGTTTTCCTCCTACCTGTCTGATTGCATGCTCTGATTTCCTTTGCCCTGCCCTCTATGTCTTACCATATCCCAGTGCTTTGTTAGGCCCTTTTCTATTTCTGCACGGTCTTGGTGATCATACAATTCCCCTGGGTGCAGTAATCACATCTGCAGATGACTCACAAATGCATATATCCAGCCCATATCTCTTCCCTGAGTTTTAGTCCTAAGTCATCAACTGCTCATTAGACATAGCTATTTAGCTGTCCCATCAAGATAGAGAATAGATCTTGAAAAACACTACTTTTGGGCAGAGAGTTGATGATCTTGTAGGTTCAGAGTGAAGCACAAATTTTCAGACTTGGGTAGTGTCCATGTTCATTTATTTTGCTTGAGTCTACTTTAATTCTTTTCGGAAGGAGATTTCTTAGGAAATGATCATGTGTATAAAACAACATCAATATAATGTTTTTAAAAAAACACGTTTGGACTTTATAGTTGGCAAAAGAATTGAATGAAGGAATAAAAAAAATGAAAATGATATTTTAGGACCATTTGGCAACTGGATGCAGAATTTATTGGAAGGGAAAGGACTAGAGTCAGACCAACCAGGGCAGTGATGGTGAACTTATGGCACACATGCGAAAAAAGGGCATGCAGCACCCTTTCTGTGGGCCCACCTGCAGTTGCCCACCAGTTTGTTACTAGAAAGCTCCACTTGGGGTGGAGCTGTTCCCTTCCCCCTCTCTCCATGCACCTGAGGACATTCCTCACTTCCTCCGTCCCTCTGCCCAGCAGCTTAATGAAAGCACTTCCTCCCTACCTCTCTCTGGGGTAAGGGCAGGCGGGGAGGGAGGCAGCACTTGGTGGGGGGGCCCAGCATTCCATCTCCAAAAGATTCACTATCATTGGTATAGACACTTCCTACAACTGCCATCACTAAATCAATTTAAAAACAAAAATTCCACCTTAATACTTATGAACAGTCAAAATTATAAAGAGAAAATACCTAAATTAAATTCCTTTTGTGAAACCAAATTTAATTCCTAAATTTTATGGATCAATTTTAGAACAGTAATTAGTAGTCTTTAATTATTGTATTCTTACTAATCCATATTTATCACTGCAATGTGACCCTTACAATGCTCTGAAACAATTAGAGAAAGAATCTGCACTCAGAAGCAACTATGACTTAATTACAGAGTTTAAAATTACATCATTCACAATAATCAATAATCTCTTGGGATGAAAATGCTTTTGCCCTTATTTATCATTAGTGTAATTTCACAAAAAAATCATATCCCATTTCTTGAATAGTATAGCTAAAAATATCAAATATGGAAATAGGTCTTGATCAATGACACATGTAAAACTCAGTGGAATTGTTCGTTGGCTACAGGAGGGGAGTGGGAGGAGGGAGGGAAAAAACATGAATCATGTAACCATGGAAAAATATCCTAAATTAATTAAATAAAATAAAAAAAAATGGATAGCTAAGTGGCACAGAGGATAGTGTTGGCTGGACTTAGAATAAGAAAGACGAGTTTAAATTCTGACTCAAAAAGTTACTTAGCTATGTGACCCCAGCAAATCAAGATTTTCTCAGTCTCAGTTTCCTCATTTATAAAATGGGAATAATAATAAATAACTACCTTACAAGACTTTCTAAAAAGACTAATGAATAATCATGCAAGGTGTTTTATAACTTCAAAACACTATATAAATGGAAATGATTATAACTACTGTTCTAAATCATCTGTTCTCTAGAACATTTTAAGACAACATCATTCTTCAATGTTTATATATACTCTGTCCTTGTGATTGTCCACTTATTCCAGTGGTATCCACACTTTGTGACCTATTTGGGTTTTTCTTGGCAAAGATATTGGAGAGGTTTGCCATTTCCTTCTTCAGTTCATTTTATGAGGAACTGAGATAATATCTTGCCCAGGATCACATAGTAAGTGTCTGAGGCTGGATTTGAATTCATGAAGATGCATCTTCCTATATTAACAGCTAATATTTACATAGGACTTGCTATATGCCAGGCACTGTGCTAAGCACTTTACAATTGTCTAGTATGATTCTCACAATAATCCTGGGAGGTAGGCACTATTTCCCCAGTTTACAGATGAGAAACATGAAGCAGAGTTAAGTGACTATCCAGATTCAAACAGCTACCAAGCACCAGAAGCCGGATCTGAATTTAGATTTTCCTTGACTCCAAACCTAATCCATTTACCACCTCCCTGCCCCACTTAACTAGCAGGACAAAAAGAGTTATGAAATGGTTTTACATATAGTAAAACAAATCCCTCATACCTGTTTAATTGTTAGGCGGCATGGCAAATGCTCTGACTAGACTCTGAGTTAGAAGTTAGAATAAACTAAGCTTTAAAACTGCTGACAGTACTTATTAGCTAAATCTGGACAAATCATTTAGTCACTCTCAGTCTTAGTTTACTCTTTTATAAAATGGGGGAAATGGTACCTACTTTATTTACAAAGATGTGAAAATCAAATGGGATAACACATATATAAAGGGCTTTGCAAACCTTAAAGTACCATACAAAATCAGTAGTTATTATATATCACTTGTTGTGAATGAATCCCTGAGAAAGGCAAAGTTTTAGCACTGACACAGACCTGGACTGAAAAACACTGACCTATTATTAGAAATTCAGGAACTAAATCCCAAGAGTTTTTTTTGGTTTTTGGTCCACACCTGTGATTTCACTGGCATAGGGAGCTTGGGATAAGAAACTTCCTATAAGTTCAGATCAGTCACTGATGTCTAACTTGTTATCTTATAAAGGAGTCTGGGACACTGGGAGGTTAAGTGACTTACACTGTGGGTGGCAGAGGGAACAGTCCAAAGAAACACTTGAACTCAGTCTTCTTGACTCTGCAGTTGGCTAGTCTGACGCTCTCTATCTATTCCACCATGCAGAACCTCCTTAAACTGATTTTAAAATAAATTAGAAGCCTTTTCAATATTGGGCTGACTGTTCCTCAGTCTCACTTGCCTGTCAGCTGCCAGAGGGTTCATTTAATTCTGGCCATCCAATTTATAATTGATATTCCTAAACTTACAAACAAGAATGAATATTTCTATTGAGAAAGGAATCTAGGCTATACAAGGACCTGACTTGGACTCCAATTTTACTTCTATCAGTATGTATCTGTGTGACCTTAGACAAGTTACTTAACCTCAGTTTATTCATCAGTAAAACTAAGGGGTTGTATCTATATTGGCTCTAAGATTACTTTCATTTCTAAAGCTATGATCCTATGATCCTATGACCTACTTGTACAATTCCTCCAAGTTTTAAATAAATTTTAGTAGTTCTTAGGTTAAATTTTAAAGTCAAAAGCCTATCCTATCATTAGGACACCACTAGAGTTTCTTCAATATATTCAAGAAAAATCCAGCCTTTGTAAAAGATATGCATTAAAAGGCTAATAGGTAATTTAATATTAGATTTACATGACATCAAATAATTCCACTAACAAAAAAGTACCCAGGTTTGTTTACTTAATTTCAATTATTCTTTCTCAACCAAGTTTATATTTTCAGCTATAGGGAAGTAGGTAGGTGGCCCTGTAGATAGAGCACTGGGCCTGGAGTCAAGATGACCTGAGTTCAAATTTGGCCTCAGACACTTTCTAACCTCGTGATCCTGGGCAAGTCACTTAAACCATTTGCCTTAATTCACTGAAGAATGAAATGACAAACGATTCTAGTATCTTTGCCAAAAACATCCCATGGGAAAAGAATTGAACATGAATGAAAACATGGAGAATACAACCAAAAAAAAATTACAGTATTTGAAAGTATGCCAATTTTTATAGCATCTAGTAATATAATACAGCATCTAACAGAAGCAAAATAGATTCTATCTAAAACTATCCATCCAAAAAAAAAAAAAAAGCTAAACTATACTATTGAGTTATCCTATATAGTAACTCTAAATTATTATGAAAAGATGCAAATATGGTTGGTCTCTCTCTGACCTTGCTAAAAATACATTTCCTGGACTTTTTTTTTTGGTCACAGCTTCAAGTGAATTAAAAATCCCGAATGTTTTGTCCTCGTAACTGCATTTCAACTTTGTGCAACATCTATTACTAAAGACAATGTTTTAGTATTAAAAATTCTGTATTTGAAGAGCAGTGTACTAAAAAGCAAGGAAAGATAGTGGGTCATCAAGCCTGGGTGCTAGCTAGTTCCAGAACTGTTCCTATCTACAGGATTCTCCGATAAAATGAAGGGTGTAGACTAGATAAACTCTCAGATCCCTTCCAAGTCTAAAATTATAATATTCTATTACTCTAAATTGCCTTAGGACACTTGAGAGGCAGGCAGCCTTTAGAATTTTATAGTCTGATGACCAGTTTAAGTCACTCAGAAGATAAATTACAGAGATTATTTTGGATCTTTATTTTTCATGAGTGAAAATGAAATAAAAAGATCAGGAAATCACAGATTTGGATTTAAATTGAGCTAGTACACTAGTTTAGTCCCTTATTTTACAGAGGGATTGAGGTCCAGAGGTTAGGTAACTTAATCTAGTCAGAGAGAACCCCAGTTCTCACTCTGCTGTAATCAGGAAGCCCACTATCCACAGGTGCAAACTTACCACTCCTCTACCCCAAAAACAATAAAATGGGCCTAAGGCTGTGTGTAATTTGCACTTCTTAAGAAATGTTACAATTGTTTCATTTAATGTCAGAAAGGCAATATGTTTAATAATCAAGTGAAAAAAATTTAAAACTATTTGAGCTATTTATCACTATATTATTGAAGTCATAATGCTAATACTCAATTTGCCATAGAAGACTTAGTTACATAAGAAGTTTCTACATAAAATCTCATTCTAAAAAAAAGAGACATTTTTCAGATTCAGTTAAATGGACGTCAGATTTTAAAATATTTTATAGTTTTAAATGTTTATGTTCTAATGCCTGCCGTGGTTGGGCCTAACTAATCTTACTTATTATGTTGCCTTTGCAGCACTTCATAAATCTTTGCCAATGAACAAAGTGAAGTCCCACTCGTCAATGGAACAAAAAATAAACTTTAAAAGCAAAACAACTCTCTACAAAAGTCTACTGGAACTCTTGAATGACAAATTTATCCATTAGACTTAATTTTCATAACATCCGTGACAAATCCCATCAGTTTGAAAATTATCATCAGATTCTCCTGGAAGAGTAAGAGAGTTTAGAAGAAATATTTTGAGAAGCAATATTTAAACTAGGTCAATGTTCAGGCAGATAAAGATAAAATTTAATTACCAATACAAATCGAAGAGAAAAAAAAAATTCTCTACGAAATTTAGATCCCATTTATCACTGTGGTAGTTAGAATTTCTGCCACCACATCTCCGTTATCTGGTGGTAAATGAGGGAAGCAGAGATTGTATAAACTCAATCTCCTTCTCATCTCCATAAGAGCCCAGCCTCATTTAACCAAGAATTTCTATCTCTAGCCTTCTAGAGCTGGGAAAAGATGAAAACCATGCTTCTCGCCTTTTCCTACGAACCTTTAAAAGAAGTGCTAGACACTCTGAACAAGAAGTAGGATGAATTTCGAATAAAATACACATGCAGAAAACACAACCACAATAATAATTGAAGCTAACAATTACACAGCGCTTTTAAGTTTACAAAGCGCTTTTACATTTTATATCATTTGATCTTGAGTACTAAACAATTAGCGTGAAGTACCAATTCAAAGCCTAACGTGTGGCCGTACTCTATTAGTTTTCAAAGCCTGAAAGAGGGGAATCTGGCTTGGAGAGCGCCGTGGAGACGCAAAAGCCATATACAGAAAAACTTTGGGCAGAGAACCGGGGAAAAAAAAAGTGAGAAGAGATGGACCTGTGGCACCTCTTCTACTTTACAGCCAGCCTTCTCAAATATTCTTAGCTCACCTTAGAGCCTGGGATGCCATGATCTTAAGGCAACTGTAGTGATCTGCCAAAATGGGAAGGAAAATACAGAGGCCCCAGGATCACAGGGGGAGGGGGAATTCTTGGGGGGAAGAAGGGGGAGGGGAGTCGGATGGGAAGATGATCTCGGGCGCGCAGCCTTCACAATCCACCCCCGGGCAGCCAGTCTAGGACCCCCGACCAAGCTCTTTCTCACACCCACACAAGGAACAAAAGGCAGCCTGAACCCCGGAGCAGGAGCAGGAGGGTGACTCTCAGCTTAGGGGAGGGGTCAGGGCTGGGGAAGCGGCCGTCAGAACAGCTACAGTGGTAGCCCGGCCTGGGAGCAAAGAGGTGGCGAGGGGAGGGAGGGATGCAGGAGGGAGGGGCACCCCTCCCACGCCCCCACCATGGCCCCGCGTGGGGGGAGGGGCTCAGACCTGCCAGGCTACCCTCTCCTCCCCACCCCCAGCTAGACTGAGGGCGTCGGTGAATCCTCGAGCCTCCGCCGCAGCCGCCACCGCCAGCCAAGTATTGGCTCCAAAGCTCGGCTCCCGCGCCGCTCCCAGGGGAAGGAGGGAGCTGAAAACCTCCCACCTTCCCCTCCACCATCGCTGCCCAAAGCTCACCTTTTTCTCTTCTCCTCCTCCTCCTCCAGTCCCCCCCCGCGCCGGAAGCCCAGGGGCCCTCGAGTGCGGGGCGCAGGGGGAGGAGGGGACGAAGGGAAGGAGCCGGAGCCTGGTAGGGGGCCACCCGCCCAGCTTGCTAGCCGCCACCGCGTCTGCCTCGGTTTGACACCCACACACCATCCAACATGGCGGCCGGGAGGGGGCGCGCCTGCCTGCGTGCGCGCATCCGTGCGTTCCGCGCCCCCTCCCCCCCGCCCAGCTTCCCCCGCTCCCCACCCGCCCCCTCGAGCAAAGCGAGCTGAGCGGATTCGCGCGCTACAGCGTGCGCACGCTTACGCGAGAACGCGCTTCCTTCTCCCGCCCCCAGCCCCCCTAACCCCAACCGCCTCGGTCGGGCCCCCTCCTCCCCTTCTCCTCGCGGGGGGCGCCGCGTGCACGGGAGCCCCGCCTCCCTCCCGGCCCAGAGAACTCCCCAAGCTCCAGCTCCTTAGCCCGGGCTAGGATCCCGAGCGACTTGACACTCTGACACATAGACATTTGAGGTAAACAGAGACCTCCCCTCTCCAGCCCCCAGCTCCCTGCCCCCAAGTCTCCTCCCACGATTTGGCTTTCTAACTACTGGAAGGCAGCTGCTATCCTCCACCCTGGGCAGACACCACCCATTTTCCCGAGGTCTTGCCTCCCTCCGCGGGGCTGACGGGTGCTCCTTGCTCTCTCGGTTCCCACGCACCACGCCCATTTCCCTTGTTAGGAAACTGAGGCACTTCTACAAAGGGGAAACATCTTCCCCTGCACCCACATGTCAGAAAACCAATCAATGCCACCGTCTGGCGTCCACCCCCTCCGTCTAACCTCCGTGTCTTTTAGGATGGAGTCGTAGCGACATAGCCTATGGCCTTTTCCGCATTTCAGCCCCGAATTGACCATATATTTATGCCTTACCTGGGGAAAGAACTGCTCATTCTGGAGTTGGTTCAATTCTGGAGTGGAGACTGCCTTGTGGCACAGGGCGAGAAGCACCTTAATCCTCCGGCCTCAGTTTCCCTCAAATGAGGAACCAGGATTAGTTCCCGTCTCAGATCCCGCCCAGGCTTTAAATCAGCTGTGAGCATGATTGAGAATCTATTTCTTCGTGGAGCATTCCTTAAGTGCCTATTAAGTGCTAAGCACTAGGGACACTCACGCCCCTAAAAACTCTTCCCGCCTTTGAGTAGCTTTGAGTTCACTGGAAACTTTGTCGTACTAAGGCATGGAGATCAGAGTCGTGTTGATTAAACATGTACTTAAAGATAAATAAGAATACAAGGTAGCATGTGTCAAGTTGTTCCATCTGCTCCACACAAAGTGTCCAGACAAGTTTGGAGGAAAGATTAGTAAGGGCTGAGGCAATTGGGGAAGCAGTTAGGAGCTGTCCGTGTTATACTAAGAGAAAAGGGGGGGGGGGGGAAGCAACCTCTCCCTTCTCTGCCCTTTTAACTCCTCACTTTACTCACAATGCTAGAGAGCCATTTTTATTTGTTCCTCACCACCGCCAAAGGCCAAGGTTTGTGTGCTTCCTAGTAATGATGAGAATGCAGCTGACTTTATGAGGTGCCTTACATAGAATCTCATCTGATCCTTACAACAACCCCGTGGGGTAGGTACTATTATTATCTCCATTATACATATAAGGAAACGGTGGTTAAGTGATTTACCCAAGGTCTTGTATAGTTAAGTATCTGGGTCAAGCTAGGAACCTGACTATTCCTGACTCTAAGTCTGTCCTTTATATCACACTACCTCTCAAAGATGAAAGCACCCCTACTCTGGCTAATTACATATGCCTGTCTGTCAGCCTCCACCTTGACAATCTCTTAGCAGGATTTTGTGTTTTCTGTGGGACAACAAGATGGTAGAGTGAATAGAGCTGGGCCTGGAGGCAGGAAGATTCCCTGGCCAAGTCACTTAACTCCATTTGCCTCAGTTTCCTCATGAGCTAGAGAAAGAAATAGCAAGCAGCTCCAGTATCTTTGCCAAGAAAACTCCAAATGGGCTCACGAAGAATTGGACTTGATTCAAGTGTTTTCTACTTGAGTAATTTTGTCAATTAGCATCACCAGAGAACCTACACTATCCAAGGCAATGAGGTAGACTGAGGAAGATACTGAGAAATATTGTGATGTGTGACCTGCCCTTAAAAAATTTGCAATTTAATTGTGGAAATCAGAATAGGTAGGAAATTCTAGGCAGCTGAAAAAACAGTAAAGACTGTAGAAACTAAGAGAACAGAGTAATACTGTTGGGTTGAGGTGGTCAGAATAAGCCTCAATTAAATTCAATCATTTTTTCAACAAATATAGATCAAGCCCCTTTCTATGTACGTAGAGTACATAGTACTTAGAGCACATATGAAGATAAGGCATGGATTCAGCTACAGAGGACACAGAGATAAATCCCTACTTTTAAGGAATTTACAATGAAATGGGGCACAGGGGAGAGGAGCTATATGAAAATAACTGCAGTTCAAGATAGGATGTGTTAAACACCAACAGAAAGTTATAGAATGTCATGAGATTTCAAAAGAAGGAAAAATCACTTCTGGCTTTGGATCAAGAAAGTCCTCCTAGAGAAAAATGGGTCTTGGAAGATGGGTAGGATTTCAAAAGATAGAAAAGAAGACAGGTGGAACATTACAGACATATAATAAGCCAAAATATTAATTCACATTTACATAGCATATTGTTTTCAAAGTATTTTACATTATTTCATATGAGACTCACAGATGCAGATATCCTTACTTTAAAGCTGAGGAAACAGATTTAAGGGAAAGTAGGACTGCAAAGGTAAGCTGGAGAACATGTTAGGGGGAGGACTTTCAATACCATGCTAGGTTTGGACTGTATTAAGTCCAGTGAATGAAGAGCTACTAAAAAAGTTTAAGCTGGGAGTGAGATTGCGTGATGAAGGCTTTGTATTTCATAATGGTGCCATAAGTCTCTAGGCGGGAAAATGTCATTTTGAAGGAAATTAACTTAAATTAGCTGGTAGACAAGAGTGCCTTTAATGCACTGAAAACTACATTTAGTAAGAGCACCATCAGTCTGAAAGTATTAGTATACTTTTCTAATGTATCCTAATGTCACCCATATAAATTCTGGGAATCCTTATCCCAACTCATACTCATACTTTTGTGTTGGGTCTCTAGAAGATTGACTACATCTTCCCCCTTAGGGTTATAGGGATAACCCAAAAGAATATGGAATATTCTTATGCTATCAGTTTGAGCCCCCATTTCAGTGTGTTATTTCTAACATCAGTTTTTGTTCAGTTGTGTCTGATTTCTTCATGACCCCATGGATCATAGCAAGCCAAGTCCTTCTATTCTCCACTATCTCTTGAAGTCTGAATTCATGTTTGTTGTTTCTATAACACTATCCATCTAATCCTCTGGCATGCTCTTCTTTTTGTCTTCAGTCTTTTCCCAACATCAGGGTTTTTTCCAATGAGTCCTATCTTCTTATTATGTGGTCAAAGTATTTAAGCTTCAGTTTCAATATTTGACCTTCCAAAGAATAGTCTGAACTACTTTAAGTATTGACTGATTTGATCTCCTTGCTGTCCAAGAGAATAACAAAAGTCTTCTCCAGCACTGTAATTCAGTGATCCAGGAAGGGGCTAACAACTATCTGTGCCAATTAATGTCTTCTCAATATCATCAATTCTATTGATTAAATGCTACAGTATCACTTGACCCATTATCACCAATTAACTTTGATCAAGAGACATTTACTGAGAAGGGATATAGTAACTACAGCTATTAAGGCATATATTCCATTAAACAATCCCAGACTCAGGAGAAAAGATTCAAATTTAAAACAATTATTATAAAGTATTCATCCCACCAAATTTACTTCCAAGAGCTTAAAATTGCTCCTTTGCCAAATACTCTCAGCATCACATTAATGCACTTTCTGAGCTGTGTCCTGCAAATCATTCCTCAGCCTCACACTTGTCACAGGTGTTGACTTGCCAGCAGAATTGGTATGAACTCCAGTTCCAGGACCTTTCAAAGATAACAAGACCAAAACTATCTGACAGTATATCACCTAAGAGCTAGGGGGGAAAAAGATCTAATAGTGATAGAAGTAACGAAAGGGCCACATGCTATTGGACCACAGCCTGGTTAAGAGAGGGTCCATAGCTGTTGCCACCACAACAGAAAGGGTTTGGTTGGCTGGTATGTAATGCTCAGTTCCAACTCAGTGGTTGTTAGGGATACATCTGACATCAAATACCATGTTAGTTCAGGTTCAAAGTTAGAATGCCAAGAGGCACTCATAAGTCACTGAATAGTTAACAAAGGAAGCTTACTTAGAATTAGTATAGCAAGAATATATAATGAGGACACAGTAGTACTCAGCTACTATAGATATGACCCCCCTCCCCGATTTCCACATGATCAGCAGAGAAGGTTGTAGTTACCCTCATGATCTTCAGACCTCCACCAAACCAGAAAGGTGGCCCTTCTACTCAACCCTACTACCCTAGGTGGCAGCTATGTGGTGCAGTGGACTCAGAAAGACTTGAGTTCAAATGCAGCCTCAGACAACAGCTGTATGACCCTAGGCAAATCACTTAAACCTAATTCCCTCAGTTTCCTCATTTGTAAAATGAACTGGAATAGGAAACAGTAAACCACTCTAGTATCTTTGTCAAGAAAACCCCAAATGGAGTCACAAAGAGTTGTACATGACTAAAATGACTGACTAACACTAACTATCCTACATGATCAGGACCTTTTATTCTCTAGTAGATCAAAAAACCAACTAAACACTGCTAGAAGTCTTTGAAAAACTGAATCTAGGAAGACACAGCTTAAGCTTTGCATCACCCCTGAAACAATCAAGTCTTAGCTTTGTTCCTTTTTCTTAGTCCAAGTTGGGAGAAGGGGTATGAGGAATTCTGGTAAACATCAGACCAATGTCTGTGGCCAATCAAAAAGCCTTCTTTGCCACATATAAATGGACAAGAAACGTTCAGAGAATACCTGGGCATGCCCCATATGAAGGATCACATCATGCAGAGTATACTTTGCATGTTCATAAAGACTGAACTCTCATTGATCAGCTCCCTCTTAACTAACTTCTGAGGAATTGTTTGCACATAAGGATGTTGTTCCATACATAAAGCACTAGAAATCTATTGCAGCAAATGGAGTACTTCATTTGCCTCCCTCTTTTCTTTGTCATTTTTCTTTATCATGTGTGTAATAATAAACACTGATGCTGGGGCACTCACATCTTCACTCTAGAAGAGCTATGACAAGACACTCCCACTCCAATCCTTTGTGGAAGTGAGAGATCCACAAGTGAATAATGCATATATTTTCAGACTTTTTCAATGATCAATGAACCAATTATACTAACTTTAGTTTTCTTCTTTTTTGTCTTAAAAAAAATGCTGTCTTTTTCATAGAGTTGAGTCTCTTAAAAAAATACCCACGGGGCAGCTGGGTAGCTCAGTGGATTGAGAACCAGGCCTAGAGACAGGAGGTCCTAGGTTCAAATCCGGCCTCAGACACTTCCCAGCTGTGTGACCCTGGGCAAGTCACTTGACCCCCATTGCCTACCCTTACCAATCTTCCACCTATGGGTCAATACACAGAAGTTAAGGGTTTAAAATAAAAATAAAAAAATTTAAAAAAAATACCCATTATCTTCTATCTTAGTATCCATTCTAAGACAAAAAAGCAACAAGGACCAGGTGATTAAGGTTAAGTGACTACTCAGGGTCATATAGCTAGGAAGTTTCTAAGGTGAGATTTGAACCCAGGTCCTTCTGACTTCAAGCCTGGTACCCTATCCACTGTGCTATCTAACTGCCTCTTTGGAAAATGAAAATGATAGGTAGTAGGACCAGTGGAAAGGTGGGGGAGGGGGGGCAGGGGGTTAAGGGTGGTAACATATAAGAGCAAAAATATAAAAATTTCGATTCTATAGGCTTTAGCTGTAAGTACTTGCCTGACCATTTTTTTAAATAGGGAATCTATTTGCCCCTTGTCCAATTTTTATCTAGATAGGCCAGAATATATTATTTGTGCAATCAAATATTTGTGGCTTGGGCAGTTACTGATATCTCTGGACCAAGTGCTAGTTTTTCTAATTCATCTGGACCAATAACAAGGTGGAAGAGGAAACCAAAAAGCCCTAGATACTGATGTTATTATAACTTCTTAGAACTCCCACTTTCTAAGTTCTATTTCTGGTTGGATTGGATGGGCAAGAGTGGTTGTAGTGAAGTGAGACAAGTGTTTTAGCCACCACTTCTATAAACTTCTTAACTCTTTCAGTTAGAGGCAGTGTATCATAGAAGAAAAAGCCAAGGGCAAGAAGTAAAGAGCCCAGGATTATTTTCCTTCTTAGTGAATACAAGCTGGGTGTCTGTGGGCAGGTCACTTCCCCTTGCTAGACTCCTCTGTGAATTGAAGGACTAATTTAGATTCCCTTTAGGATTCCTTCCAACATATGATTCCTAAAAAGTCCTATATTCTTTTTTTTTTAAACCCTTGTACTTCGGTGTATTGTCTCATAGGTGGAAGATTGGTAAGGGTGGGCAATGGGGGTCAAGTGACTTGCCCAGGGTCACACAGCTGGGAAGTGGTTGAGGCCGGGTTTGAACCTAGGACCTCCTGTCTCTAGGCCTGACTCTCACTCCACTGAGCTACCCAGCTGCCCCTAAAAGTCCTATATTCTTAAATGTCCTGGTCATGGTAGAACAATGACTAGCTTTCCAGGTTTTATAGGATCTATCTCAAATTGCTTCAAGACCTTCATAGGTCTTTGCAGTTGTTTAACCGGCTTTAGGTCATAAGTTACTAAATCTTTTTCTATTGAATATGAGTTTTCTATTGCAGCACACTGTAGCATTGGGTAAAGTTGCTCAACTTCACTTTACCAGTTTATTAAATGGGTGTGTCACTTGTCATGGAAGTGGTAAGATTATGTAAGTGAAATAATATTAGAAGACATATACAGAAATAGGGGGAAAGGACTTATACAAAAATATTAGTAGCTCTTTTTGTAGTGGCAAAGAAATGGAATCTAAGAGGATGTCCATCAGTTGCAGAATGGCTGAACAAATTGTGGCATAAGGTTGTAATGCAATGCTATTGGGCCGTAAGAAATGATAAACAAGATGAATTCAGAAAAATCTTCAGAAAGATTTATATGAATTGATGCAGAGTAAAATGAGCAGAACCAGGAGAACACACTATATGTAGAAACAGAAATATTGTACAATAATCAACTGTGAAGAACTAAACTATTATCAGCAAAGCAAAGTTTCAAGATAAACCCAAAGGCCTCATGATAAAAAAAAGTACTATTCACACCAAAGAAGTAATCGTTGGAGTTTGATTGCAGATCAAAAATTGCCATTTTTCACCATAAGGTGTTTTTTTTTTATTGTACGCGTGATGTGTTTTCATTCTCAGGATGAGGAAAATGGAAATAGGTGTAGCATGACAACACTGGTATAACCAATATCAGACTATTTACCACCTTGGGGTGAGAGGGAAGGAAGGAGGGGAGAGAGACTGAATCACAAAATGTCAGATAACAATTATCAAAAATTGTTTCCACATGTAATTAAAAAAAATAAAAAAGTTTTTATAAGTTCAATTACATATATTGCTTCATTTTAAAAAGAAAACTATTGGAAAAATATTAGAAATAAATAAAAATATTTGAAAATATATTAGAAAACATACTTTAAAAAAAAGGTATTTCTAGGCCAGGTCAGATGAAGGACTTCCTATAGGAAAGAGATTCTTAAATTTTTGGTTTTATTAGGTGAAACCTATGGACTCCTGAGAATACCATTTTTTAAATAATTAGAGATGCTAAATTTAATCTAGAGGTTAGTGAAAATATAAATGCATTTTCCCCCCATTCAGGTTCATGGAACCCCTGAAATCTGTCCTTCAAACCCTTATACAACAGGGAAAGTCAGGTTAAGAACCCCTGATTTGGGGAGAGGGAAGACATTAGGGCCAGATGTCATCAATTCCATTTCCAAATAACTCCCTGGTAACTGTTTTATAACAGCCTCAGGCTTTTGTAGTTATAGTATTAATTAAGTTGATCAATGAACTAATAGTTATAATTAGTATTTATACAATCCTTTCTGAAAGAAATTCAAAACATCCTATAAATTGTGTCTTAGTTATCCTTCTAAGCTTTTTCATTATTTCTCTCCGAGACATTATTTGGAAGTATAAAAACAGTAAAAATCCACTTAATACCTTCTCTAAAGTTTTCCTCTGGTGGCTTACCATCATAGCAGAAATACAACCCTGAATTCTTCGAGGCTTTGCTGGAAGAACACAAGCTCTGACAAGTCCTGCCAAACTGAAAACGATTTGTATATGACCTTAGGAACTACATGTGTGCCACTTGAGAGAAGACCAGTTGAATCATCATGTTGGGCTAGAAGGTAATTAATTATTTAGACCTAGCAACTCATGAAGATAGGTGGGAAAGGGTTCCAAATTGGTGGGTAGAGTATTCACACCAATGAAATCACAGCTCCATAAAGAATGAATATATAGTTTCTAATCTTATTATATATAATTTCTATTTCCTTCTTGGTTAAAAGTCTTTTGACTATTTCTGCCTATAATTCTGAGCACAGAAAATAAGCCAAACCATTTCCCCACTCCTCATCCTTGGCATACACCAAATGCCTATTTAAAGTGTGTAATGATCACTAGAAATAATTAGTAAGGTGAAATCAGTGTTCCCGAAGCAAGAGCAAACCAAATTATTTTAAAGTTAATCTTATTTTAAGTGTGCCAAGGCAATTCCTTTTTAAAGGAATGTTATAGTGATTACTTTTATAAAAGCAAGGATACTTTAATAAAACAAAACACCAGGGTCACATAGCTAGCAAGTGTCTGAGGTTAGATTTGAACCCAGGACCTCCTCCTCTCCAGACCTGGCTCTCTATCCACTGAGGTTATCTAGTTGTCCCTTGAGTTTTCATAAAGGAATTCATACACGTATCTAGTGGCAAGCTGGTAACAACTGGATCTCTGGGAAAAATTCAATTCAATTGTATAAACATTAAGTACCCACTATGTTCCAGGCACTACACAAGACATACTTTTAAGTTTAATCTTCATTTTTAACATTTTCTCCATCACTTTCTTAAATCTAGGCAGTCAACAAAATAATAAAATAAAACCTTGATTTGTCAGTTTCTGAGGTGTAAATGCTTACACTGAAAATTTAACAATCAGCTTTCTATTCTAGTTGACTCTAGCACACCCTTGTATATTGACCAATACCTCCCTTTAAATTTTGTTGAACTACTTATTTTTTCACTTCACCCTAAAAAATAAACTCTTCTTTCCCTCTGCCATACTTGCAATTAAACATTTTGCTTGTTCTGAATCAATTTTTACTATTCAAGAAACTGACAAATTCCCAACCACCATTTGAAAGTTATTTTGTCCCTTGGGACCTAGCTTAGGTACCACTTCCTTAATTGACAGACTGACTCTTTGGTGCAAAATTCTGTACTAGGCAACAAACATAAAAATGAACACCAAAAATTCCCTTCCCTCATGGAATTTATATCCTACCACTGGAGGAGGGAAAGGTAGAATGCAACATGTACATATATAAATAAATACAAAGTAATTTGAGAAGGGAAATGAGGCTAATAGATCAGGAAATGCTTCATGGAGATGGTTCTTAAGCTGAACCTTGATGGGAAGATAAAGGCAAGATTGAGGAAGGATTTCATTTCAAGCACAGTAAATAGTTTATGCAAGTGCAGAGAGGCAAGAGTTGGAATGCCTAACTAGAGAACAACTACAAAAATAGTTTGGAAAATAAAGTGCATAAAAGAGAATAGAGTAAAACAAAACTGGAAAGATCAGAAAATTTTAAATGCCAAATGAAGAGTTTGCATTTTATCCTAGAGAGAATAGGAACCATCGAATGCTTTTGGTTTAGGATGTGACATGGTCATATCTGCATTTTAGATTACTTTGACAGCTATATGAAAGACAGATTGGATAGGAGGAAAATAGTTTGAAACTATGATGACTAAGATAATGGCAGTGTGAGTACAGGCTTATATTTGTGGAAATTGCTTCCCCAAATGGAAATAATCTCCCTGCTCCTCAGGCCACCCAATACTTTTTTGTATTTCTGTTATATAGGTATTCCAATTTGTATTTTTATGGTTATTCATAAACCTGTTTTGTCTTCCCAGTTATTTTGTAAGTTCCTTGAGGGTAAGAATAGAATGTTATTGATCACCTTTATGTCTATAGTTTATAATACAGGACACCTGTCCATAACAAGTCTTTATTAAATGTTTAGGTAAATGCATGACTGAGAAGGGAAGTAGATTGTATTTCTCATGATATCTGGGCTTAGAGAATAGTTGCTTATTAATAACTGGTATCTATATAATGCTTTAGAGCTTGCTGGGAAATTTGCATATGTAACTCGCCTTATGGTCTTGATCCAAGAGAACATACACTATCAGAAGATTTGGGGATAGGAGAGTTTAGACAGCATTCTCCAGGTTTCTGGGGTCCGTTCTCTTGACCTTGAACTTGAATCTGCTTGTGGGAAGAAGAAAGAGGATACCAGAAAGCCATTGCAGCTTGGCTTTCCACAGAAAAGGCTTAGGAACTAATTGCCAGGTTACAAGCATGAACTCTGGACTGAACAAGGTCTCTCTCCATTGCTGATCAAGTATTGACAGGAAAGGCAAGACAGAGACACTCTCTGTCTCTCTGTCTGTCTCCTTCTTTATCTCAAGAAAGAAGTTTAATTTCCCTTTTGGCTAGTCACACCCTTTAAGTTTTAGCTTCTCTTGTCTATTCTCATTTGTTTAAGTAGTGGCCAACCATTTAGAAACTTTTTTTCCCCCTTATCCTAAAGAGTTCACTTTCTTTCTTAATCCACTAACCTATGCTAAATGTTGGTCAATAAAATTCAGGCTGTTTGCTTTGTTTACTAAAGGCACAGTACAAGAAAAGTAACTTCTTTTTTCAAGAATGAGAGATAATTTTTACTTAACAGAAACTGGAGTGGGGTAGAAATATACAGAAAGAGCCTATCTTCCGAAATTATACTGTATGTCTCAATTTCATTTATTAAAAAATAGGCAAATGAAGGGCAGCTGGGTGACTCAATGGATTGAGAGCCTGACCTAACATTGCTCCAGACTTTTTTACTGAATTAGAAAAAACTATAACAAAGTTCATTTGGAAGAACAAAAGATCAAGAATATCAAGGGAAATAACATTGCTCTAAGTCAGTGGTTCCCAAACTTTTTTGGCCTACCGCCCCCTTTCCAGAAAAAATATTATAGTGCCCCCTGGAAATTAATTTTTTTATTTTAAAAGCAATTAATAGGAAAGATATATGTATTAATGTTTTTTGCCTTTTTTGTAAAATATAGTAAAGAAAGGTGTAAATTAGAAACATTGAACTTTGAAATTATGAAACTATTTATTGAACTCAGAAATGCACCTGTGGCCATCACTGCCTCCCTGGATAGCTGCAGCACCCACCATGGGGCTGTGGTGCCCACTTTGGGAATCACTGCTCTAAGTAATCAGAGGTAGAATCTAAATCCCATAGTTCTGAAACCTGAAGAGTCAGGATCTTTCTGACTCCAAATTTTATACTCTATCTACTAAAACATTGGAGAGTCTTCATAAGATTTCATTTCGTATAAGTGTATGGGCCTGAAGTTTTCTATATATGTCTAGATCTTGATTGGTATAAAAAGATTTCTGGGTTACTTAGCCCAAGACTATTCCACTGATCCTCCCTTCTGTCTCTTAGCCAGTACCATATCGTTTTGATGACTTCTGCTTTATAGTATAGCTTAATATCTGGTACTGCTAGGCCACCTTCCTTCACGTTTTTTTTTTTATTATTTCCCCTGATATTCTTGATCTTTTGTTCTTCCAAATGAACTTTGTTATAGTTTTTTCTAATTCAGTAAAAAAGTTATTGGTAGTTTGATAGGTATAACACTAATAAGTAAATTAATTTGGGTAGAATGGTCATTTTTATTATGTTAGCTCATCCTACCCATGAGCACTCAATGTTTTTCCAATTGTTTAGATCTAGTTTTAATTGTTTGGAAAGTGTTTTGTAGTTGTGTTCATATAATTCTTGTGTTTGTTTTGGTAGATAGATTCCTAAGTATTTTATATTGTCTAGGGTGATTTTAAATGGTATTTCTCTTTCTACCTCTTGACATTGTGATGTGTTGGAAATATAAAGAAATGCTGACAGTTTATGTGCATTTATTTTGTATCCTGCAACTTTGCTAAAGTTGTTGATTATTTCTACTAGCTTTTTAGTTGATTCTCTAGGATTTTTTAAGTATACCATATCATCTGCAAAGAGTGATGGCTTAGTCTCTCATTGCCTATTTTAATACCTTCAATTTCTTTTTCTTCTCTAATTGCTACCGCTAGTGTTTCTAGTACAATGTTAAATAATAGAGGTGATAATGGGCATCCTTGTTTCACACCTGATCTTATTGGAAAGGCTTCTAATTTATCCCCATTGCATATGATGCTTATTGATGGTTTAAGATATATACTGTTTATTATTTTTAGGAAAGGACCTTCTATTCCTATACTTTCTAGTGTTTTCAGTAGGAATGGGTGCTGTATTTTGTCAAAGGCTTTTTTAGCATCTATTGAGATAATTTTGTTGGTTTGCTTGTTGATATGGTCAATTATGTGGATGGTTTTCCTAATGTTGAACCATCCTTGCATTCCTGGTATAAGTCCCACTTGATCATGATGGATAACCCTCTTGATTACTTGCTGGAGTCTTTTTGCTAGTATTCTATTTAAGATTTTTGCATCTATGTTCATTAGGGAGATTGGTCTGTAATTTTCTTTCTCTGTTTTTGATCTACCTGGCTTTGGGATCAGTACCATATTTGTGTCATAAAAGGAATTTGGTAGGACTCCTTCTTTGCTTATTATATCCAATAATTTGTATAGTATTGGAATTAATTATTTTTTGAATGTTTGATAGAATTCACTTATGAATCCATCAGGCCCTGGCAATTTTTTCTTAAGGAGTTCTTTGAAGGCTTATTCAATTTCTTTTTCTGATATTGGATTATTTAGGTATTCTATTTCTTCTGCTGTTAATCTAGGCAATTTATATTTTTGTAAATATTCATCCATCTCACCTAGATTGCTATATTTATTGCCATATAATTGGGCAAAATAGTTTTTAATGATTGCCTTAATTTCCTCTTCATTAGAGGTGAGGTCTCCCTTTTCATCTTTGATAGCAGGGGAGAGTAACGAATGTTGGAGGGGATGTGGCAAAATTGGGACATTAATGCACTGCTGGTGGAGTTGTGAACTGATCCAACCATTCTGGATGGCAATTTGGAATTATGCCCAAACAGCGATAAAAGAATGCCTGCCCTTCGATCCAGCCATACCATTGCTGGGTTTGTACCCCAAAGAGATCATAGATAAACAGACTTGTACAAAAATATTTATAGCTGTGCTCTTTGTGGTGGCAAAAAACTGGAAAGAGAGGGTATGCCCTTCAATTGGGGAATGGCTGAACAAATTGTGGTATATGTTGGTGATGGAATACTATTGTGCTCAAAGGAATAATAAACTGGAGGAATTCCATGTGAACTGGAAAGACCTCCAGGAATTGATGCAGAGTGAAAGGAGCAGAGCCAGAAGAACATTGTACACAGAGACTGATACACTGTGGTAAAATCGAATGTAATGGACTTCTGTGCTAGCAGCAATGCAATGACCCAGGACAATTCTGAGGGATTTATGGAAAAGAACAATACCCACATTCAGAGGAAGAACTACAGGAGAGGAAACACAGAAGAAAAACAACTGCTTGAACACTTGGGTTGATGAGGACACGATTGGGGATGTAGACCCAAAAGGACCACATCAATGCAACTATCAATAATATGTAAATAAGTCTTGATTGATGACACATGTTAAAACCAGTGGAAATGCACATTAGCTATGGGGTGGGGGAGTTTGAGGGGGCGAAGGGGAAAGTAAAAACATGAATCATGTAACCATGAAAAATTTTTCTAAAAATAAAAAATAAATAAAGATTTCTGGGGCTAGAGAAGAAAACGGAAGCAGAACCATCTTACTGGAAATCATGCAAGGTCCTGAGTCATTAAGCTGACTAGGAATAGGACCATAGGTTAACTGAGGCAAGCTGCTGTGTAAGGTGAGCCAGTAGAACTGTAGAAACTGCCGTAATGAGGTATAAACATTAAACCCCTCTGATATGCCCTAGGTAGAGAACATATATGGAGTGCTAATCCTGCAACCAGTCACTTTCAGGAAAACGTGTCTCATTGCTAAAAGGACTTGGCACTTTGGTATAAAGAAATGAACTCTGAGTAGTTTCTTGTTCTTCACCCTGTTCCATGACAGCATCAGAATGATGCAATAGTTAGAAAAGGAGAGAGAGTTTCCATCTCACTCTCTTCTTTCCTATCTCTGGAACATGTAGCAATTAGCTCTTCCTTCCTGGGTAGCACCCTTTCCCCCAAACCTAGTAGCATAGCAACTAACACAGAGACCTGGCTAGGAAAAGTAGGTCTGTACCTTTGGCTCCTAGCTGCTTGTTCCATTTTGTGGTTCTTTCTGAGCAAAGATTCTGAGATGGAGAGTTCTACTTTTGGAGTCAACCTCATGAGTCTGACAGATCAGAGCTTCTGGGTCCCTTGGTCAAACTGACACAACAGGAGTTTCCATTTCACAGTTCTACCAGCAGAAGGATGAGTCCAATTCCAGCCTAGTTTGCCAGAAAACATGAAACTGGAGATAAGTTTTTGTATGGTGTATAGAGCTGAGGTGAAATCTCAGCTTCTCTAGGAAATCTTTCCCAATCCTCATTTCTAAGGCCTTCCTCTGTTATTTCCTATTCATCTTGTAGGCAGCATTTTTGTACTCGTTTGCTCTTGTCTCTCTCATTAGATGGTGAGCATCCTGAGTCTTTTACCTCTTTTTGTATCCTCAATACTTCGCACAGTGCCTGACATTTAGTATAGGAACTTGATGATTGACCATTAAAATATGAAACTTTTTTGATTTCTGATATTTAGGTATTTGCCTTCCTGAGAGAATATAATAATAGTTACATAATTGCTGCTTGTTTAAACTCTTCAGTCAATATACACTTATGAATCTTTTACATTTCCTATTTCTTTTGTGAGTGAAGAAATATGTAGATAACCTAGAGCTGATGTACATTATATATTTAATATTTTTTTAATTTACCCCTTTTGGGGGAATCCCTACATAATAAACAAAACCTAAAATTTATTTATTTGTTCTGTTATCTGTCCTTCCTATTGTCCCCTTTTCTCCCATTAAAAAATTAAAAAACTTAAAAACAAATCCTCATGGTAAATACCCATAGTTCAGAAAAGTAAATTTCATGACTGGCCATGTCAAAAATTACTGGACTTTAAATTGATCACTTCTTTGGTACAATGCCTTGATTCCTCCTTAGTCCATAGACTAAATGGTTCATCATGGCATTAACTGGAGTTGTAAAATCGTTCCAAGTTCAAACTTAAATTTCAGATAATTTTTAAGGGCTCTGAGACAAGGGTATGAAGAGGCAGAGAATTAAAAAAAAATCCTGAATCCTCTTTTTAGGGACTGGGATCTACCAGAACTAAAACCAGTCTATGAGTTCCTAGCTCTTCAGCTAAGATGGCTCACCCTATGCCTACTAGTTCAGTTCTTTATTATTATATTATGTATTCCAACTATGACAATTTTTCCAATTATGCTCATCATTTTTTAGCCTTTTGCTACAAATCCCTCTCTTTAGTGTTATCAGATATTTGGGCTCATATGGCTTGAAAGGGGTGGCATGGGAGGCATGTTGTACCCCTTTGCAGATTCTCTATCTCTGGATAGAGCTGGAAGAAGATGGGGAAGTATCTGTTTGCCATTCTAGAGAGGTTATTTAGGTCCACTAGAAAATAGACTCAAGTGCTGGCATGTGTCAATTGGTGATTTGGGAGACAGGCCTAGAAACTATGACATGCTAACCTAAAAGGAAAATCAGATATTGTGATGAGTGTTGGGGTATGCATTTGCATGAGATTAGAATGTTAAGAAATTTGGGGGGGGGGCAGCTGGGTGGCTCAACGGATTGAGAGCTTGGCCTAGAGATGGGAGGTCCTGGGTTCAAATCTGGCCTCAGTCACTGCCTACCTGGGTGATCCTGGGCATGTCACTTGACCCCCATTGCCTAGCCCTTACCACTCGTTTGCCTTTGAACCAATACACAGTATTGATTCTAAGACAGAAGGTAAGGGTTTAAAAGAGAGGGAGAGAGAGAGAGAGAGATGGAATGGGAGATATTAGAAGAAAGAATGATTTCTATAAGTCTATGCCTAAAATGGGCTTCAGAGAGATTTAAGGCAGGTATTCCCACCTTTGTGAATTTGGAAGTGTTGTGGGAGAGCTCAATATGTCTGATTCCGGAGGATATACTCTCTTAAAGAATTAACAGGCTCCAATGAATATTTAAAAATTGAGAAATTTATTGTGAGTGAATAGCTGGGAGGCAGTGAAGACTGCTTTCCCAAAGAGAAGGGGTCTAGGATTTTTATACTTTAAAGGATCAGAGACTAAGTGACCAGGAAGGGAGGTGGGGAAAGAGACATGCAATGAGATTTAGGTGACATTCCTGTATGAAGTGCCTTGGTGTCTGAGATAGAAGCACAGGTATCCTTGATCATAAAGGAGGGTGAATTGCATATCTCAGAGAATGAACTGATGTTTGAGATGCAAACAGAAGATACATATCTGTGCTTATCAGAAGGTATGGGGAAATGCATCTGGATATATTCTCTCAGAGACTCCTTTGAACATACAGTTTTTGTTCCATTAGGTGCCTTAAGGCTGGCTTTCTTTATCCAGCACTGCAGGGGTACAAGAGTAGGAAATTCTTCATGTACTCTTTGTCCTGGGATTCTTCTAGAGACATGGGGTGTTAGGGAGCCCTGTGCCCCTGTACCAGAAGCAGGTAAGTCCAAGGATGAGAAAACCTTGGTACCATAAAACTTTTTGCTCAGCTGCTTCCTCTGTCCTGGCATCCTAGGCTCCAAGGAAGCTGGGCTTATGGCCTATTAGCTGATTCTCACTATATAGTTTATACCAGCATGGCATAGATAATAATGTAGGACTGCCAAGATGGAATTCTGTCTAGTAGAGCATATCAGAGTCACGGACTCTTGGATTTCTTCACGTTTATGTTGCAGAATAATGCCCAGTGGATACAGAATGTTCCCATGTGAAATGGCCTAAACAGAACTCCAGTGGTAGTCAGGTTGTTCTCCTGTTTTTTGGATCCCTTTGAGATCCATAAAACTCATTTTGTAACAGGCTTTCTTTTTTTCTTCCTTCCTGGCATCTCTTTTCTATCCCTTATCTCTTCTCTAGAATCTTCTTTCTATGGGATCTTCTTTTCTAGAAACATCTAAGACTCATGATGGGAGGAGGTGAGGGAAGCTGGGTAATTGGGCATTCTCTAGTAACTCCTAAGCATTTCTCTTTCTGTGATATCAGGGGTAAGAAACCTATAAGAAGTACCTGCTAGAGATCTCTCTCCTGTCCTAAAAAAATCCTTATCTCCCAACCCAGGGATCTTCCTATCAAACTAGGAGGAGTGACTAGAGCTTAGAATACCCCGAGTGTGCCAAAAAAACAGAGTTGCTTCTCCAGATATCATCAAGCCCCTTCCTCCTCCTGCTGCTGCCTGAAGATCCTAACACACAAGTCCTAGTAAACTTACCCTCCTTCACACCCTCAGCCTTGCCCCCAAGCAACTGAGACCTAGCTTTATCCCCATCCCTCTCAAGATTAAAACCTGGATGTATGCTTTGTCCTGAATCCCTCTTGCCTCTGGGTATCTCAGGTTAAGTGTTATGCTATCTCTTAAATGAATTCAAATAAAGGCCTGTATTCCTTTTAGCCTTGCTGGTCAGTGCATTAAAGTATCTAAACCCCAAAGCAACTGCAGTGAGCTGAGATGACTAAAGCAGTTTGTCATATTGTAGGATTCAGCCATAGGCACTCAGAACACACTGGGAGGAAATACATAAGCCACCTGCTCTCCTAATTGCATTCGGGAGGGAATAAATATTTATATGGTGCCTACTATGTGCCAGACACTGTGCTGAGCACTCTGCAAATGTTATCTCATTTGATCTCTCCAATAACTTTGGGAGGAAGTTGTTGTAATACCATTTCACAGTTGAGAAAACTGAAGCAAATAGAAGTTAAATGACTTGCCCAAGTTCACACAGTCAGTTAGTACCTGAGGTTGGATTTTAACTCAGGTCTTCCTGACTCCCCAGGCAAGTCATTTGACCCTATTTGCCTCAGTTTCCTCATCTGTAAAATGAGCTGGAGAAGGAAATGGCAAATCACTCAAGTGGCCAAGAAAATCCCAGATGGGTCATAAAGAGTCAGATGTGATTGAAACAACCAAATAGCACCATAACTTCCTGACTCCAGGCCTAGCACTCTTATCTACTGTACCAATTAGCTGGAAAACATATGGCAAAAACCCAGGGACCTAAACTGATCATAATTGCACTGCCTTGCTGACACCTAAGGACTCCTAAGAGGACTACAGTCCTCCTCCTCCTCCTCCTCCTCCTCCTTACCTTGCTCAGTATTACTCTGCATCCACAAAATGATGAGGGTGACTTTCAAAATACAGCAGCAATTCCTGTGTTCCTTCCTCTCCATCATCCTGGTTTGTTCTGGTCCCCAGGTGGATGGACACCCTGGGAAGCTCCTGCTTCTGCAGTTCAGGGGTGCTATCTTCCATACTGTCCTAAGTCAGAACAATATTTTACATTACTGCCTGGTTCAATTCATCAAATGTGGAACTAAAACTATATGATAAGTCCTGTGCATCAAAAAAGACAAGAATTGATTATTGCTGATTTTTAAAATTTAAATGCATCTTTCTTTGAGCTACTAGGCAGTCAAAAAAGACCAAAATAATACTTAAATGCTGCTCATATGGAACAGCATTTGCTGAACCTCCTACATTGTCAGACAAATGTTCTGATAAGCATACGGAGCTAATAGGACAGTTACTGAGTACAATGGAAAGAGTTCATGATATGAAGTTAGAGGATCTGGGTTCAAATCCCAGCCTTGCTTCACAGTGAACGAGGACAATTGATTTAGCTTATATAGGCATGTATAAAATGGGGAAACCAGGTGAATAGTATGATCTTGAACTAAATGACCACCTGTAAATCCATGAACCTATAAACCAGTCAACTAAGCTTCTGGAAAACCAAGAAAAAGGTGAGCAAGATCTTTCCAGGGAAATGTCTAATCTCCATGCCTCCAAGACTCAAATGTATGTGACTAGCAGTAGAAGCACCTCAGAAGCAAATTCCTACAGTTGGAAAGGGTATGCTGCTAGTTAGGATCTCTAGGGCAACCAGGCTAATTATTCCAGACAAATAATTTTGTCCCCAGGGGTCAAATAGTGTCATCACCTGAGAGTTTTATTTTTCCTTTCTCTGTATCTCCAATGGCTAGGAAAGTGACTGGTTTTTATAGGTGTTTAATAAATGCTTTTTGGTAGCTCAACTTTACTTTCAATTGTTTTAATTTAAATAATGTCCCATTAGTTGATAGAGTGATAGAAAAATATATAATTGGTTGAATAAAAAATATGCTAATTTGGCTGAAACTAGTGGAAGGAAAAAATAACAAAAATAGTTAAATACAGAAATAAATAGTCCAAAATAAAAAGTCAAAAATCTAGAAAATACAATCCACTGTGGAAATAAAAAAAGATCTTTTTTATTTTGGATTGATCAGGGATTTAGAGCTGGAATACACCTTACAGGCCATCAAGTCCAACACCCTCATTTTACAGATGAGGAATCTGAGGCTTGGAGAAGTCGAAGGGTCACACAGCTAATAAATAGCTCATGTCTTCCTGACTCCAAATCCAGTGGTCTACCCTTACTTGACATCACTCTAAATGGATGAAGTCACACAGGTAGTTAAAGATGCTTATTTGATTATATAGCACCTGGCCCAACATTCTTCATGCTTGGTTGCCCCAAACACTCCTTGATGGAATCCTAACCCCTCTCTTTGTTGGTTGCCTCTACTTCCACTCTTTCCCATAGATTCTTATAGCTTCCCCCTTCAGTTCTGTGCTTCTCATTCATCCAAGAGCTGGGTTTTTCCCTTGCCTGGACCGACTGAATTTTTAAAGGTAAGGAAAGACACAACCAATCATTGTTTGTTCTGTGGCATTATTCCTTTTCTAATTCACGTAAAGGAATTAGTTACACCATGTAAAAGGATCACCCAGTTTGACTACATTTTTGTAATTAGTTTAACATATCATTATTGGCTCCTTTTCTGTGATAGGTCCCTTGATGCCAGGTAAATAAAGAAATATTTGGTTTACCAAACAATGTGATTCAAATTTTACTGTTATCATGGTTTAATCAAATGAGATGACATATAAAGTGCTTTGCAAATCTTAAAGCATTTTATAAATGCTAGTTATTATTAGTGGTTGAAAAAGAATTATTAGTAGCAATACCATCACTGATGCCAGACTTTGAAACTCTTTGGATGAAAAAACAAGTTCTCCCATTACATTAATAATAACTATTATTTTATGTTATGAATATGTAATGTATAAAGGATTTTATTAATAAATATCTTGTGTTAAGAATGGTATCCACCTCCAAAGAAAGAATTGTTGGAGTTGGAATGCAGATCAAAGCATTTGATTTTTCACTTCAGTTTATTTGGGGTTTTGTTTTACATGATTATTCTCTTACAAAAATGAACGAAATGGAAATATGTTTATTTTATTTTTATTATATATGTATATATTACCAATTGCATGGAATAACACATTTTCACATAAGTTTTCCCGAGTTATATGATCAAAATTGTCTCCCTCCCTCCCTTCCCTTTTGCTAACAGGCTATTCAATCTGGATTATTCATGTATTTTCATGCAAAATATATTTCCTTATTGCTCATTTTTGTAAGTGAGTAATCTTATAAAACCTAAATCTAAATAAACAATTGAAAAATCATATGCTTTGATCTGCATTCTGACTCCAACAGTTCTTTTTATGGTGATGGATAGCATTTTTTTGTCATAAGTCCCTCAGAATTGTCCTGATGGAAATATATTTTCCTTGATGATAAAGTATAACCAAGATCCAATTGTTTGCCAGCTCCAGGAAGGAGGAAGAAAAGAGGGAGGGAGACAATTTGGATCATATAACTTTGGAAAACTTTTGTGGACATTTATTACATGTAATTGGTAAATTTAAATATCTTTATAACAAAAATATATTGTTATATGTATTATATGTTTAAATTTTGTGTCATAAACAATTATAATGAATTCTTAATTTTATTTAAATAAAATATGAGTTAAGAAAATTCTATGCATAGATGGTTTTTTATGAAGAGTGGGGGATTAAAGGTCTTTGACAGAAATTTTACTGATAGGCATATACCCCAAGGATGTTAAAGAAAATATAATAATACATATTCCAAAATATTCATAGCAGTACTTTTTGGAGTAGCGAGGAAATGTAAACATAGGAGATGTACATGAAATGGGGAAAGTATAAGCAAGTCGTGGTGTGACAAGAGTATTACTATGCTGTAAGAAATGATGAAAATGAAGACTTCAGAAGAGCAGCAATATTTATATGAACTGATATAAAGTAAAACAAGTGGGATCAAGAAAACAATCATACAAGATCTCAACAATATAGCTGAGAAAGAACAACAGCAATGACAAAAGCAGTTTTTTGGTTGGTTGGTTTTTATTGAACATTTTTTCCTTATATTTTTTTCTTTGTTACTAGTGATGGCTCTGTGGTTAGGGAGAGAAGAAAAATGTATTTTTGGAAAAGCTACTGATACATCAACTGTCTCTGCTAATAGTATATGTAATACTTTCTACACATAGTTCCTCACCTCTGCAAAAAAATATGAGGTACATTTTCTCAACTCTTTTCTGGGGCCAAATTTGATCATTATAATCACATAGCATTTAGTTATTGTTACTATTTTTCTTTCCACTTACATTGTTGTAATCCTTATAGAAAAGTGTAAAAATGACTTGCCCAATATCATACAAGTTAACAAATCTGGAATTTGAATGTAGGTTCTCTAACTTCATATCCACTATTTTTCTCTCTTGATGCTTTCTTCCCAATTCCCAACAAAATAACAAGAGCAACATTTATTAATTGCCTAATCTGTGCAGAACATTATGTTAGATGCCATGAGTTACATAACACTGAATTCCAGAAATGAGTTAAAAATGCAGACTTTACCAGATTTTCAAGCTGTTTGGAAGTTAATGTTACATTTTAGTTTCATTTTCACTGAATTAAATGCAATTTATCATATATTCTTACTAAATGAATCCTCCTGAACTGAGAAGAAAAGTGAGACTGGAATCCAAGTGAATGAGGGCATGAGCCAGAAGAGAATTATGAGATTTTATTGTAAATCCAGGCAACTAGGTGGTAAAGTGGTTAGAGTCCCAGACCTGGAGTCTAGAATTCAACTCACAAAGAGTCAGACACAATTGAAAATGACTCTACAACAACATTGGAAATCCATACTCCTAGGTAGATTTAAAATGCAGACTCTGATTTCCCTGGGAGAGAATCGTTGAGATGGCTAGTTAATTTCTAGGCATACATAGTTAGAAATAAGTTAGTATAGTAAGTTTTGAGTATCACCTATTGTCATGGCATAGCTATGTCACTGCCAAGTCACTGCCTCAAAACCTTGGAACCACCATAAACATTGCCTTTATGGGACCAAATTGTCCTTGAAGGGCAAAAGTTCAACATGTTTTACAGGTGTAGTTCAAGTTATGTCTGACTCTTTGTGACCCCATTTGGGGTCTTCTTGGCAAAGACATTGGAGTGGTTTGTCATTTCCTTCTCTAGCTCATTTCACAGATGAGGAAACTGAGGCAAATAGGATTAAATAACTTGGCCAGGATTGTACAGCTAGTGTCTTGAAGCCAGATTTGAACTCAGATCAGTCTTATTTTAGAGCTGGCTCTCAATCAACTGTACCTCTTAGCTGCCCTACCACATTCTACGATAGCATGTACTATAGCTATCTGTGTAGATGTCTTCTATTTCTACTAGACCACCAACTGTTGTTGTTTGTCCTCAAACTGTTTTTAGCTGCCTATTCTGTAACCAGGAGAAGTCTATACATACTTAGGGTTGATATCCTCAACCTAGTTTTAGCCCATCAGCTGAGACAGTTTTACTGTTTTTACAGCCTCTCAGCATGTTACAACTTCTTCACTCCCAACTGACTTTCTCTGAGGACAACCATCGTATCTTATCTAAAGTTTGTAACTTTAGTTTCTAACACAGTGTTTGGCACACAGTCTTTCTTGCTATTGTTTCCTGTTGGCAAATAATTAATCAAAGAGGAGGAGGCAGCATGGAAGAATAGGAAGAACCCTGGATAAGAAGATAGAAGACTTGGGTTCAAATCCAACTCTGCGGGGCAAGTGATTTCATCAGTCTGGGCCTCAGTCTCTTTGTGTATAAAATGAGGGGGTTGAAGGAGATAATCTCTAAGATTCATTCTAGTTCTTTATCTAAGAACTTATGATTTCACTAGTGTCTGTAACTTCCTCTTCAGACAGACCATGATGGCCTTGCAGCTGAGAAGGGAGGCTTAAACACTAACTAGAATTGATAAGCTAGATGATAGAATCCTATTCTGATAAGATCTTAATAGTCTGGAACGATGAGATGAGTTTAATACGCCAAAATGTAATGGAGATAAGTATATGCCCTACGTACAGGTTTTAAAAATAATTTATGAAATTATTATAAAATATGAAATAATAGCTTTTATATAGCACTTTAAAATTTACAAATTATATTTACTATCTGATTTAATATACACAACAATTCTGAAAGGTTAAATATCCCCATTTTACCAATGAGAAAAGTGAGGATGAGAGAGTAAAGTGGTTTGCCCAAATCCTCATAGCCAGTTAGTATCTAAGGCTGGATTTGAAATGAGGTCTTCCTAATTCTGGGTCCAGCATTCTATCCATTCTTTCACCTAGGAGGTGTGCATGCCTAGACTCATAGGGAAAAGGTATAGAAATAGAGAACCAGCATCTCAGTATGGGTCAACAGTGTGGCATAGCACTGAAAGAAGTAGTTCAGTCTTAGGCTACATTAGTAGAAGAGCATACTCAAGGGTGGTGATGATATTACTGTATTCTGCCCTGGTCGGCCCACATTCTGGAGTATATATCAAGTATGGGAAGATAAGGGGAGCTAGGTGGCTTAGGGAATAGACTTGCAGTGATGGGCAAACTACAGCCCATGGGCCAGATGCAGCCCCCTGAAATGTTCTATCTGGCCATGAGACATTATTCCTAATCTGACGAATATAATGAGCAGGATATAATACAATGAAAGAGTTGCCTTAGAAACAGACTGACAGATGAGTATTTCCTTTCCTTTGGCCCCCTTTTAAAAAAGCTTGCCCATCATTGGAATAGAGCATTGGGCTTGGAGTCAGAAAGACGCATCTTCCTGACTCTGGTCTCAGACATTGACTAACTGTGTGACATTGGGCAAGTTACTTAACCCTGTTTGCCTATATTTCCTCATCTATAAAATGAGGTGGAGAAGGAAATAGCAAATTCATCTTTGACAAGAAAACCCCAAAATAAAGTCAAAAGAAACTGACATGACCGAAATGACTCAACAACATGGGAAGGAAGGACATTTTAGGAAGGACACTGACAAACTAAAGCATATCCAGGGAAGGAAATCAACTATCAATGAGCATAATCAAAATCATGCCTTTGGATAAGGTAAAAATAGAGCTAAGATAAAGAACCCAGGATGTTTAGTGTAAGGGAAGAAAACATTGAAGGGGGCTTATCAACTGTCTTCCAGTATTTGAAAAAAAGGGGGATTAGGGGCAGCTGGGTGTCTTGGTGGATAGAGCACCAAGCCTGGATTCTAGAGGACCTGGGTTTAAATCTGGCTTCAGACACTTCCTAGCTATGTGGCCCTGAGCAAGTCACTTAACCCAATTGTCTAGCCCTTACCACTCTTTTACCTTAGAACTGATACTTAGTATTTATTTTAGGACAGAAGTTTTAAAAACTAAAAGGATCAAACTTGTTCTAGGAGCAACAGATGGAAGTCAGAGGGAAGAAGATTTCAGCTCAATGTGAGGAAAAGTTTCCTAAATAATCCTTGTTGTGCAAAAGTAGGATGGGCTACATGAGGTAATGAGCTCCCCATTACTGGGGGTCTTCAGGAAAGCTGGATGATGACTCATTGGGAATATCATAGAGAAGATTTCTGTTAGACTTGACAACAATCTTAGATCACTTCCACTTCTATGTTCTGTCTTTCTGGATTCCATGGCTCCTTCTTATACCCCTTGCCTCCGAGCCTTCCTCACCTCCCACATTGACTTCCTTCCACAAAAGTGGTCCAGCCTAAGGTTAGGATAAGTATAGGGACTGTCCCTATAATTTCATTGTGTTAAGAAACTTTCAGGTGAAGAAACTCCCTCTACCAATGTTGCCTCCTTCCCTGAAACTTACAATCTTAGAGAATTGTTTAGAAGTCAAGTCAAGAAGCATGATGAATGATGATCATCTGTGAATGACAACTGTTATCAGCAAGGCAAAGACAGGACAACCCCAAGGGACTCATGATGAAAAAACATAACTATTGCCATCAAAGGAGCAGATGGAGTCTGAATGCAGATTGAAACATACCATTCTTTACTTTGTTTCCTACTCAAATTTTTCTCTAGTGTGTAAGCAATGTGTGTTTTTGTTTCACAATATGACCGAGAAATATGTGCTATATGATAATACATAATACAACCTATATTATTTACCTGCCTTCTTGGGGAGGAGTGAAGGGTGAGAGGAGGGAAAAAAAGAATGGAACAGATTTTTGAACATAACTCATGTGTGAATTTTTTTCTCTTAGATAAGCATATTTGTTATAATTTATTACATATTTATAACAAATCACATATATTATATTATTGTCATGTTACATATTATGTTATATATAAAAATGGCATCTTAAAAAAGAAGCAACTATTAATTTGCTTACTATGTGCCAGGCACTGTGTGAACAGTGTGGATACAGATATAAGCAAAACCCCCCACAAACTGCCTGCCTTGGAGGAGCTTACATTCTAATGGAGGAAGACAACAAATAAAAGAGCTGAAAACCAGAGGAGAGTTGGGGGCAACATGGTGATGAAGGTCAGAAGAATATAGAAGGGTTTCCAGAAGGGACTTGCCAACAGAAGAAGGGGAAGGAGGGAGAAGGCAGCTAAAGCATCATGGCAAAGTCCAGAGAGTGAAGCATGGATGGCTGTGGCTTGCCCCAGCTCATATTTCACCAGCCCTGCATTTGTCAGTTGGATTTTTTAAATTATTTTTTTGTTGTCCTGCAAAACACACTTCCATATTGGTCATCGTTGCAGGAGCAAACTCATACATAACCAAAACCCCAAAATAAAAGTTAAGATATCCTGATGTGAAAGTCAAATCTAGCAATTCTTTCTCTGAAGGTGGAGAGCATTCCTCATCATGTCTTTCAGGATTGTCCCAGATCATTGCACTGTTGAAAGTAGCCAAGTTTTCACAGATAATCATGCTCCAATATTGCTGTTATTGTGTACAATGTTCTCCCAGTTCTACTTATTTCACTCTGTATCAATTCCTGCAGATCTTTCCAGCTTTTTCTGAAATCATCTTGCTTATCATTTCTTATAGCACAATAGTATTCAATTACCAACATGTATTACTATTCAGCCATTCCCCAACCAATGGACATTCCTTCCATTTCCAATTTTTTGCCACCACAAAAAGAGCAGATATAAATATTTTTGTACAAGTCGGTCCTTTCCCCTTTTTTATTATCTTTTTGGGATTCAGACCCAATAGTGGCATCAAAGGGAGTTTTGTAGCCCTTTGGGTATAGTTCCAAATTGCCCTCCAGAATGGTCAGATCAGTTCACAACTTCACAAACAATGCATTAGTGTCCCAATTTTGCCACATCTCCTCCATTAGCTGCATTAAAAAATCTATATTAAAGAAAAACAGAATCTTCTTCATATGAGGCTTAAGCTGTTATTCTTGGAGTTCATTGAATTCTTGGAGTTAATTGAAGGTGTGGGCTGACCCCAAAATGGGGATATCCAAGTTAGGCTTTTCTCTCATTGACTCTCTGGCCTTCACCCTGGAATAAATCTAGGAAAATCTTTGAAACAGGTCTTAAGTATGGCTTATGCCTAGTCTTCTCTGAAATGAGTAACAGACTCCCTCCTAGAAAAGTTACTCTGTTTATAATATGGGTATCAGGCATAGGAAAGCTTTTTGTTTAATGAATCACAGAAATTGCTTAAGATTAAAAAACTTATTAACATAATATAGAAAAAATAAAATAATTTGTTATACTGATTATACTCTCCCAGGAAGTAAGACAACTTTCTAGGATGGAAGAAATAACTAGGAAGCTTATTTCCCCTTCACATCTGATCTGCATTGTCCAGGCAATTGACATGACTCAAATCTCCTGGCTGGCCAGGTCTAGTTTTTTGTAGTGAGTACTTCATATTTCACCCCAGAGATGCATGTTATGAGAATTACTTCTCAATTGGCAACTGGTATCAGACTCTAGAATTTCCAGACTCTAAATCCCTAAGGCAGCTGTCAAAGCTGGAAATGAGTCATTTTTTTCAAGATTGCTATTTGCAGACCTGTCCTCAGGGAAGGACCGTAACCTCACATCGAGCTAACAGTTGCTCAGACTTCCAGGAGTTGAATTTTTTCCCAGCCTGGAAAGACTTGGTTGAACTATTGGGAAATCTAGTCTGAATAAGAAAATGAAAGGAAGACCCTGTACCTTGGTGAATGACCATAATGATCATAATCAGCTAAATAGTCTTTCTTCCCTGGCTGATGTTCTTAAAGAAGAATCTTCTTGGAAAAAAACCAGATTGTCTGTGGTCCCAAGAGATATAGAAATCTGGTGAAATCCTTCTTCTCATCCCCCTCAGCTTTATTGTTGCTGGGCAATCAATTTAGCTTTGTTTTCTTTTGTTCTACTGAATTTTATTTGCTTGATATTTGTATTTTAATGACTGACTGACACCAGATAAAGATTATTTTCATTTGTGTTCTTCTGGAGTACCTTTGCCTTCAGAGAGTATGGTTGGGTGGAGGGAGGCAGGGTAGGGAGGAAGTCAGTGGCTATGAAGAAGGTCCATGTCCTGTATTTTGGGATAGGCTTGACTTCAAATCAGTCTCTTGTTCAATATGTTCAATTTTGAAACAAAATGAGAAAGTAGTAAGTCATTTAATAGTTAGAAAAAGTTAACTTACCCGTAAAAGGAGGTAGGTGTTCTGCAAAGACAGGCATTAACTCAACTGAGTGAAGTCCTTTTGCCTGAGTTGCCCATCATTTTCCACCAGTTAAATTTCAGAACATTCCTGGAACTCCTTCCATGTCTGCTGTGTACTCAGGAAACTAAGAAGTGAGGTCAACAGCCAGAAACTTTAGTCTCTTGAGATAACAAAGTTTCAGTATGAATATAATACCTTTGAAAGAAAAACCAGCCTAACTTGCTTGGGGGCAGGGGTTAGGATATTACTACCCCCACACTCCCTGATTCTGTGATAAAATCCTTAAGGTCTAGAGAACCTTCCACCATTTAAATGACCACAGAGCAGCAATAAAGGAGGAAAAGAAAAACTAAAATTAACTTAGCAAAAACAAAACAAAATAAATAATGTCGACCCCTCCCCAGGAGGAGTGACTGAATTGGGGAGAACAAAGACCAGAAATCCCAGGCTTCCTCATGCCCCACCCCCCCCCTTTGGAAGAACAAAGGATCAGGTTCACACAGTAGGTGATGCCAAATCTTTGTAGTTCAAAGTGGGTCTCTCCATGTAAGGAGTTCTATCAGGAACATCAGGACCACAGCAAAGATGATGACATCCTGCCACAGTTACAATCTTGATGGCAGATTTGATTCAGCAATGTGAAAGGGTCAGATAGTTCTAGATTTCAATAAGCAGTGGTCTACAGTGGTCTACACCTTCTACTGCTGCCCATATCAGTGGCCACTCATATTGTTGGGTTGCCACTAATGTCTGTTCTGCTACTGGGGCCAATTTGACTATCAGGGCTGCTGGATACCATGTCTCTGCTCACTCATACCTGGGGGCATTGTCTCGATGTCTATATCTGGCCACCATTGCTGAGGTCTATGTCTCTGCCTACTGCTCATTGACCATTACCTCTGGGACCTGTACCACTACTAGTTTCCCAGGGTGAATTGCTATTTCCCTATACTGAGGCATGAACATTATCTTAAGTGTTGCCACTGCCATGGTGTTAGGGTAAGACAGGTGTCACCAATGAGGCTGGAGCCCAGTTGCCTTGTTCTTTGATAATCACTGCCCTATGCTGGAATTTGACTCTCCCCCTATGTCTGCCTGACTGTATACCATATTGGAATACACATCCTATGCTGAGATCTGACTCTGATTGTACTTATGACCTGAGTTGTCACTGCTTTCCCAGAGCTTAATGGGTATTGTTATTGCTAGAGTGTGTGCATGGTAGTGGGCTGAGGTTATAGAACACAGTGTCACTGCCTCTGGCTGGTCTACCTTAGTTGATGAGGTCAGTAACTGACACTTGGGATAGGTCAGGTAAAGAATTATGGCCTTTCATGCCAGGGTTTGAGTTCCTTTCTTGTTAGTGGTCATCCTCTCCAATTCAAGAAATGCTCCACCTGCTTTCAGTTAGTGTCCACTGAGGGACCCAGGAGCTCCTAATACCTCAATTCACAAGATTGCCACAAAGACTGGAAATATCTAACTCAGTATCACAGGCTTATTTGAGATGGAAGAAGGCACCTGGGACCCGAGTTTTGCTAGGGCCCCTCATTGCTAGGGCTCCAGAGAAAAAAGTTCTAGGTCAATAGTTTCAGAGAGAGAATGGAAACTTTTTAAACTAAGGAATGCCTACTTGTATCCATCCTCAGCAATTACTGGGGGTACAACCAGAACATTTGCCCCCCCCCATTCTAGAAATGTCTCTGAGCTCCTGAGGAGAATTACTATTCAAGTTTAGCCCCATTGACTTATGCTACCAAATCATAGCAATGGCCACATGGCACAATTCCAGTTGGCTTCTTGAATGCCAAGTTAAAATTTAAAACTACAATATTTCCTTCAGCACAAATAGACAAACCTAAATTTCTCTGAATCTGCTTTGATTCTGTCACTACTGGCCATTCCTCAAGAAGAAACACCACAAGAGGAGAAGTGTTTGTTCAATAGCACTATCATTTAAAACCACATAGTTGTTGTTTTTTCCCCTTCAGTAAAGCTGGGAAAGGCCTTCTTTCAGTAGGTCCCCCAAGAGCAATTAAGGGATGGAGACCATTAGGGAAACAAAGGCATCCAGTCCAAGCAAGGGGAAAGCACAGGTTTTATTCTTTTTTTGTGAAGAAAATATCCCTTTCAATCCCCCAAATTCAATTTCCTTCTGACTGCTTTGAAGGTAAACAGAGCTCCAAGGAAAATCTCTAACAGAACTTGAAGAAAGCAAATTGTCAGTGATCAAGGCCTTGGGATCCCTGAGGGCCCATAAAAAACTAGGTATTAATGATATCTATAGCCTATTATATGGGCTGCTAGGTGGTTCAGTGAATAGAGCACTGAGCTCTTATTACAGGCATCTTTTTTGACTTATTCTTCCAGCCTTATTTCCTTAATTGAGACTATATGTTAAAGATAGACTTTGTTCACTCCAAGAAGGAAGGAAGTTCGGTCCATGCTTTTTTCTAATCTATATTATTTAAGACTCTACCACAGATTTTTCTAAGTACTGAGTGCTATATTCTTCAAGGCTTTCAGTGACTCAAGCAAGGGAACCACAACTTCCAGCAGTCTGATCTGACCTGAAGTCTGATTGTTTCCTTCCTGGACTGAGTTTTGCAGGCTCGTGACCTCAGTTTGAATCTGAGAGACACAACTGCCAGCTTGTTAGAGTACAGATAAATGGCTGTTGGTCCCAGCTTCTATTAGTTAGCTGGAAGGTTCTGCAGGTCCAGAGTGACAGGTATAGACCCACAGCTCTGATATGAGTTCTCTGCCCTGGTTACTCAGCTGCAGGCTGAGGGCAGAATCTATGATCTTGCTCTAGAATCCAAGAGATAGTCATAAGCTCACCTCTGGCCCATACTCCCTGCCCTGGGACATAACTGTAGATCTTCTTTCTCTTCTGGATCCACAACCCTTCTCTGGGATCAGAACAAGACAGTAGTCAGTTAATCTTGTTCATTCGCTCCTCCTGGTTAGACCTTTTGCCCAGTACGTTCAGGCCTCTGGCTTACTCACTCACATTTCTCCTTAGAGTTCCAAATTATCCCTCAGTTTGGTGCTTTTTCTAAACCTTTGCAGCAATGGGAGAGATCTGGACTCAACAGGGTCCTCCTACTCTGACATTTTTGTCAGGTTCTTCTAATGGGATTTATATTCTGAACTTCCTCTCTGAATGCTGAATGAATACTTATTAAAATGATCCTAGGCACTCCCAAGCAGATAGGGAGAAATTTTTGGAGGCAGGAGGGATCTAAAGTATTTCTTTTTTTAAAAATCCTTTACTTTCTGTAAAGTCATTTTTACTAATGACTCTAAGACATAGGAGCAAGGGCTAGACTATGGGGGTTAAGTGACTTGCCCAGGATCATATAGCTTAGAACAGTCTGAGACCAGATCTCTAGACTTGGCTTTTTATCCACTGAGCCACCTACCTAACCTCAGTCATTCATTATCTATGTAACTCTGGTCAAGTCTCTTAAACCCTGTTAACCTCATTGTTGCCAAGAAAATGGTCACAGAGTTTGGAATGACAAGAAAAATGTTTATTGTATTTTTATTTATTTTGTTAAATGTTTTCCAGTTTTTTAAAAACACCTACCTTATATCTTGGGATCAATATGGTGTGTCTGTTCCAAGGGAGAAGAGCTATAAAAGATAGGCAATGACAGTTAAATGACTTTCCCAGGGTCACGCAGATGGAGGTGTCCCAGGCCATATTTGAACTCAGAACTTCCCTTCTCCAAGCCTGACTCTCAATACATTGAGCCAACTAACTGCCCCTCCAATTACATTTTAATCTGGTTTGGGTAGTACTGGGAGTGTTGAAGACCCCAAAATGACCCATAGTGTTTGAACTCTGAGGTAAGCCATCACATCTTTAGAAGAATCACCAAAAGCATGAAGGCTGATTTGAGCACTGCACATCCCCTACTTCAACAAAATGTATAATGCTCAATTCCACTCCCATCTCACATGACTAGATTAATTGTTCTGGGTTGGACTTGACTCAGGCTGGTAGTTTAGGCTCATTATTAGAAAAAAATGAATTAACCAAAAGTCATTCCACAGTTAATAAAAGATTTCCTTAGCCATAGCAAGAAATGGATGTTCCATAATGATATGCATTAAAGATACTTGGATTTGATTTAGCCAGTTGGCTTTGCCTCTATTGCCAGTCATTTTCCAGCAGCCAAGTATAGAAGTGCATTGGCATTCCTTATATTGTTTTGTTCTCAGGTGAGCAGAAAATGATGTCAACAGTCAGAGCCTTTAGCCCCCTCAGTCAGTCAAATGCTGAGAATGGTTTCCATGCCTGTGAAGGAAAAACTGGCCTAACTTTCACAGGGGCAGGGTTAGAATATTGCTTCCATCACATCCTGTAACTTCATTGGTAGGATTGAGAGGATTCAGTTGATCAGGGTTCTCTTGAACAACCAAGCTCTCCCTACGTATAAATGAATTTTTTAATTTTGAAGTTCAAACACTGTTATTTCAAAGCACCCCTCTCCCTTAGAATTATCTGTTACATTGTGCCTGCTCTGATTTTTCACTCCAGTCTCTTTTGGTTTCCATTTTTTTTTATAGGAAAAGTCTGATTCAGACCCATCTTTTCATAGGTTAAGTTTGATGTTATAAGGAAATTAAACACCTGTAGAAAACTTGACAAGTTAACAAAAGAAGATTTGCTTAACCACAGTGTGGAAAGGATGTTTGACAAGGCTCTGCTGCAAGGGCACTGGGTTTATTCAGCTGAACAAAAATTCCTTACTTCTTTGTTGTCCCTGGGGGTCCATCAGTCAAGTATCCAGGATGAGCTGAAGCTGCTCATAGATTTTTATATTCAGGAAAAAATGAAGTCTGTGTCTTTAGTTCTATGATTCAGTAATGCCTCAAGGATTGTTTTTGATTCATTTTAAGGGGAAAATTAGCCCAGCCTACATTGTGGGAGATTCTGATTGATATTCCTCCTAATGCACATTTCTTTCTTGGAATTTCAGTGTGTGACTCTCTGATGTGCAGAACCAGCCCTCTTCTCCTCACTTGAGGAAATTATCCATATTCATGCCATGGGAAGTGTGGTCATCCAAAGGCACAATTTGAGGTGCTAGAAAAATCTCCTTTTTTTAATTGAAAAATTTTAAATTAATTTTTTATTTATTAAAATTAGATGTTGTTTTTAATTAATTAATTTAGAACATTTTCCCATGGTTCCATGGTTCATGTTCTTTCCTTTTCCTCCTCCCTCCCCCTTCCAGGAGCCAATAAGCAATTCCACTGGGTTTTATATGTATCATTGTTCAAAACCTATTTTCCATATTATTAGTACTTGCAATAGTGTGATCATTTAGAGCAGTGGTTCCCAAACTTTTTTGGTCTACCGCCCCCTTTCCAGAAAAAAATATTACTTAGCCCCCTGGAAATTAATTTTTTAAAAATATTAATAGCAATTAATAGTCCTGGATCGCTGCAGCACCCACCAGGGGGCAGTAGCGCCCACTTTGGGAATCACTGATTTAGAGTCTACATCCTCAATCATATCCTCATTCAACCATGTGATCAGTCATATATTTTTCTTCTGCATTAGAAAAATCTCCTTGTATAAATATTTTCCTGCACACAAATATGAGGTACACATAGGTGCCACAATACCAATTCTGCCTTTATTACTACATCCCTTTTCTAAGCTTCTCTTTTAAATTTAATTAAATCCTCTTTAAAATATCCTTAAGAGATAGAAGCATTTTAGTTTGCAAAATTCCAGCACAGATGAGTTTGTCAATGGCTTTCTTCTCTAAAGGTGTGATCAAGGCAACCCTGAAGGTATTGAGAAAGGGGCTAGGGAGAAGGAGGGCTGGGACAAGGTGAGAGAGGAATTTGGCGGGCAAACAGGTACAGAAAAGAGAGGGCATGTCCTTGATGACATATTTTACTTCCTTCCCCCTTTTCACCAAAGGCCAACAGGGTGTCGTCAATCAGGTGGCCCTTCTAGACTCCCAGGAAGCAGCTGGGAATTGTTTGCCCCTCCATTCTTCCAGATCCTAGAGAAAGCTCCATTTGGTTTGGGGGAGGTAGGTAGTCAGCACTTGGAAAAGGACTGTGTAGCCCAGCAAGAACAATCTGTCTTTGCTAGAGGGAATGAACAGACCTGGAATGCTCTTGTATGAGCTCCCTGTCCCACTGCCACCCCAGGCCAGGAAATGGCTCCCTCCCCCAACCCTGGGGACAGAACATGCTAAGAATACTGAGTGACAGCTGCAGCAGGACCCAGGCTAAGACAGAAGGCCTCAGTGCTCCATCTGGTCTGGGCTCTCTTTCTCTCCCTCTCCCTCATTCCATATTTTCCTTCATGAATTGTTTATTTCAGGGCTTAGAGCCTGTGGGGCTCTTTCTTTTTGCCCTCAACCCCCTCCTGTGTTTCCTAAAGAACTTGGCCTTGTGATCCATCTATCACTTTCTACTTGCTCCTAGTTTGACCCTCCTCAGAGGTGAAGAAAATGACTGCACAATTATGTGGTGTGGCTTGAAGAACTCTTAAGAGTTCTTTTTGGCCCTCAATAAATTTCCCACAAATCTCTAAAATTCCACCATTAGTGAATGACTCCTTTGGAGAAGACATTGAAGATCTCTGTTAAAATGCAAATATGTAGTAGAACCATAGAATATAAAACCTGCATGAGACCTTAGATATCATTTAGTTCAACTCTTTCACTATATAGAGGAGGAAACAGGTCCAGGGAGAGTTAGTTGTCACCATCTAATTAACCGCTGATATTAGAACCCTGGTTTCCTGAGTCCTAGTTCAGAACTCTTTATATTGAGAGACTGGGACCTGGGACCAGGGAAGGGGAAGGATCCTTTATTGCACACTGTTGTTATGTTGAGAGCCAGAGAATATCTACTCAATGTGGCAGCAAAAGGGAGAAGCCAATATCTCTTACTTATCTTTTTCTTAGTTATTAATAATGCTAGAAATGTGCTCCTGTCTCTTTGGACTCTGAGGTAAGAGTTAGTGCCTATTTTTTTGTTCTTGCTTAAGGGATTATGTCACATTTGAATTCTCCTCCCAGGATCAGAGATGTGTCTACAGGAAGAAATGCCAAAAGAACTGGGAGCAAGTTGTGGTCAAAAGAACCCAGACTGGGAGTGTGAGTTTTCATCTTGGCTCTGACATGCTCATTGTGTGAGCTTGAACAAGTCCCTTTATCTCTTTGGGCCTCAGTTTCCTCCACTGCAAAATGAAAGAGATGGGCTAGAAAAGATGATTGCTAGAGTTCTTTCCACCACCGACATCATAAGGTTCTGTTACTCCTTCCTCCAGGGTCTTGTAACCATGATGTTGGGTAGATGAGACACAACACAGCAGAGAACATTAAAGACAAACATTAAAGGCAAAGCAGCAATGCATTAATGTCCTAATTATGCCACATCCCCTCCAATACTTATTACTTTTCTTTGCTGTCATATTAGCCAATCTGAAACCTTAGAGTATTTTAAATATGTATTTATTTTATTAATAGGGATTTGGAGCACTTTTCATCTGGCCATTTCGTAGGTCATAAAGTTGGAATTATGCTAAGAAAATGAGTAAGATGTCTATGCTCTTTGACCAAGAGATATCATTGATAGGTATATTCCCTCAGGAAGTCAAAGAAAAATAGAAAGGCCCAGTACATACCAAAATAAAGTGTGGCATTTGTAGTGGAATATTATGACACTCTAATAATCTGTAAATATGAAGGATACAAGGAGAAAAGGGTTGCACTTATATTAACTGATGCAAATGAATTAAGTGGAACTAGGAAATGTTATGGGTGGTATGGTGCTTCTGTATTTGGGCCTGATAAAGAGATGTCCCAAGGTCCTCAGATGGCATAAGGACCTGACTGAATAAGAATGGGAAGCCATGGTGAACATCAAAGATTGATAACACCAGCTCCCACCAATATTTATTACTCAGTCGAGCACCGGTCCCACCTACAGTGCCCAAGCTCAAGTGGCAAGTGAGAAGCTGTGAACTGGCTCACACAGCTTCTCTGGCTACTTCACTTGGGGTTGGGTTAATGGATAAATGTTTAGGGCGAGTATAGTTATTAATGATCTTGGTATAACACAGTTGACTGCAGCTTATCTGAAATAATCCCTTTCCCCTTAAATGCAGGACTGTTAACTGATCGTGGAATAATAAGTCTTCACCTGAATAAGTTTAAGGATTTAATTGTAATAACTCAAGGGGTAGGATCAAGGATAAGGAAGATGATGTGGGGATGGCTATCCTAGTCCACAGGTGTTAAAGTTAGCTAATCAGTTGTTAATCAGATTGGCAGCTGGCTGGAGAGATCCCTTCTCTCCTCAGGCCCTGGTCAGGCCCAGCCATGGCCTTGACCAGGTGGAGTGAGGTTTTATGGGATTCTTCTTGATGATTAGATGTTGATGTATGTCTCTCAGCCCTATTCAGCAACTGATTGAATTGCCAGTGCAGATCTATTAGGTCTACCCACCCACCACCCAGGACCCTGTTCTCAAGAGTGAGACCCTGAAGGATCACATCCTGAGTTTTATAGTGGTGGCAGCAACTGTCTTTTGTCCCTGGCTCATGCCATCTGGGTAAATTCTAAATTCCATAACTGTCAGTTGTCATTCAAGTTGATCTCCATCTTCTTCCCAGAGGTTGCTATAACAGAAATTAGTAGAATCATTGACTATTATCATTGAATCATAACATCTAGGTTCAAATTAATTCTTCTTATACCTAGAGCCATATAGAAAGAACAACAAAAATCAAATCTGCATGCCTGTAACTTTAATGGCCCCTTTGGCCTAGCAGAAGATACATCATAATGCATCTCCTTCCCTTCTTTTCAGAGGTGGAAAACTATGGTTATGGAATACTGCACATTCTGTGGTACTCAACTGATATGATGGCTAGTTTTGTTAAACTACTTTTCCCACCTCTATTATTTGTTCTAAAGGATGGGTTTTTAGGTTAGGGCAGGGGACAGGTTATAATAGAAAATGAAGTTAGATAAGCCCCGAAGATATCAATGCAAATTTAAAAAATACAAAAATGAAAAAAATTTAAATTGCTCAATACATTAACTACATACCCCTTGGAGAGTGGCTAAATTTTTTTGCTGCTTATGTCAAGTGATGTCAGTATATTTGGAGCACTTTGGTGACTTGGTCTTCCTCCCATCTGATTGACAACACATTTGCATTCTGGAAGAACTGCTGTATAAATGGACCTGGTATGGAATTAGCCATCAAGAAATGTCTAAGGTGAGTTAGGTAGGTGGCTCAGTGGATAAAAAGCCAAGTCTAGAGATCTGGCCTCAGACTGTTCTAAGCTATATGATCCTGGGCAAGTCACTTAACCCCCATAGTCTAGCCCTTGCTCCTATGTCTTAGAGTCATTAGTAAAAATGACTTTACAGAAAGTAAAGGATTTTTAAAAAAAGGAATACTTTAGATCCCTCCTGCCTCCAAAAATTTCTCCCTATCTGCTTGGGAGTGCCTAGGATCATTTTAATAAGTATTCATTCAGCATTCAGAGAGGAAGTTCAGAATATAAATCCCATTAGAAGAACCTGACAAAAATGTCAGAGTAGGAGGACCCTGTTGAGTCCAGATCTCTCCCATTGCTGCAAAGGTTTAGAAAAAGCACCAAACTGAGGGATAATTTGGAACTCTAAGGAGAAATGTGAGTGAGTAAGCCAGAGGCCTGAACGTACTGGGCAAAAGGTCTAACCAGGAGGAGCGAATGAACAAGATTAACTGACTACTGTCTTGTTCTGATCCCAGAGAAGGGTTGTGGATCCAGAAGAGAAAGAAGATCTACAGTTATGTCCCAGGGCAGGGAGTATGGGCCAGAGGTGAGCTTATGACTATCTCTTGGATTCTAGAGCAAGATCATAGATTCTGCCCTCAGCCTGCAGCTGAGTAACCAGGGCAGAGAACTCATATCAGAGCTGTGGGTCTATACCTGTCACTCTGGACCTGCAGAACCTTCCAGCTAACTAATAGAAGCTGGGACCAACAGCCATTTATCTGTACTCTAACAAGCTGGCAGTTGTGTCTCTCAGATTCAAACTGAGGTCACGAGCCTGCAAAACTCAGTCCAGGAAGGAAACAATCAGACTTCAGGTCAGATCAGACTGCTGGAAGTTGTGGTTCCCTTGCTTGAGTCACTGAAAGCCTTGAAGAATATAGCACTCAGTACTTAGAAAAATCTGTGGTAGAGTCTTAAGTAATATAGATTAGAAAAAAGCATGGACCGAACTTCCTTCCTTCTTGGAGTGAACAAAGTCTATCTTTAACATATAGTCTCAATTAAGGAAATAAGGCTGGAAGAATGAGTAAGTCAAAAAAGATGCCTGTAATAAGAAGCTATTATGGAGCCAAGAATGCCTGACACTAACCCAGAAAAAAGGAATAACTTCACAATATCTAAGTAAAACATCAAAGAAAAACATAGCTTGATTTTGAGATCAAACAGAGTTACTGCAAGAAATGAAGCAAGAGTTTTAAAATGAAATTATAAAAGAAATAAGAGGTCTAAAAGAAACTGGAAGAGAAATGAGAACTCTGGAAGAAAAGCTTAGAGGAAGAATTAAGAACTTACTCTAGGAGTCACAAAGACTTACTTAACTAACAGACAGCTTGAAAATGATTATGATCCAAACAGAAATGAAGACTCCATAAAACAACAAGAAATACTAAGACTAAATCAAAAGAGTAAAAAAATTTGAGGTATATCAAAACAACAGATCTGGAAAATGTCACTGAGAAAAAAATATAAGTATAGTAATCATTCTGGGTTCACGCTTCCAAAACAAGGTTAACTATACATTGCCCTCTTTGGGTTCTAGAGGTACCCTTAGGTGTTTTTCTAATACTATTGGCTTGAGCCCCAATTCTGGTGTGGTCATATCACTGTTGACTACTAGGGTGTAGTGGTCCTCGCCCGCTTCCCTTTAATCAGTTAAAATCAAATTATTTTTACAAAGGCATATTTACTGAAAAGATATATCAAGAAGTACAAACATTTCTACCCAACACCTATGGGACACATTCTCTCTCTGAGGAAAGTGGGTTAAACCTTTTATTAAAGTTTACTATTTTTTATTTTTTCATTCAACAAATATTTTAAAAAATCAATCTATCCCCAACTTGTATAATTTAGCAAAACAAACTCTCACATCAGCCATGTTTTAAAGGTATTTCATCACCTTTAAGTTTAAAACATCATCACCTTTTTTAAATCTTTATTTTATTTCAATAACAAATTTATACATAAGTTTTCCAAAGTTATATGATTCATTTTGTCTTCCTCCCTCTTCCCTCCCTTCTACCAGAGTTGACAAGCAGTTCCACTGGGTTATACATGTATTATCACTTGAAATACATTTCCATATTATTCATTTTTGTAATCTCATAAAACCAAAACTCCAAATCACATACCCAAATAAACAAGTGATAAATCATATATTTTTATTTGCATTTCTACCCCAACAGTTCTTTCTCTAGAGGTGGATAGCATTCTTTTTCATAAGTCCTTCAGTCTTCTCCTTATTGTATTGTTGTTAGTAACAAAGTCTGTCACATTTGATTGTCCCACAATTCTTCAGTTAGTGTGTATAGTGTTTTCCAGGTTCTGCTTATTTCACTCTGCATCAGTTGACATAGGTCTTTCCAGTTCTTTCTGGAATCATCCTGTTCATCATTCCTTATAACACAATAGTATTCCATCACCATCATATGCCATAATTTGTTCAGCCATTCCCCATTTGAAAGATATCTCTTTACTTTCCAATTATTTGCCACCACAAAAAATACAGCTAAAAATATTTTTGTACAAATAGGTCCTTTCTCATTTAAAAAAATCTCTTTGGTATACAGACCTAGTAGTGGTATTAGCTAGATCAAAAGGTATGCATTATTTTAAAGCCCTTTGGGCATAATTCCAAATTGCCTTGCAGAATTGTTGGATGGATTCACGACTCCACCAGCAATGCATTAGTGTCCCAATTTTGCCACATCCGCTCCAACTTTCATTTTTCCCCTTTACTTTAATATTGGCCAATCTTCTAGGTGTATGGTTGTCATCACCTTTTGAAAATTAAGTTCATCACCTTTCAATCAGGAGATGAGTGATATATTTCATCTTCATTCTTTTGGAGTAATGGTTTATCAGGGTGCTGATCAGAATTCTTAAGTCTTTCAGAGTTTTTTCACTATAATACTGTAATTATTGTATACATTGTTCTCCTAGTTCTGATCATTTTATTCTGGATCACTACATAGAAGTCTTCCCAGTTTCCTCTGAAATTGCCCATTTTGCCATATCTTATGTTACAATAATATTCCATTGCATTCATATACCACAATTTGGTTAGCTATTCCCCAACAGGAGAATGGTCCCTTTGTTTCTCCAGTTTTTGACCACTGTGGAAAGAGTAACAAAAGTATTTTTTATCAAACATGTATGTTTTTTTCTCTTTTTTTTTTTAGCTACAGATTGAGTATAGCTGGGTGAAAGGGGATGTAACTTTATGGGTCTAGTTCCCAATTGTTTTCCAGAATGGCTGGACCCATTTGCAGATGAGAGTGGGCTCAGACTGAACTCAGTTTCTACATAGTTTTGGTCTCACTAAGTTCATGTCCAAATGCAGCCTACTTACTGGATGAAACTAATTTTCTGTCTTGATGTATGGCTGAAGAAATTATATGTGATAGAGTTACTCATGGAAATAATTTGGCTAACTTCATATCCAAAGTGGTAGCTTTTTAATCTTCTCAGGTCCCTTCTTGTTCCCTTTCCCGCCATCCAGTCTCCACTAATAGCATTCACTGGAACCTTACTCTGGCTTATCTACATTGTTAAGATTATTTTCACCCAGGGCAGACCTGTTTTTTTTCGGAAATATTTAAGAATAAAGCCACTAGATTATATTTCTTGCTTTGAATATTTAGCATCTGAAATCTATGGATTAAAGTACGAGGACATAATCTTAATTTGACAATGAATCTGGAGGAACCCCCACCCCATCCTGCCCTCAAACTCTCTTCTGGGATTAAGTATTATTTATGGAATGGAACTAAAAGTCTTCTCATTAATACAGCAAGCTTACTGAGACACCCAGTGGCAAATTGTGACTATTTTGAATTGTACTTGCTAAACAGCTTACGTTGGTAACTTTAGATCAAGATGAATTGTTTGCGTTAAATAATGTTCTTTTCAAGCCTCAAGAGATGAGGCTGCCAACATTGATGTAGGCTATTTAATAAGCAGCAAAGCCTCTCCTTTCTTTGTGAGCTTCAGAATGGTTTCATTTATTTTCCAGGTAACATTGTTTAGTTCAATTGTATCATTGTCCATACTCAGCTTATTTTCTTTTCTCACTGCAGCTCCACATTATTATATGATGTTATTATTAGAACTTGGAGAGTTGCTTTGAACAGAAGTATTTTTCTCCAAGATGACACTGTAGTGTTCTTGTGTGGTATCATGGTGAGTAAATTGTAATAATATAGATCATACTTTTATTAGTCAAACATGTTTTTCTTCTATATCCACACCCAATTTCGAAACATTCATATAGTTTTTTTAAATTTAGAATATTTTCCCAAGGTTACTGATTCATGATTTTTTCCATCCCTCTTCCCTCCCCTCCTCCCAGAGCTGACATTGTTCACAACCTATTTCCATGTTATTCATATTTGCAGTAGAGTGATCTTTTAATATCAAAATCCTTACTCCTATCGAGCTACATGATTGATCATATGTTTTTCTTTTGCGTTTTTGTTCCCACCGTTCTTTCTCTGGATGTGGATAGCGTTCTTGTTTTGAAAAGATATTAGAAAAAGTTTAACTTCATGAAAATATTGAAAGTAATTTTAGATTTTGGCTTATTTCTATTGGAGAGCATTCAGTTTTGTTAGGATATTGCTCTTTTTTTGATTACCATTAAAAACATATATATAACCAAATATGTAGCATAACAATAATATGATATATATGATTTATTATAAATATGTAAAGAATTATAATAAGCATGCTTATCTAAAAGAAACAAATTCTCATATTGATCATGTCCAAAATATATTTCATTTTTTCTCCTTCCTCCAACTCCTTTCCTCTTGTCAAGAAGGTTTTAAAAATTATTATTATTATGCATGAAACAATTGTACTACTCACAGTATTACTTGAATTTAATTTAGTAGTAACAATTGTATAGTATTGCTTGCCTCATATTATGAAGCAATGATCAATATATCTCCTTGGTGAAGAAAAATATATAACCTCTATGCAACAGCTATTAATAACAAAGTATGTTAGGAGGTTCAAACAAGTAACATGATGCATGTTGAAGTTTGAGACTAATAGTAACAATAACGATGATAATAGCTAGCATTTATAATGTACCTTAAAGTTTGCAAAGTACTATATATGTATTATCCATCTCATTTGAATTGGTATTATCATCCCCTTGTTAAAATGGGGAAACTGAATTTGGGAGAGATTGAATGACTTAGCTAGTATGACCTTTTTTTTAAAGCAAAAAGGGTTAAGTGAATTGCCTACAATTACATGGCTAGGAAGTGCCTGAGGCTAGATTTGAATCCAGGTCCTCCCAAATCCAGGCCTGGCACTAAGCCACCTAGTTGCCCCAGCTAGTGTAACTTTTCAAGTCATATATGCAGAGCAAGGATCTGAGGTAGGATTTGAATTCAGGTCTTCTTGGCTCCAAGTTCATCACAAAACATCATTCTTTAGACTTTATGACATTTTAAACATTAAACACTCCTCCAGAGACCATAGTTCTCTATTCTTGAGATTATAATTTTTTCCATTGATATTTGTTTCCATTGATGTGTGATCCTGGACAAATCACTTAATTTCTTCCAACCTCAGTTTCTTTATCTGTAAAATATTGTTAAGTTAAAATAAGATGACATTTGTAAAGTGCTTTGCACTTTACAACTCTTATATGAATGTTAACTACTATTACTTGCTTTGTGAGAATTTATTCTTCATATACTATATTAACTCCTATATATTAGGGAGAATGACATGTAGTCCTGTATTTGGAATCCAGGCCAGAGATACCATCCAGTCTGCTGCTTTTTACATTTCTTTATCTTTTAGAATCCCAAGGAATATATTCCATTTTTAACAGAATATTTTTAATAACTGAAAGGGATAAGGCTTTTTTTCCTGTGTATGGGCTTCCTATGAGGTGGGGATGGGGAGGGATGAAAAGATTGATGAACCACTTCTTAATTAGTTATCACCAATTAAGGATGTTTTGGGATGTTCAAGAGAGGGGCTGAATATTGAGCTCCTGAAAATCCATTTTATCAGGTTTCCTGAACCAACACTGGTCATCACTGGATTTCAAGAGAGAACCATATCATTTTATCAGTTACGATGCTGAACTAACAATTAAACTTTATATAATAAACATATTTTTTACTCTAAAGTCAGTTTCTTGAGGCAATTTTAATCAAAACAATATTATTATTATTAGATATATTCAAGATATAGCACAGAAAGACAGAAGTTAAAGTCATTTAAGACAACTCGTGAGTTTAATGGGTGGGTACAAAAATATTTTTAATATTATTATTTAGTTGTATCTAACTCTTTGTGATACTGTTTGGGGTTTTCTTGGTAAAGATCCTAGAATGGTTTGCCATCTCCTTCTCCAGCTCATCTACAGATGAGGGAACTGAGGGAACTGAGGCAACCAGGGTTAAGTGATTTGCCACATAGCTTGTAAGATTTGAACTCAGGTCTTCCTGATTTTAGGTCCACTGCTCTATCTACTGGGCCTCCTTGTTGCCCTTTAACTTTTAATGTAATATCTAATTATGCTAAAAATGTAAGCCAGAACCAAGGCAGCAGCAAAGTTTTATTATTATTATTACTATTATTATTATTATTTAATCTCCCTTCTTATGTTATAACTTCTGAAGTAATGAGCATACTGGCGCAGGTCCTGTCCTGCCTTGAATAATAAGAAGGGATAGGAATTCTATTATTTTGGTTCAGGACCCAATCTCTGATCACATTCCTCACCTATCAATCAGATATCTGTATCCAGGCTTTAAAGTTAGGTTTAAACCTGGGTCATCTGCTCTCCTCTTCAAAATATGAGAGTATGACACCATCTGAGCTTTGGGGCGTGTGTGTGTGTGTGTGTGTGTGTGTGTGTGTGTGTGTGTGTGTGTGTGTCTTTAAAGTTTGTTTTATTCTTGGGGTTGGTTTTTTTTTTTTCAGAAAGTAGATTGTTGCGAATTATGTCTTGTTCATCGCTCAAATTATGTGTCTTGTTTGTCTGTACATTTAAATTAAAATAAAAAAGAAAACAATCCAGCTAATCCCCCACCATTAGCAATATTTCCCTTTCTAAAAGCTAATAAAATGGGGCTAATTAATTGATATCAATCAATAATTAGTGGAAAGAATGGGATCAAGCTTAGAAATAGCAAATGTGGCACAGGGGCAACTTAAAGCTTTAAGTCAGAGTTGAAGTTGTTGGAGTTCTTTGGTATGGTGTAGTTTTTCTGTTGGACTGTAGATTTAACTTTTCCTTTCCTCGTTGTATCCAGCCTATTCCCAGTTCCTAAATCAGACACTGTCACTGGCTGCTGGCATTCTGGATACCCCACTACTATGCCAATGAAAAGTTCAAATCTTCTGGTCTTCCAAAATTCACAAAGTGGAGGATTTTGTTGTTGCTCTCTCATTTTCTAGTCATGTCCAATTCTCCATGACCCCATTTGGGATCTTCTTGGCAAAAGTACTGGAGTAGTTTGTCATTTCCTTCTCCAGCTCATTTTACAGATGAGGAAACAAACCAAGGCCAAAAGGGTTAAGTAACTTGCCCAAGATCAGTCACATAATGTCTGAGGTCAGATTTGAACTGACTTCAGGCCTGGCATTCTATTCTCTGCACCACCCAGCTGCCCCAGAAAGTGGAATATGGAAGGAGTCAAGATTTGAGACCAGGGCTCTTCTGTTCCAATTATCCTTGCAAATGATACCTTCTTAGGGTCAACTCACTCCTTTCCACCACCAAACCATCTGAATCCCTGGGTTCTGAAGTAATCTATTTGATAAATAGTATAGGATATGACCAAGTATCTTCAACATTTCTTATGCAAGATCACTCTAATTAATTTAGTGGCTTTTGAGGAGGACATCTAAATTAAATAAGGTCTTTTTTTCCATACTTAACCTAAAGCCCATGACTGATCAATTCAATAGAAATATATTCCTTGGCAAAGATATCATGGAATTTTGTCAATTACTTTAAGTGGGGTGGGGTGATTTGATTGATTTTGATTAATTAATTGACTCAATAGCTCCCCTCTTAAGACGTATTGGAGCACACACAGACACACAGACACACACACACACACACACACACACACTGCACTAATACTAATATTTAGTAAGAATTAGAGTTGGTGGGTAGCAGGGGGAGGACCATGTATAAGCCATGAAATGGGGAAATGTAGTCTTACAGAAACTAGGTAAAGACTTGTGGCAATAACAAGGAGAGAGATTATTAATCTGAGAGCTCAAACCTATTGGGAAAAGGATAAAAAGAGCCTCAGGGAATGTAGTCTAGGTTAAGCTGTGAGTGTTGGCCTTCTTCTCTGCTGAAGTCATTGCCTTTCATAGGATTGCCAACTCCTCTAGGGTACTCAAATCAAATCATCAAGTAGTCATTAAAAAATTAACTATGAGAGTTAGCTAGGTGGCCCAGTGGTTGACAGCCAGGCCTAGAGACAGGAAGTCCTGGGTGCACATCTGGACCTAGATATTTCCTAGTTGTGTGACCCTGGGCAAATCACTTAACCTCCATTACCTGCCCTTCTGCCTTGGAACAAATATACACTATTTACTCTAAGACGGAAATTAGGAGTTTTTTAAAAAAGCTTATTACATTCCAGGCGTTGTACTAAATACTAGAAATAAAACAAAAGGCAGAAATGGAGTCTCCATTTTAGCCTTGTTTCCTTAATCTTTCTCATTGTTCTAGGCCAGTGATGGCAAACCTTTTAGAGACTGAGTGCCCAAACTGCAACCCTCACACCCACATGTGAGCCCCCAATCCCACCCCAGACAGGGGAGGAAGGCAGGGCTCCCATTGGGCTTCTGGGCAAAGGGGCAGGTCATGTGAGAAATGTCCTCCAGCACAAGGAGAGGGAGAAGGAGAAGGAGCAGCCCCCTCCAGCACATGTACCATAGGTTCGCCAACACAGTTCTAGGCTCTTCCTTAAGATTTAATTTAGGGGCAGCTGAGTAGCTCAGTGGATTGAGAGTCAGGCCTAGAGACGGGAGGTCCTAGGTTCAAATCTGGCCTCAGACACTTCCCAGCTGTGTGACCCTGGGCAAGTCACTTGACCCCCATTGCCCACCCTTACCAATCTTCCACCTATGAGACAATACACCGAAGCACAAGGGTTTAAACAAACAAACAAAAAAGATTTAATTTAGTAGCTACATGAGCCTTCCTGTAAGTGTTGATGCCATTTGACCTCAGAAAGGGTCAGAATTGCACTCACTTCATAGCCCAAACTAACAGAACCCAGGGTTGATTTTGTTCTAGTTCTACCTGCCAATATAACTTGGAGAAAGTGACTTCATTTTTACAGACTTTCACTTCCCCATCTTTAAATAAGGAAGTTAAAACAAAGGGATTATTTCAGTCTCTTCTAGTTCAGACATTCTGGTAGTCTATTAATCCCGAGGGATTGAATTGCATACCTAGGGTGCCCTCTCCTGCCCTAACTGGTATTGCAATCCTTTTGTGCATTTCTTATCTTTCTCCCCCATCCTCTTCCTCCAATCTGTCTACCCACCTCCACCCCTATCACCATCTATAAGGAGATTAATTGTCTACCAGGCGTAAACATGATTTACATAAAATATGTACAAATATAACTCAACAAATAAAGAGACTAATATGTTTATAGCATCATGTTAAATTGGAGGGTTATATAGGCAAAAATAAAACAAATCCTGCCCTCATGGGACTTAAGTTCTAAGGGGAAAGGATACAGCAGGTACATGTTAAATACAAGGTAATTTCAGAAGAGAGTAAGTGTTAACAATTGAAAGAATCAGGAATGTCTTTATATAAGAAATGGGCACCCAGATTTGGCCTTGATGAAAGAGTTTTTAAGAGGCAAAATGAGGAGGAAATTCATTCTAGTCTTGGAGATCAGCTTTTGTGAAGACAGTAGATTTCAGGGGAAAATTAGTTAAGTTGGTTTGGAGGGACAGAAGAATGTGAGATGTCTGGAAATGTGGTGGGAGCCACATAGTGGAAGGCCTTAAATTCATCCACATCTATAAACCTTGGATATCTCTATGCTCAACTCATGGTCATTCTCCAAGCCAATATGTACCCCCTGCCAAATAGTTTTCTGGGATCAGTCTCCCATCTGTTGCCTCAATAGTCAAATAGAAGTTCTGGGCACAGTAGAAATTGCTTGCTATTTAGTTTCAAGATGGCAAACCAATATATGTAGCCTAGTATAACAATGTTAAATAACATTGTAACCAATGTACTACTCAATGAAACAAATTTATATATTCCCAGTGCCTAGCACAGTCCTGGCACCTACTTAACAAATATGATTTTCAACAAGTTGATTCTCTTTCCTAGGTCTCATTTGCTTTATCTGAAAAAATATGGAGGTTAAATAAGGTAAAATCTGAAGTTTCTTTCAGCTCTAATATCTTTCAGCTTTGTTTGACTGTTTTTCATTGATTAACCTGTCATTTCCTCTAAGTAATGTTCTATGTTGATGATTTAGCCTGACATGGAGGGAGCTGTGGGCTCTTTAAGGTCGTTCCAGGAGAAATCCATCTTTGGCAGGTCCTGCTAAGTTGGAGAAGCTGCAAGGACAGGCTTTGTCATGGAGTGAATGCCAATTTCAGTTCTTCTAATTTGTTTATGATATTACCTCATATCTAGGAATTTATTGTGATATATGGTATGAGATGTTGTTCTAAATTTATTTTCTGTCAGACTATTTCCCAGAAGTTCTTTCTTTCTTTTTTAATATACTTTATTGAGGCAGCTAGGTAGCTCAATAGATAGAGAGACAGACCCAGAGACAGAAGGTTCAAATCTGGCCTCAGATATTTCCTAGTTGTATGAGTCTAGGCAAGTCACTTAACGCCAGTTGCCTAGCCCTTACCACTCTTCATCTCCACATCTATAAATGTTGGATATTTCTATGCTCAACTCATGGTCATTCTCCAAGCCAATATGTACCCCCTACCAAATAGTTTTCTGGGATCAGTCTCCCATCTGTTGCCTTTCTAAATGATACTTAATCTGATCTGAAATCTTTGCTTACAGCCTAGAATGCCACCCCCCCTCCCCTTCCCCTTTGGACTAAAGCTGTCCATGGAGAAGTGAGGGATGGAGGACTAATACAGTTATCAAAGTTCTAGTTGTAGAAGATATTTGCCAGTTTCCCAATTAAAATGAAGTGTTTTGACCCATAGAAACATTGGCATACTTGGTCTGGTGACTTGTTTTCAGGGATTAGATCAGTGATTCCCAAAGTGGGAGTACCAACCCATGGTAGGTGCTGCAGCGATCCAGGAGGGCGGTGATGGCCACGGGTACATTTATCTTTCCTATTAATTGCTATTAAAATTTAAAAAATTAATTTTCATGGGGCTAAGTAATACTTTTTCTGGAAAGGGAGCGATAGGCCAAAAAAGTTTGGGAACCACTAGATTAGATGAATGACCGGCTAAGACTCGGGAAGATGGATTCTTATTGAAAGAGGAGCTATATTCTCCATGGTCTATAAATGCATCCTGACAAAGTAGTTTACTATCTCTTTTGGACTTTCTTTTTACCTTGCTTTGTTCAAAAGGCAGATCAGTACACAGCAAACCATATCTGATTCTGAGATAGGTCAAACTATTCTTGCAAAAATCTTCTCCATCTATGAACTAGAAATAACTGCCCTGTGGCATGGGAAGGTGGGAGTTGCACATGCTTGTAAAGATAGCCCAAGGGAAGGATTCCAGAAAACAGATTTTCACTATTTAGGTGGTAGCTCATTGTAGCTTTCTGGAACATTTGGAACACTGTGAGTTCCTTGTCAGAATCAGATATATAAATGGCTGTTCAGCCCGAGAAGAGAGTTGTTATGTGTTTGGCCTCACATTCAGAGAGCTGACCTTCAACAGCAAGGGTTCAATACCTGGGTTCAATTAGATAACTATGTAATGGAGGGTTACCAGGGATGTTAACTATTACTATTTGTGGGTTCACACTGGGGTGAGAGAGACAGGAATGACAGATGAACAGGACCTAACAAGGTAGGGAGACCAAGTTTAACTACTAGGAGGTTACAGTTATTGGAAATGGCAGTTAGGCTCCAACAGTCACTCAGCCCACCTAGGCAAGGTCCTATGGAACCAGCAGGCAAAAGGCAAAGGTTTATAAAAGTTTTTAATCAGGGACTATAAGATAAAGGATGGGAATTGGGATTCTACACTTACAAGCTAAGGGCAAACCACAGGGACAGGGGAAGGACTTGACTACTCTAAATTAAGACCTAAGCAAAACAGGGCCCAAGGAAAAGCAGGACAGAGTGAGTATCCTCACAACAGTAGTGTTCAGCCTCACTCCAGTGATGTGTCTGCTCCTCCCGGACCACCAGTGGGTAGATTCTGGGAGCTGACCCAGCCCAAGTTGACCTGCAACTCAGGTTGGGATTTAGCAGTCTCTACCAAAATCTCCCACAAGTAGGTGATGGTCTTGCCACAGGATCACTGGTAAATCTGGTGTCTCCTACTTGTCAGCTGCTGCTTGCCCCAACCACCATGGAGTCTCTCTCAGTGAGCCAGAAACATACTTCCTGCTTCTTCATTCCATCTTGGAATTCTCCAGCCCTTCCTGCTAGGTCCAACACTTAATACTAAATTAATAACTAAATAATTCTCACAACAGCTAAGAACTCCATGAACTTGGATGGGGAAAATATTACATTACATTTCTATTTTCACTAACCTTTGCTTTCCTTTATATTTTATTTATTTTAAAATGTTATTCTGAGAAAGGGTCCATAGGCTTCATAGGGTCTATGACACAACAAAGGTAAAGGATGAAAGAAAATGAGGGACATTTTTTTTCTTATCTCTTCCTTTTGGGGAAGATCACAAATAAGGCCTGATGAACTTATAGTGTAAGATAAGTGGCCCACAGATTCTTCCAAGAGACTTGAGTAGCAACCCCTCATTGGAGAACTAGCCCAGGAATAGAGGATTTTATTGGGGAAGTAAATCAAGAAAGATGCTGCACGTAAAATTACTTTGTGTATCATGGTAGTTGGACTGGAATATCTATTTTTCTCTCTAATTGCTATACTTTTTATTGATAATATCCAGAAAGGTTGACATTTTTTGTGGGTTATTTTATAGCCTGCCACTTTATTGAAGTTATGGATTCAAATCATCCTTGTGTAGGAAGAAGATTGCTTCAAATCATGCTTATTGAAGGAAGCTCATACAGATGAAGGACTAAAGCCATATCATAAACTAAAGTTACATCCATATCAGGTCTCTGAAAAAGAAAATACTTTTAGCTTCTCTCCCTCCCTCCTGTTGCTGAGGCATCACAACAGATTGAGTGGAAAAGAAAGATCTGGAATTTTGCCACTCCTTGCTATTACCATGAATTACTCAGTGTAATTCCCATAGAAAGAGTATTGCTTGTTTAATTCCCCCAAAGTATATATAATTGCAGGTGGTTTTTCTGTGCAAAAGAAGGATTCAATGGATTGCAATTTGTGAAGGTTTGTCCCAAAAGTAGATTTGAGTTCAGTGCTTTTTTGTGGGAAACTAGTGGGATATTTGAATGCTTTATATGTGTTTTTAAATACCTGTATTTGGCTTTTATGGATCCTCTGTATCTTTCTCATTATCAGTTAAAATAAAGGTATAATATTTTCTGATATTTATATTGTTTCCTTTACTACTTGCACAGGAGCTAGGGATCCTGCTCCCCACCTTCAGGGAAATCTATATATGAACTACCATGAACGCATTTGGAGATTTTCTTGGAGTTATTCCATGAAGGGGCAATGATCTGAAGAAAGATATTGAACTATGGGGGTTCAACCTGTAAGAGCAAAACCACTCCATTGGAACCCAGAGCCATAAATTACTTGTGGAGATCCTAGAATCATAAATTTTGATCTGAGAAGGGACCTCAGAGTCTATCTAGGATTGGAGATGTGAGTACTGAGGCCCAGAGAGTCATGTTACCAATATCACATGATTGTAATTAACAGAGTTGAAATTCAAACCCAGATCCTTTGAATCCAAATCCAGTACTCTTTCTACTTCCCCTGTAGGGGGAGACAAATATGTACACAAGTACAACTAAAGGTTGCATTAAAAATCTTAAAAGAAATTTATTTAGAGTTCTGAGACAAAAATAACAACAACAACAACAACAACAACAACAACAACAACAAAAAACTCCAAACCCTAGATTCAGAGAATCTTGGATATTCTCTAAAATATGGGAAAGAGGGAGTGGCTAAAGAAGCAGCAATAGTTGGAAAAAGTAGGAGACTTACAAGGAATTAATCATTTTGACTTTCTACCATTAACATGATCCATACCAGTCCTGGAGGAAAATAAAGAGGGATCAAAGTTTTGAGGAACCTAAACACAGGATTGTTTTAGAAGATCTGGTTCCTTTCTACTCTGACATTCTATAATCCTATCACTTTATAGGAAGGCAAGGAATAGATCTTATTCATTTTTGCACCTCCCACATGCCTTGTATTCAGTAGATGCTCAAAAAAGACTGAATCTTCCAAACGTCTCCATGGTGATTGGCAAAATCCTTTTTTCCCTGATTGCCTTAGATCAGGGACTCTTGAAAATAAGATGATTAGAGATAGACCCTGTGACTGGCTGGTTGGCTGATCAATCAATCAATAAGCAGTTATTAAGTGCCTATTAGATGCCAGGAATTCTGCCAGGCACTGCGAATATAAAGACAAAAAATGAAATAATCCCTACTCTCAAGAATTTACAATTTAAAAAAAATATTTTAATTCAACAAACAAATATATCAAGATTGATAAACAGGACACTTCCCAGCTATGTGATCCTGGGCAAGTCACTTGACCCCCATTGCCTACCCTTACCAATCTTCCACCTATAAGTCAATACACAGAAGTAAAGGGTTTAAAATTAAAAAAAAAAAAAGATTGATGAACAGGAAAGAGAAATATATAAAAACTGTAAACTTTTTTATGTACAATTAAAAAATATATAGAATGATAGAAATATCTATAAATTTAAGTAAGAAGTTGTTTGATTTTTTTTTTACCCCTTTTTCCTTGTTTTTGTTGTTTAGTCAGATCTGACTCTCTGTGACCCCATGGACCACAGCTATCCATATTTTCTTGGCAAGAATACTTGAGTGTTTGCCATTTCCTTTTCAGTGGATCCTTTTGCCAGGAAATCAGAAGTTAAATAACCTTCCCAGGATGACACAACTAGGAAGTATCTAAATCCATATTTGAACTCAGGTCTTCCTGACTCAAGACCTAGGACTCTATTCACTGAGCCACCTAGCTAACTCCTAGGCATGTAGAGCTTAAATGACTTGCCAAAGGTCACATAGCTAGGAAGTGTTTGAGGCTAGATTAGAACTTGAATCTTCTTGACCCCTTTTGCATGTCCTTTGTACTTTTAAAATTTTTTGTTAATTATCTTTTAAAGATATGTTACAATATAGTGACAACTCCCTCCTCCCAAGTAGAAATCCTCCCCAATTAAAAAAACAAACAAACCAATATGTGTAGTTCAGCTGAAAAAGTCAAGATATTGTCCATGTTTCAGAATTCGTATCTAGTTCTTTGCCTCCATCTATCACCACTCTACTGAGAGACTGAAGATATGCTCTATCATCATGCTTCTGAAGTCATATTTGGAGGCTGCTTTGGTTACATTTCTGGAGGTTTTCAGATAGATTTCCCCTTACATTATTAGGGCCATCAAAGAATTGTTCTCTGGTTTACTTTATTGTATATCATCAGTTCATTCAAGTTTTTCCATGTCTCCATGAGTATCAAATTCATCATTTAAAAAGTACAATTGTATTATATTCACTTGCCATAATTTGTTTAACCATTCCCCAACTGAAGGGCATAAACAAGTATCCCTTCCATATCACAGGGGCTGGGGGTGTGGCACCCTGACAATCTGAAAAATTTGAGTAAAACTTTTTGGCCCTCCCTTCATACCAGAGAAGAAGTTTGATTTTTTTCCTTTTCTTTTATGAAGTGTTTACAATGCCTTATACACACTTATGAGTTACTAAACTTATGATATCTCTACATTCCTAGCCTTTGCATGTCATTTGAATGCTTTCAAAGTCTTTTTGAAAACTTTAACTTTTACTTATTTTAACTTTTAAAAAGAAATAGTGTATATTTATGATATTGAAAGATAAAACATGTTGATATTATACAATATTATGCATATATGTGTTTCTGAGTTTCCAAACCTTTTCTTTGTTATCAGCCAGTGTTATCTGTTTGCTTTTGCAAAACTCCCCCAAGATTCCTATTTAATTTCTTATGCCAACCCAAAATATATTCAAACTGCAATGGGAAAAAGTCATGATGTGGAAGGGATATCTGCAATTTCTTTCAAGTTCTTTGCTATAATCAAAAATATTATATTTGCATACATGTAAGCCCTTCTCTGCCTTTGAGCTTCAGGGGCACATACCAGGGGATTGGGATCTATTTACACAGGATCACTGGATTAAAATGTATGTACAGTTTAGTGGTTTTTAAAATATAGTTTCAAAGTGTTTTCAGAATGGCTGAAAAAAATCCACAGCTTTGCCACCAGTGCTTTAGTATACTTGGTCTTCCACAATCTCTCCAAAAATGGTAATTTTCCATATTTTTTAATAATCTGAGGTAGAACCTTGGGGTTGTTCTGATTTGTGTTTCTCTTATTATTAGTAATGGAGCATTTTTATATAGTTATTAGTAGTTTACATTTATTTTTTTATTACTTTATATATGTGCACACACATATATGCTACTTATCTATTGGGGAATGGCTCTTATTCTTACATACTTGTATCAAGTATGCCTGCTTCAAGTCTCTTCCCTACTCTAATCTATCCTACATTCAGCCACTAAAATGATTTTCCTACCAGTTTGGATTGTCATCTCTACTCCCATGCCCTACCTACTTTATAAATTCCATTGGTTTCCTGTTGCATCCAGGGGCAAATAGAAAATGCTCCCTTTGACATTCCCTTTTATAACCTAGTTTCCTCCCACCTTTCCAGTCGTTTTATATTTTACTCCCCTACAGGCACTCTTTAATAATTCCGTGATAGTGGCCTTCTTGCTATTCCACAAATAAAACATTCTATCTCTCAGCTCCTGCATTCACTCTGACTCTCCCATGACTAGAACTCTCCATTCTCTGCTCTGGCTACTGACCTTCCCAGCTTCCTTTAGGTCCCAATGAAAATCTCACTTCTACAAAAAGCCTTCCCCAACCCCTCTTAATTTCAGAACCTCCCTTCTTTTAATTATTCCTATTTATAGTTGTATATATCTTGCTTTTTATATTTTCATTTTCATGTTCTCTCCCCCATTAGACTGTAGGCTCCTCGAGGGTAGGGACTGTTTTTTGCCTCGTTCTACATCCCCAACAATTAGCACAGTGCCTGACACATAAAAGGTGCTAAATATTTTTTTAATTAAAAAACATTTTTAAATTTTATTTTTTACAAGTTGAACTTATATAACTTTAAAAAAAATATTTTTCCATGTTTACAAAATTCATTTTCTTTCCCTCCCCTCTTCCCTTCACCATCTTGGATCCAATAAGCACTTCCACTATGTTATCCAAATGTTATCACTTATACCTATTTCCATATTCATTTTTGCAATAGAGCAATATTTTCAAATCAAAACCCCTAATCATATATCCATATAAACAAGTGATAAGTCATTTGTTTTACTTATGTGTTTCTACTCCCACAATTCTTTCTCTGTGATATATTAAGGTTCATTCTGAAAAACTGAGGATGTGGAACACTCCTAAAGTGTCAGGGATGTTTTATTTGCTTTGTTGAATCAATAGAGTTGAGATGGGTCTCTCATAATGGTCAGACTAGATCAGGTGGGGATGTTTTAAACTCTTAAGATTCAGGGAATTATCAATATGATTATTGATAGTTTTGATTTCTTCATCTGAAAACTGCCTTTTCATGTCCCTTGACCATTTGTCAATTGGGGAATGACTTTATTTATTGTAAATTTGACTTAGTTTATTATAAATTTGAGAAATTAGACCTTTATCATAGGTTTTTGTCATAAAATCCCCACCCCCCCAGTTCATTGCTTCCCTTCTAATTTTGGTTTCATTGGTTTTGTTTTTACCTCTGAAATTATCTTCATGACTTTGGGCAAAATCACTTAACCTCCTCTGGCTTCCACATCTATAAAATATCTGGATTAAATGAGATAGTTTCTGAAATCCCTTCCAATTCTAGACATATGATCCCATAATGAGGATAGAATCAGAATTAAGGTAGCTAGATATTCTTAAGAGATAGTGCCAGGATACCATGATGGTCTGAGACATCCTTTGAGTCTTAGTTAAAATCCCATCTTCTTCAGGGACCCTTTCCCAATCCTTCATAATTCTGGTGCTTTCCCTCTGTTGATGATTTCCTATTTATCCTGTGTGGAGCTTCCTCATACATGGCTGTTTGCATGTTGTCTCACTCATTAGATTGTGAACTCCTTGAGGGCAAGGATTGCCTTTTGCCCTTCTTTGTATCCCTAGCAGTTGACACATTAACTGGCACATAGTAAATGTTAAAAAAATGCTTATTTAATTATTAACTCTGCCCCACTACAGGTATGGATGTCCCTGTCCAGGGTACTATGAGCAGATCAAGTCATTTTCTTGCCTGGACTATACTGAGAGAGACAGTACTGAAAGACTTACTCTTTTGTCTTTCAGTCTCCTTACTGATCACTGAAATGTTGCAATTAATAATGATAATAATACCCCACATTTATATTAGGCATTATGGTTTACAAAATGTGTTATCTTTCTGACCTCTTTGTATATAATTCAACCTCTGAAGTCCTTCGGCTTAACTAAAATGGGCTTCTCTCTATTTATACCCAGCACTTCATCACTCACCTCTTGTGCCTTTGTACTGGCTGCCCTATATTCATGTCCCTTCATATCTCTAATTCTTGGAATCCTTCTCTTCTTTCAAGATGCAGCTCAAACACTACCTTTTCTCTTATTTTATGTTTGTAATAATAGCATATGTTTGTACAGTGTTTGGGGATTTACAAAGTACTTCTTCAGGTAGTTCTTGTTTATAAGGTTACAAGCAATCTCACTAAACTCTTAAATTCCCTGGAGCTTACTGCCATGTGAGAGGGGGTTGTTGGGTGGAAGCCAGCTTGAAAGGATGCTAGGACATTCTACACAGCAATAGTAATATTATCAACTGTGAATGTCTTGGCTCTTCTTAGCAATATGATGATCCAAAACAATTCCAAAGGACTTATGACAAAAAATGCTCTCCACTGCGAGAGAAAGAACTGATGGAATCTGAATACCAATCAAGACTTATTTTCTTGTGGGTTTTTTTTTTGATATGTGTCTTCTTTCTACAACATGACCAATTTAGAAATATGTTTTACATGATCTCACACATATAACCTACATGAAATTACTTACCATCTTAGTGAGGTGGGGGAAGAAGGAGGGAAAATTTTTGGAACTCAGATTTTTAGAAAAGGAATGTTTAAAATTGTTTTCACATGTAATTGGGAAAATATAATATATTATTAAGAAGAAAACATTAAAAAGAAAAGAAGAAAATAGGAGGTTCCATGGAATTATTCTTATCTGGATCTCTTTTTTTTTAATGGCCATGTTGCTTTTTCTCCAGGAGAAGCTCTCTTCTGATATTAAATACTTGGGCATACTTTGGGTACCTCTCACTTCACTGGTTCATTATACTGACCCAGGGAAACTAAAGAATGTCAGTATCTGGCATGACCTCCAACTATTTTAAGAAAATTTAAAAAAAAACCTTACCTTCTGTCTTAGAATTGATATGAAGTATTGTTTTCAAGGCAGAAGAGTGGTAAGGGCTAGGCAATGGAAGTGACTTGTCCAGGGTTACACAGCTAGGAAGTATCTGAAGTCAGATTTGAGCCCAGGACCTTCCATCTCCAGGCCTAGCTCCTTCTCCACTGAGCCACCTTTCTGCCCTTGTTACCAACTCCTTTTAAAAACATTGAGCTTCATAAGCCTCAAAACACAACACAATTTTCATGTACAAATTAATGAACACGTATGGGACACATCCAAGTCTAGTATAAGAGTTCCAGATACATATCTTCTGCCCAATGAGTAATCTTCCTCCAGATACCAGTAAAATCTTTCTAATTAACTGCCTAGGATGTGACTCAAACTACATGAGAAACCAAGATTTGTATCTCAAAAAGTTGCTCCCCTTTTTGGGCCCCCCCTTTTCAGTATTCTTTGATTTTTCTTTTCTTTCCTATTTTTGGTGTGTGTGTGTGTGTGTGTGTGTGTGTGTGTGTGTGTGTGTGTGTGTAACTTGCCCNGTGTGTGTGTGTGTGTGTGTGTGTGTGTGTGTGTGTGTGTGTGTGTGTGTGTAACTTGCCCAGTGCCACACAGCCAGTAAGTATCTAAGTCTGAATTTGAACTCTAGGCCCAGCACTCTATCCATGCACTATCTATCTGCCCTAGTGTTCTATGACTTTATCCTGATAAGCTCTCACTACGCGTTGGTCATTGCTCCACAGCTTCATGACTCTAGAAGTACTATATGTATCTCCTTATTTTGCAGCTCAGTACTTTTTGCTGACTTTCTCAGTTTTCTTACTCTCCAACAAATGTTACTCAACAACTTCCCCAGAAGGTAAGCTTACCAGTTGGTCTCATATAGAATGTTTCTGCTTTGCTCAATTGTGTTGTTTTTTAAAAAAACTTCTACATTCTATCTTAGAATCAATACTATGTATTGGTTTTAAGGTATATGAGTAGTTGGGGTTAAGTGCTAGGCGTTGGGGGTTAAGTGACATGCCCAGGATCACACAGCTAAGAAGTGTCTGAGGTCAGATTTAAATCCAAAACTTATCATCTCCAAGCAGGGCTGTGGGAAGCCAATAAGAGAATAGATAAAAATCTGAGACTCCTCTTTTGACCCCTTTTGTGATCCTTGTGATTTCTTCTTGGAAAGTATTATGGCCTTACTGAAAAGCTTTAAGTTCCTATCAAACCTGAATTTAAAGGGTTAACATTGTTAACACAGCAAGGAATGCTGCTGCCTGTTATAGCTAAGGCCAAGATACTCCCCAACTTGGCTTTCTGATAAGAACCTAGTCAAAATTCAGCCTTGGCCTTGGTCTATTCTGAAGCCAATGTTTTGTGTTGTAACTTCTGCGCATCTGCAAAGTTTCAGGGGGGAGGGTTTCTTTTGTGTGAAATGAGTCTTGAAACATATATAATAAACTCCATGCTCCTGGAGCCAGAGCTGGAAGCATGAAGTAAAAGACATTTCCCTTGTCCTGTCCTTATTTCCTTATCAACTAAACTGTCATCAGATTATCAGAGATGATAAAGAGATCTCCACACAGGGCTATCTATCCCTTGAGTCACCTGGCTTTAAGTGTGAAAGCACACCTTGAGGCCAAAGTATCTCCGTTCTTTTGAAATTCCTCTTTCATATACCTTGGAACCACAGTTGTTGCTTTTCATGTTAAATCTTTCTCTGGATATTATGGGCTTGCTTTCCTTTTACAGTGTTCAAAAAGCCTCCCATTCAAACCCATTGAGTGTGGTCATGAGTTAGCCCCATTTTCTCCTCTTTCCTTTGGCTTCCCACCCCCAACAAGAAACAGAACACATCGTCTTTCTATCCAAATCCTCCTCTCATCTTTCTGATTACTATTTTTTCATAAAACTTTATTGTATTATAAAAGTTAATATTTAGTGCAAGTATATATTTTAAGAAATTTCACCAAGTGAGGGGTAAGGTAGAGCTGATAAGAGGCCAGAGCTCCAGCCTTCACCAGTCTCTTTAGGGACTCTCCAAGCAAGAGTTCTTTTTTAATATGTCCACCTGAAAAAAATACAGAACTATCAAAGTAGTTTATATAATAGAACACGACTCTAATCAGGACATGGGAGACAATGCTTATGGGCTAACCACTCTGGGAACACTGTCTCAGGAAAGACACCAGTAATGGAGATTTCTCTTCCTTACTACTGAGGCCATATTAGCTGTCCAGTTATCTAGGCTCAAAACCTTGGTGTCACCCTCTGCTCATTCTTACTTATCCTACATATATTGTCTGCTGCCAAATCTTGTAGCTTCTAGCTTCATGGCATCTTTCTACTCACAAAGCTATTTCTCAGATTCAGGAATTTGTCATTTCTAGATGATGAAGTACTAGCATAGCTAGATGATGAAGAGAATAAAGAGCCAGTTCTTGAGTCAGGGAGACCTGAATTCAAATTTGGCCTTAGGCTCTTCCTAGTTGTATGACCCTGGGCAAGACACTTGTTGTTCTTTTGTTTCAAAGAAGACCACTGACAACACAAGGTGATGTCTTGACTTGCAGGTGAATTGGATTTAAGTGAGGCAGTTACACAAAGTCACCAGTCTCATTCTCTCTTCCAGAGTCATCAAAGTCTAGTGGCAAATCCAATGTCAGGAGAACTGGCAATGGCCCATGGATGACCTTGGAGCCTGCCATGTCTGACCAAGCTCTAAGTGCTCCACAGCCCCTGCCTTAGCCCCCTTCATGGCTACTGGAACAAATTGCTCTCACCTACCCATTCTTCACATGCTTGGGGTCAATATCCATCTAACTCACCTATGGCTTTGTGGCCTGTCAGTTACCTTCAACCTGGTTTAGCCCATCTGTCAAGCAGGTTTCATCAGGATGTGCCCACTGTACATGCTATAGCTTCTTGGAGCCACAGGTGAAAGTTGGGGGCCAGGTTGACATCAAAGGTGAATTAGCAGCCCTGAAAAGGACTCAGCAAATGTGCACACCTCCTAGTCCTCTCTGAATACCCCACATACCCCATTTTGATATCCTGGTCTGTAAAATGTTATAGTACCTACCTCTCAGAGTGGTTGTTTGGATCAAATGAAATAATAATTGTAAGGCACTTAGCACAATGCCTGGCATATAGAAAGTGCCATATAAATGTTAAGTGTTGACTATTATTCTTTCCTAGACAATTGAAATAGCCTTTTAACTTTTTCTTGTCTCTCTCTCTACTCTAGTGCTTCCTCTATTCAGCTACCAAAGTAATTTTTCTAAAATGAGGGTTTGATTGTGTGGTTCCCTTTATTCCCTGCCCTGCTTCCCACAACTCAGTAAACTCCAACAGTATTTTATTATTTATGAGATTGAATATAATATCTATTTGCTATTTGGAGTTTTTATAAGTTGGCCCCTACCTATATTTCCAGGCTTATTACACTTTACACAGCACTCTCTTTTATATAAAGAAAGATATAGAGATAACTGATACAAGCATAATCATTCCCCAATTTAAACACAAGCAAACAGTTTAGAGATTTGAAATGATTTATTCAGGATCACATAGCAAGCTCATGGAAGAAGAGGTCTGATGATTATAGTTCATTGTTCTTTCTATTATATTATGGTGCTATTTTTGATATGTAAGCCTCAGCATGGTATACCTGCCAGGATTCTTTGCATCTTAATAGTAGTAAATATTTTAACCCACAGAGTTGAGTGGAATTTCACTCAATAATGTAGATCAAAGCTGGATATATTTATGTGTGTATGTATAGGGAATGTGGAAGCACTTGGGGAAGGCTAGGTGGAAGTTGGAGAAATAACTTTCCCCAAATTATTTAAGTACTCTCATAAGCCTAGCATTGCCACTGAGATTTTCTTTTTCTTTTTTGGTGGTGGTGGTAAAGGAGGATAATGGAGGAGTTGTGATGTGATGGACATACAACTCATGTTAGACTAAGCTGAATAAATAAGAAAGGAAGTGAGTATAATATCTCCCAGCTTTGCCAATATTACTCTGCATTGTTCACCATCATTTCTCCTGAAACATTCTACTCCCTTTACTCATCTGTTTTTCTGCCATACTTGTGTACTTGCCATCTCCCAAACATATTCATTCCATCTCTGTGTCTTTGCTTACAATGTTTCATGTGCCCATCTTAGAACAAAGTGTGGCAGGTTAGGCTACTGGGTAATCTCTCAAAAAGGAGCAAGGCAATTGTATCCTATAATGCAATTATTCCTTAATCAGTGGTTCAGGTTTTGTGACATCAGGGCACTCCTGTTCATATGCCTTCCCTCAGCTCTTCTTTCATTGGTCTCAGGAACATATCAAAGTTCAAAGATTCCATTATTGAAGATTTGCTTATGGGATTCTCCTTTTTTTAAAATTTCCTTTTCAAGGATTTCTGTTTTCTTCTGCATGATGAAATGTTATCTATATTCTAGCATTGTTTCTCAGAGTGGAATTTTGGCTCTGAGGTTCCTTTTAGCTCTGACTCTTTGAACTTAGTCTATTGCCATCATGATATTGTCCTAGGTTGATTGTACCACATTATCCTTTCTGTAGCCTTTGACCCCAACTCTCCAGAGTTTGGCCAGCTCTGGCCTAGTCAACTTCACTACATCCTGTTGAGTTAGTGTCTCATATTCCAGAAGTCATTTTTGTTTTGAGTTACCAAGTTGTCTTAGTAAGATAGCCTAGGCCCTAAATATGTATCTGGGGAACTGTCTCCAATCCCTCTATGTGTTTGGAGCTTCTCCAGAACCTATTCTTCTTTGGAACCATGGCTTTCTTTTTCTTTTCTTTTCCTTCTCTCCCTTCTTCTCTTTTGTTTTTTTTTTTTCATTTTCTCTTCTTTCTCTTTTCCTTCCTTCCTTCCTTCCTTCCTTCCTTCCTTCCTTCCTTCCTTCCTTCCTTCCTTCCTTCCTTCCTTTCTATCTGTTTGTCTTGCAGCTGGATGGCTCAGTAGATGGAGAGCCAGACCTGGAGACGGAAGGTCCAGGGTTCAAATGTGACCCCAGATACTTCCTATCTGTGGGACCCTGAACAAGTCACTTAACCCTCATTGCCTGGTCCTTATTTCTATTCTACCTCGGAATTGATACAAAGTATTGCTTCTGAGCCAAAAGATAAGTATTGAATTTTTTTTAACCTTTATCTTCTGTCTTAGAATTAGTACTTCCCCAATAGCTTTCTTTTCAAATTCCATGTCTTGTGTTCCAGGGGAAAGGGGGAAAAAATGACTGCTTGCTTTGCTCTATTAACTTCCTCTGTGGCTACCAACTTGTGTTTAGTAGGAGTGACTCCTGAGAATTGTTCTTCCTCTCTCTCTAAAATAAATTCCTATCTCTCTTAGATGTGTGGCTACACACCCCAAGCCAGTCTGCACTGGCAAAATTCAAATTGGATTTACAAACTCTCAATAATTTAGACCTCCGCCCTTTCATGTTGTCTTGTTCCTTTGCAATTTCCCAACAGACATTCAAATAAATGGAGCTGGTATGGATTTGATAGATATCTTATTTTAATCCAATTTTAAAATGTATAGTAGCTGCAATTCTTTACCTCTCCACCTGCATCTTCCACTGGGTAGAACATGCTCAGAGTTTTCCTTTCTGGTTCATGAGAACTTTGGGCTGGCTTCCAGCCATATATTACTCCAGGCTAAAGAGCTTGCTCATTGATATGACAAGGGGTTCCCTAATTGGCTTTGGAGCCAGAGAAATTGATGACTCAGCATACCTTTAAAAGAAGAGTCAGCTGCTGTTTGGGGCTCCCAGGTATGGCCCTACAGATGACAAGATTAAGGAATGGGGAGGGATAGAGTCCTTCCTTAGATTGGTGTTATGATGATCCTACCATATAGCAGCTTGTTCTGGGGGTTGCAGCTAAATAAACTTAAGAAGCCCCTGTGGTGGTTTTGGTCTCTTTGTTTTTGTTTTTTATTTCCCTCCTAATAGGTGACTTTTATGAATTAAAGATGTCCAAAGGTCCCGGGAGATATAAGAATATGGTAGCAATGGTAGCCCTAGAATCATAGTGGTTGAGGTAAGTAGTAAGAAGAGTGGTAAGGGGAAATTTCAGCATCAGATAGAAAGACCATTAATGGGAGCATTAGCCTCAATCTGGCCAGTTTTACCAGGATACAAGTGTCTTGAGGGTTTGACAGTGCAAAGCTGAGGTGAAACATAAAGGACTAATTAATAAACATTAAAAAAAACACTTTATGTTCTTTTGAGGCTTAAATATTAGCCTCCCAGCTGTTTATGATAGTAATTATAAACTGTCATTAAATTTTGTTTTAATCAATCTGTTAATGTGCTGATTCTTTTATTTTTATGATTCTATTATATGTGAATAGAAATAAATTACATGTAAAGTGCTACACAAACCTTGAAGTGCTATATAAAATCAAGCTATTAGCTATTATTACCACCTGTCCCATATCCAATTTATATTGCATATTGAGGCACTTCATTAATTTCCTTCTTTTAGGGGATCTCTAGATTTGAACCAGAGGTTTTTATTATAATTAATATCATCTTTGGAAGGCAGTAGAAATGTTATTGAGCCAATAAGTTTCATATGAAGAGCCGTCTCAAGCTCTGAACCCAGTCTACAAATCCCAATGGCTAGATAGAGGACTGAAAAGGGTAAGGTGGCCGTCTGAGCAATACCTCAATGGTAGAAAAGTATAACAAGGCACCTCTAAAATATCACCTGCCTACTTTGTAACCTCTTTCCCACCCCCATTTTCTGCTGAGATGAGTAAACACATGGACTAGATTGAAACAAATAAGGGAGAGTGGGTCTCTACTATACTAAATGGGAGTGCTAGGGTAATCTCATTAGAGACTGTTATTTCATGTCTAATAGGCACTGGAAGACTCTGGATTTGTGGATTTCCTCCATAGTTGTGCCTCCAGTATTTCAGGTTCCTTTCATTCCAATCATGGGGTGAGCTGTAGCTTTTGGTCAATGGCTCAATACTCACTGCAAAAATTTAGCCTACTAAGGTTCTATTTTGGCTTCTAGGTTTCCTAATCATTATCATTCCCTACTGTTTTCAAAGTCTCAATTACTTTTTTGGGGGGAACTCCCTTGGTTTACCCAACCAGTGAAAACTATGGAAGACTCATGGTGGCAAGCCTATGGCATGCATCCCAGAGGAGGCACTCAGAGCCCTCTCTGTGGGCATGCATGCAATTGCCCCAGCACAGAGCTCACCAGAGTTTATTGCTAGAAAACCAGAGGGATTTGGGGCCAGATTCACCCCTTCCCCTCTCCAGAAGTACCCGAGGACATTTCTCACATCACCCATCCCTTAAAAGGTTCACCATCACTGTTCTAGACAAAGCCCCCATAGTCTGATTAATTGTCAGATCTTCTATCTATCCTCATCAGCCACTGGTAAGGTTGGGAGTACAGCAGAGATGCTACTTTTTTTTAGGGTCAAGTGTTGTCCTCTGCAGGATCTCTAAAGCCCTTTCAATAAGCCAGTTAAAACAAACAAAACAACCCAATCCTTTCACTGAAGTCAACAAACACTGATGTTTTACATTCCTCCCTGTCTCTTCCTGCTTAGTCACTGGGACTCCTCAAGCCAAGGACACTGCTTGGTGCAGAAGGGGAGGAATAGAGTTTTCAAATTGGAGTATTCTTAGTAACTAACATGGGCAGGCTAGGGTAGGCTGACCCACAGAGTTCTCAGGAATGCAGGAAGATCTCAAGGGCCCTGTCAGATCAGTCATGTGACTGGTTTGTTTTTACCACAAATGAACATAAGTTCTGCCCTTCTAAGCTGTTCCCTGGGGAATACATTCGCTCTTTCCAATGATGTAGCCATTGTTCACAGAAAACTCAGAACTCCTTTTTGGGAACTGTTCTCAGAGCCAGGTATGAGCCACTCCAAAAAAATCAGTTTCGTGGCTATAATTATGCAACCAGACATCCTGGGTTTTCTGAGAAAATTCTAATCTCAAAGGTGATTAACTGGGATAATACGATGACTTTGAGAAATTCCCCATCAGGATAAATGTTCCAATTTTAGGTTTAAAAAATAGCATCACAAAGAATCCTATTGGTGACTTGAAGGAGTAACTAAATTGGAGTTATGATACTTAATATGTTGTTTAATTAATTAAAATGTAAGTGGTTACTAAGCAAGTTTAATTGTGTTGATATGCAATGCTAAGTTTTGCTAGAAAGAGTATATATTGTCATCATATTCATGGTCAGTATGAGTAAATAGAAAGAGAACTGGATTTAGCTTCAGAGGAACTGTGTGTATATGATTTTACCTCTGTCACTTACTGGTATTTGTGTGCTTGAGCAGGCCACTTAGATTCCAGACCTTAGTTTCTTTATTTGTAAAGTAAAGGAATTAGACTAGATGACTGCTGATGTACCTTTCGTTTCTAATCTAATACATATGCTATGGCTTAACCTTTTCTAATAATAACTAATATTAAATAAACTGCAATGTATACATATGTACATATACATATATATTTAAACCCTTACCTTCCATCTTAGAATCAATATTGGGACATGAATCATAAAACCATGGAAAAATATTTCAAAATTAATTAATTTTAAAAAAAGAATCAATACTGTGTATTGGTTCCAAGACAGAAGAGCAGTAAGGGCTAGGAAATGGAAATTAAGTGACGAACTCAGGAGGTCACACAGTTAGGAAATGTCTGAGACCAGATTTGAACCTAGAACATTCTCTCTCAAGGCCTGGCTCTCAATCCACTGAGCCATCCAGATGCCTCCCAAATTTAAATGTTTTAAGGAAGTTTCTATTAATGTCTTTTTTTTTTACATCTTAATTTCTTCCAATATTCCTCTCCTTCCCATAGAGCCATCCTGTATATGACAATATAAAAGTTCACATCAATTAAAAAAAAAAGAGGTACTTTGCATAGCTATGGCTAGTAGAAGAATTCTTAACTAAACAAGGGATGGAGACCATTTTAAAAGATAAAACAAACAATTTTGATTAAATAATATTGAAAAAACTTTTGGTTTTAATTTTTTCAGTGAATTTTAGTGAATAAATATTGAATCCCGCCCCCATACCTCCACCATTGAAAAAAGAGGAAAAACTCTTTAAAAAATATTTATTGTCAAGCAAAATGAATTGCCTCATTGGATGTGTGCAAATACATGTGTGTGGGTGTGTTTATTGATGTTCTTTTCTTACTTTCATAACTTATTTTCCAATGATTCTTCCTATCTCACATATATGTATACACACATTTACATACACATGTATTTGAACACAATTAGATATATCTACAAACATATAATACACATGTGTATGTATATATTGTAGTATAGAGAGAGGGGGTCATGATAGTTTTTTCAAGCTTTGGCTGAGTTCTGTAATCAGTTAGGAGTTTGGAATCTTGAGGGAAAAGGTCAGTTGGTTTTGGGGAAATCTCGTGGAGAGGGTCAGACCAGCTGAGCTGCTTCCTTACCTATCTGTAGAATTGAAATTTAGCCTAGCTTTGAAATATTTATTTAAGAATTGTTAATTTAGAGAAACCTTTGTATTTCATTTCCTTTATTATTTCCTACCTTCCTTCCCTTACCTTATATGTCTGTGGAGTTAATAAGGAGAGTAAATTAGAGAGGAGTTCAAATCTGTGAAGGGTTTAGCTATAATTTGTTAGTATTATATATATAAAGAAATTAGTCAGTCATCATTTATTCCCTTTAGATATCAAGAGCACCTTGTTAAACTGAGTTAAGGCAGGCCCTTGCTCAGACTACATCTCTGCCTCCCTTCCCCCACCTGAGGTTCCTGAGACAACTGTTAGGACTTCCTCAATCCACTTTCCTGACAAATCATCCTTTAAAGATAATAAACCCTTTTGTGTTTCAACAGACTTATTAGTATAATTTGTCAGTTAGTTATTAAGAGAGGGAAGAAGAGGGAAAGAACCAACATACTCTGGGCTTGAAGGGAAGCCGGGGTATCCATCTTGAAGGAAGGTGTAACTTCAAAACAAGTCCCTTCCTGTGAAATTAACTAAAGCCTGTGGTCAATTTCAGTTCAATCTATTTCTCTCAGTTTGTCTCTGAGTCTAAGTCCCAGTCTGTAAAGCCTGCTGCCTTTGCCTGATTAGATTAATTCCTCCTCTCCCTGAAGATGTTTGTGTCCCTTCCAGTGTTATACTCCTGACTTCAGCCATATTATATCCAGAATCTCTTTATTCCAGCCTACCTGTAACCTAGATTTCCTACTTAGCAAGTCCCTGACAACCTCCTTTCAAAATCCCCTTTTACCATACACCTTTCCTCAAATTATCCCCATTACCATATGTACACACACACACACACACACACACACACACACACACACACATATAAATTATGTACTCTGAGTCCATTTTCTCTCTGTCAAGAGGTGGATAACATGTTTCAGCATCTATTATCTGGAATCATGAATGGTCATTATATTGATCAAAGTTCTTATGGCCAAAGCTTTTCTACAGAATCAATGTGGTTAGTTAGGAGAGCAGTAGTTAATTGGCAGAAAACCTTTACAGCAAAGATCTAGGATATGGAACTTATATACAATAAACAAAAAATTGACAAGCTATATAAGAACAGGAATCATTTTTCATTAGATAAATGGTTAAAAGATATGAACACAGACTCTTTCACAGTCCCTGGACAAGTCACTTAATTTCAATTGCCTCTCTTTTACCTTGGAACCAATATTTAGTATTGATTTTAAGACAAGATAAGGGCTTAAAAAAAGATTTGAACAGGAAGTTTTGGAATTGTACATTATTGACAAGTATACAAAAGAATAGTTCCAAATCATATGTATTAAAACAATTCTGAGGCTTTACCCCATGGCCACTGCAATAGCGATGATAGCAGAAGACAAAAATGGGAAATTATGGAGTGTAAATGGGAACCCAGGGAACTCTATGTGTTATTGGTAGAACTGTAAATTGGTCCAACCACTCCTGACAATAATTTGGAATTAGGCTTAAAAAAAAAATTACTAACCAACAGCAAAGACAGGAAAAAGTTATATACTTATATATATGTATCTATAACATATCTATAACATATATAGACACATAAACTTTTATATATAACATATGTGGGGGTATATATAAAAGGATATAGACATATTTAAATGGGCATATATACAAACACATAAACAACATTGTGTACATACACATGCATTTATGTGACATATATGTAACTACTAATCATGGATTTTCTGAGAAAATTCTAGGCTCACAGGTGATTAATTATGATAATGTGATGGTGTCTATGAGAAATTCCCTGTCAGGCAAAATGTTCCAATTTTATGTTTTAAAAATATGACCACACAATAAATTGGAAAATGAGGGGACGCCTTTCAATTGGGGAATGACTGAACAAATTGTGGTATTTAATGAACTGGAGGAATTCCATGTGAACTGGAACGACCTCCAGGAATTGATGCAGAGTGAAAGGAGCAGAACCAGGAGAACATTATACACAGAGATGGATATACTGTGGCACAATAGAATGTAATGGACTTCTCTACTAGCAGCAACGCAATGATCCAGGACAATTCTGAGGGACTTATGAGAAAGAACACAATCCACATCCAGAGAAAGAACTGTGGGAGTAGAAAGGCAGAATAAAAACATAGGATTGATCACAAAGTTCGATGGGGATGTAGACTATAAACATATCACCCTACTGCAAATATCAATAATATGGAAAGAGGTCTTGAACAATGACATATGTAAAACCCAGTGGAATTGCACTTTGGCTATGGGAGAGGGTGGGAGGAGGTGAGGGAAAGAACACGAATCATGTAACCATAGAAAATTTTTCTTAATTAACCAATTAAATAAAAATAAAAAAAATATGGCCACAAAGGATCCTATTGATGACTTGGAGTGACTAAAATTGAATTATAACACATATGGACTTATAGGCATATTTATTTGTTACTATACTTCTTTAGAGTTATAAGTGTTTGAATATATGTGTATGTATCTAACACTATAGTAGACTTGGGTTCAAATCTGGCCTCAGATCTTGGTTAAGTCACTTTACCCCAATTGTCTAGCCCTTACTACTCTTCTGCCTGTTTAAGATAGAAGGTAAGAGTTTTTAAAAAACAACAACAACAACCAAGTAAGTGGTGTAAAGTGAGAAAAGGACATCATCAAACAAAAATAATAATGGATATTTAAATGGTGCTTTGAGGTTTGCAAAGCCTTACACATTACCTCCTTTGAGTCTTGTAACAACCCTGTGAAATAAATACTACTATCCTCATTTTATATTTGAGGAAATCAAAAGACATGACAATTAATTGAATTTTCCACAGTTATTCAACTCCTAAGAACTAGAGGCAGGATTCAAATCCCAGTCTCTCAGACTTCAGCACTCTTTCCACCTAGCACACCATCTCTCTTCTAGGAAGTATTTATTTATTTTTTCATTCATTCATTTAAAAAAAAAAAACCAACCCTTATCCTCCATCTTAGAATCAATACTGTGTAAGGGCTAAGCAGTGGGGGTTAGGCAACTTGCCCCGGATACACAATTAGGAAATATCTGAGATTTGAACCCAGGACCTCCCATCTCTAGGCTTAGCCCTCAATCCACTAAGCCACCTACCTGCCCCCATCCATTCATTTGTTTATCTATTTAAACCATTATTTTATGTATTAGTAACAACTGTAAGACTGAAGGATAAGGGCTAGGCAAAGAGGGTTAAGTGACTTGCCCGGGAACACACAGCTGGGAAGTGTCCAAGTCTAGATTTAAACCCAGGTCCTCCCGACTCCAAGCCTGGCATTCTATCTACTATGCTACTTATCTGCCCTGGAAGTATTCATTTATTTATTTATTTGTTTGTTTGCCCATTTATCCATTTATCTATCTTTTATTTATTTGTTCATTCATTCATTCATTTATATTTATTTCTTTGTTTTAAAGATACCTTCTGTCTTAAAATCAATATTAAATATAGGTTTCAAGGTAGAAGAGTGGTGAGATATAGGGGTAGACGATTAGAGTTAAATTAAAGTTAAAGTTAAATTTATTACTTTTATATATAATTATGTATATAATAATTTAGCTATCAAATATATAAATAAATTTATTATATATTAAATAAATTAAAATTAAAGTTAAATGAAAAGATTAAGTTAAGTTAAAGCTATGGTCACATAGCTAGAAAGTCTCTGAGGTCAGATTTGAACCTAGGACTTCCCATCTTTAGGCCTGCCTCTCTATCTGCTGAGTCACCTAGTTGTCCCAGTATTCATTCATTTATTTATTAATATTTGTTTGTTTGTTTGGTTGGTTTTCATTTTTATCTTTATTTTGAATATTCTCCCATAGTTACATGTTTCATGTTCTTTCCCTCTCCCCAAACTCCCCTAACTCCTCTTAGCCAAAGCACAATTCCACTGGGTTTTACATGTATCCCAGTATTTCTTTTTTAACAGCCATGGAGAGCTAAAGAAATGTCTCCAAAGGTAGAATTTTAGGGACCGTGACAAATCAGGGGGTAGGGGTGATACATTGGGGTTAGGGGCCATCTTCCCAACATTCCTCAAACAATGCTACCTGTACTTTTTTATTTGCTGCTGCCTCTGTGCCTAGGGACAGCCCTGAGTTCCCCTGTTCTAGGACTTTTCCTCTTGTGGTCCCAGAAACTCAAAAATGTAACTCCCTGGGAAAGTCACCTCCTCGATGGGCGTTCAGTCTCCTCTCATCTCAGAGGCAGGATGGAACGATGAACTGAGATCCGGCAAGGCTCAACAACTTAGCTAGCGGTGTGAGTTTGGACTAGTCATTTAGCCTCTTTGAGTTTCAGTTTCCCCATTTGTAAAAGAGGAATCGCTTCCCTCTTTCCCTCAGAGGGCTCTTTGTGAGGATAAGATGAGAGGGAGAATCTAAACTACTCTCTACCTGAAAGGCATTCTTATTTCTATTCAGAGCGCTCTGAGACCTTCCATTTGAGCAGGCATGGGTGCTTCACAGCTGGGTGACACCTTCCTTCCCCCTATAGAGTGACACATCAGTGGCTTCCTGTTTCTCTCCTTATGAGGGGCAGTTTCAGTCTCCTCTTCAAAAGAGCACTCACACTCATACACACACACACACACACACACACACACACACACTCGAAAATCCTCTACTGGAGGAAGCAGGAAACCAGTGTTGTTGTCACTTTGGACTGAACCTTTGGGACTAAGAGAAGGGTAGGAAGGATCCAGAAGGTGAAGGTGTTTAGGGGGCCGCACACTGGAAGCACCTTCGAGTGTCCCTGCTGGTCTGAGCCCAGTGGGGCTTGGAGAGGACCCAAGAGTGGTGTCTTTATCCTCACCCCACTACAGGTTTGACTGAACGAGTGTGGTCCTGAGTCCACCTGGCTGCCCGGGATGGAATCTGTGGCCTTGTACAGCTTCCAGGCCACTGAAAATGATGAGCTGGCCTTTAACAAAGGCGATACTCTGAAGGTAAGTTCGCAGTTGGGGCTTGGGGTAGTTCTGCTTTTGGAATTTCTGGATCCCCATAGGAGAGATGCTTAGGAAATGGGTTAGAACAGCTGACACAGATTTAAGACTTTGAGGACTGGGAGATCTATGGACTTTGAACACTGTATTGCCATACATTGCAACAGAAGGGGCCCTGAATTTAGTCAGGATGCATGGGTTCTGGTATTTACTCTAACTGCTAACTGGCTACGAGACCTTCTTCTGTAAGTCATTTCCTCTCCCTGGGTTTCAGTGCCTTCACCTCTAACATGATAGGATTGAACAAGATGGCACCTGAGGTTCTTTCTGTTTCTGAAATTCCGTGAGGCTCTAACTCTGGTTGGAGAAAGGTGCTGCTGTTGGATTGGGTGTATTATCAGGAGAGGCAGATCTCGTGCTAAAGTTATTTTTCACTTACTTTAAAGATGTTTGGGAAAAGGAAGAGGGAAAATTTTATATTGGATGAGTTGCCTTGTCATTGATGATTTATAGGGTCTAGAAGAGAAAAGGAAAGGTTTTCACATCCATCCCCTTGCTTCAGGACAGAAAAGTCCCTAATCTGGCTGGGCTTCTCGTGTATTCTGTGCCTGCCTTCAGGCATCTGTCTTGGGCTTCCTTTCTTCTCTCCTTGCCTCCCTCCCTTGGTCTACATGAAGGTCCTATTTCTTTAGCATTCACATCTCTTACAATTATGGTAGTTCTGAATAAACTTTCCTTGACAGAGGAAGCTGGCTGAAAATGGGACCATGGAGTATGTGGATGGAGGAATGGAGAGACTAGGGAACTAACTATAATGATGATAATAATATTGTTGTTGTTTGGTCATTTTAGGTCATGTCTGATTCATTGCGACCCCCTATTGGGATTTTCTTGGCAAAGATCCTGCAGTGGTTTGCCATTTCTTTCTCCATCTCATTTTACAGATGAGGAAACTGAGGTATCTAGGTTAAGTGACTTGCCCAGTAATTAGTGTCTGAGGTCAAATTTGAACTCAGGTCTTTCGGACTCCAGGTCTGGTATTCTATCTACTGTGCTACAATATAGTATGCTACCTTTTACAAAATAGTTTACTTATAATAAAGAGAATATTATATTGTTTGATCCTGTGATGTCTGATTATACTCGTTTTACAGAAGAAAATGCTAATACTTAAGAGAGGCTCAAATTCCCATGGCTACTAAGAAGGAGAAGTAGGACTCATAAAGCAAATTTTTGGATTTCTAGACCAGTGGATCTTTCTACTATGAACCGTAGGATGAATGAGAGGCCAAGGGACAGGCTCCTGTTTCTCCTTTCCCTGGATTCTGAGTTGTCCATAATCCATGCAACAACATTTAAGAACCCCTGATTTGGTACCACTCCTTCATATTGCCAAGAAGAAAACTGAGGAGCAATAAGGGAAACAATTGACTCAAGGCCACAAATTGATTTAGTGGAAAAGTTGGGACTAGAACTCCCATTTCTCCTAACTTCTAGCCCAGTGTTCTACCTGCTATCTGCTGCTGCCAGGCTTTTAAAATTTGTGTAAAAATCTTATTCAGAGCCTCTCTTTCATTCTGTTGCTCAGCTAACAGACCCCGTGGGTCATGGGTTTTACTTGTTTGTTTGTTTCTTTTTGAACCCTTACCTTCTGTCTTTGTATTGATTCCAAGGCAGAAGAGCCATAAAGGCTGGGCAATTGAGGTTAAGTGATTTGGTCAATCACACAGGTAGGAAGAATCTGAGGTCAAATTTGAACCCTGGACTTCTTGTTTCTAAGTCTGGTTCTCTATCCACTGAGCCATATAGCTGCCTCCTGGGTCATAGATTTTAGAAGTGGAAGGGACTTCAGAGGCTGTATAGACCAAGCCCTTCATTTTACAGATGAGCAAATGGAGGCCCAGGGAAGCTAAATACCTTGCCCAAGGTCCCCTGAAAAGTAAGTGGCAAGATCTGAAGTTTTTTTCTTGGCCTAAGACTGGAGAAAGATGTGTCTTTCCTGTTAGAGAGCAGGGGCTGCAATTACTTTTCTATTTGTATCTTTGGTGCTAAATATAGCATTTAATAGATGTTTCCTTCATTCATTTATCCATTCATTTGGGGGCTGTTGGTAAGACAGGGGCCAAGAATGAGCACCCATGTACCAGGCTTGGGCTTTGGGATGGGGTGGAGGACAGGAATTACATTTCGGAGATAGACAGACTCAAAGATTAGGTTCTCCCTTCAAGCTCAGGAGCATCTGGGCCAATCTTGGCTGAATGGGCCATGTTACCTGTGAATCCTAAATTGTAGCCTGTATTTCTGCCGATGCTGCTGTCTCCACTGCTGACTCCTCTGCCATTTTTTGATCTTACTTTGATTCAGCAAATGAGAATCTTCAGGATATAGGTGGGGAATGTGAGTTCTCTGAGAAGTCTATGAGCTTCCTTCTTAGACTATGGGGGAGGGGTGGGAAGCAAACTTTACTAGCATGTTCAGGATCACGTAGAGAATCATATGACTTCTCCCCATTTACTATATTCTCCAGTGGGCAAACTAACCTGTGGATTAAAAAATATATTTTTTTATTTTCCCAATTACATGCAAAAACAATTTTAACATACATTTTCCAAAATTATAAGATCCAAATTGTCTCCCTCTTCCCTTTCCTCCTCCCTCCCAGAGATGGTAAGTGATTTGATCTGCATTATACATGTATTATCGTGCAAGAGATTTTCATATTGGTCACTGTCATAAGAGAATACTCATATAAACCAAAACCCCAGAATAAAAACACAAATAAACAAAAGTGAAAAATCATATGCTTTGATCTGCATTTGGACTCCAATAGTTCTTTCTCTGGAGGTGGATAGCATTCTTTGTCACAACTCCTTTGGAATTGTCCTGGATCATTGTTTTGTTGAGAGTAGCTAAGTCTTTCCCAGCTGATCATCATATAATATGGCTGTTACTATGTACAGTGTTCTCCTGATTCTGCTTATCTAACTCTGCATTAGTTCATGTAGGTCTTTCCAGCTTTTCCTAAAATCATCCTGTTCATCATTTCTTCCAGAACCAGATGGTATTTTCATCACTAACATGTACCACAATTTGTTCAGCCATTCCCCAATTGATGGGACATCCCTTCATTTTCCAATTCTTTGCCACTGCAAAAAGAGCTGCTATAAATATTTTTGTATAAATAGATCCTTTTTCCCATTTAAAAAAATCTCTTTGCGATATAGACCCTATAGTAATATTACTGGTTCAAAAACTGTATGAAGTTTTATAGCCCTTTGGGCATAAATATTATGGATTTTCTTAGGGTTAATCTACCTATTATCCTGGGCCACTATCTAATACCTCAGTAAATCTTATACCTCTCACAGCCTCATATGAGGTAGACACTTCAAATGTTATCATTCCTGTTATTACTAACACTTTACAGATAAGGAAATGGAGGCTCAGAATGTTGCTTATAGTCACACAGCTAGTAAGAGATAAAAGTAGGATTTGAACACAGATCTTTTGGGTTTTGGTTCCAGCACTCTCTGTTCACTACCTTATATAGCCTTTCTCATTCTAATTCATTCAAGATTAGTTTTGGCAAAGGGAAGCTACTTATTTTTATGATGCAGACAAATATACTTTTCAAAATCCTTTTTATTTACTGGATCTAAATCCCCTGGGTAAGGTATCAGGTAAGGTAAGGTATTGCTTTTGTTATGTTACATGTCACATTACATGAAGTATTTAGGTTACATAGTGGATAGTGTTCTAGATCTAAAGTTAGGAAGGAAAAAAAAAGAATGAAAGGAAACAAGCATTTATTGTTGTTATTGTTTTAATTGTTTTCAATTGTGTCTGACTCTTTTGAACCCATTTGGGGTTTTGTTGGTAAATATACCAGGGTGGTTTGCCATTTCCTTCTCCAGCTCATTAAAAACAAAGATATTTTATTTTCCCAATTACATGTAATAACAATTTTCATTATACATTTCCCAAAATTATAAGATCCAAACCTTCTCTCTCTCTCTCTCTCTTTCTCTCTCTCTCTCTCTCTCTTTCTCTCTCTCTCTCTCTCTCTCTCTCTCTCTCTCTCTCTCTCTCTCTCTCTCTCCCTCTACTCAGAGATGGTAAATAATTTGATCTCAGTTATACATATACTATAATGCAAAACATACTTTCATGTTGGTCATTGTTGTAAGAGCATACTGATATAAAACCAAAACCCCAAAATAAAAACATAAATAAACTCATGTGGAATATAGTATGCTTTGATCTGCATCTGACTCCAACAGTTCTTTCTCTAGAGGTGGATAGCATTCTTTGTCAGAAGTCTTACTGAGAGACTTTCTGTAAGACTTTCACAGTTGATTTATTCCACCATGTTGCTGTTACTGTGTACAATATTCTCCAGGTTCTGCTTATTTCATTCTTCATCAGTTCATGTAGGTCTTTCTAGCTTTTTCTGAAATCATCCTGCTCATCATTTCCTATGGCACAATAGTATTCCATCACCATCATATACCATATTTTGTTCAGCCATTCTCTCAATTTCCAATTCTTTGCCACTGCAAGAAGAGTCCAGTTTATTTTATAGATGAGGAAGCTGAAGCAAACAGGGTTAAATGACTTGTCCAAGGTCATACAATTAATAAGTGTCTGAGGTCAAATTTGAACTCGGGTTCCCCTCACTCCAGGGCTAGCACTTGATACATAGCAATTGATACTTGATAGCACCACCTAGCTGCCCTAAGCATTTATTAAGTGCCTACTATGTGCCAGACACTGTACCAAGCACTTTACAAATAATAAATGTCTGAAGTCAGATTTGAATCCAGGTTTTTATGACTCTAGGTACAATGCTTTATCTATTATACCTCTTAGTTATCTTTGAAAGTAAGACCTGAGTTCAAATCTTTCCTTAGACACTTACTAGCTATATGACTTTGGCCATGTCATTTGATCTCTCAGCATCAGTATCCTCATCTATAAAATGGTGATGATATTAGCACATACCATCAAGGGTTGTTGTGAGGATCAGAAGGGATAATATTTGTAAAGTGCTTTGTAAATCCTAAAGTGCTATATAAATGCTAGCTTTTACGATTACATATACCTTTACTAGATGGCTGTGACCTTATGCTCAGAAATCCACTCATTGCTTTTTTGACTTGGATCTCATAAACCTTGCAAATGGCCTTTGGTCAAAAGAAATTCAATTCTGACTTTACCTTTAATATGGAGAAGAGATTTTCATTCCTTAGTTAAGAGAGGAAGCTTAATTTTCCATGAGAGAGGAAGCCTGTTGCTTCACAACTGATAATCACACCAAGCAATGGCCAGTGGCTGAGGTCTTTCCTGAGAGCAAGATTTCATACAGTGGATCAAGGATCTTTTAGCTAAGAAAGAAAGGCTGGAGAAACTCCGTTTACTTCAAAATTCTACCTTGCTTACAGGATCACAAATTGAGCTAGGAAGGATGTCAGAAGTCAGTCCAATCTCTTCATTTTATAGATGAGGAAACTGAGTCCCAGAAAATGCAAGTTTCTTGTCCAAGGTCTCAAAGGAAGTATCAGAATTAGGATTTTTTGTACCTAGTTCCTGGCTCTCCAAATCCCGTACCCTTTCCACTATGCTTCTCCACTTTTCCAAAAGCTCTGAATTCTTTGGTTTCTTCGGTCCATGCGTCTCCCCAGTCTGGGGAAAGATTTGAATTGCTCAGGTAGGAGTTAGATACCATGACTTCTCAGATTCCTTTCAACTCTGAGAGTCCACAATTTTAGAATGGCTTTTCTCTGCAGGCCTGGTTCAATGCCTAGGAAAACTTCTTTTGAGAAAATAGGAGCCAGGTCTCCCCAAATGAAGTCTGCTATGAGTATAAGCTCAGGATAGCTAAATGGTTCAGAGAATAGAATGCCAGGTCTGCAATCAAGAAAATCTGAGTTCAAATCAGACTCTTACTAGCTGTGTGACCCTAAGCAAGTCACTTAACACTATTTGCCTCAGTTTCTTCATCTGTAAAATGAGACGGAGAAGGAAATAGCAAACCACTCCAGTATCTCCACCAAGAAACTCCCCAAAAGAGGCCATAAAGAGTAGGACACAACTGAAATGACTAAACAACAACATGAATATAAGCCCAACAAGGAGGTAGAGAAGAGAGGAAACTGGAGATATTTATACAGTGTGGCTTCCCTTCACTTGGCAGATTGGGGCAAAAGTTAATTTAGAGTTTTCTGGTCTCTGGTTTGGTGGAAATTCCCCTCCAGTCTTGCCTCCTTTACCACATGAAACAACAGCTCTGTGGGTGGTACTTCTGGGCCACACCTGTGCCGTGAACACACACACACTCAGGCAAACAGAAAAACATTCTTCTAAGGAGGCAGAATAAGAATTTTAGAGCAGAAAGGTGTCTCTGGGGTATTAACAGCAATGTGACAATAGGTCCCCAAGCCTCAGTCCGAGACCTTACACGAGGGAGAGCACACTTTTCCTCCAGGCAGCTCATTACACTTGGGGATGGCTCTACTTTTTAGAAAGCATTTCCTTTCATCCAGTCCTCAATTTGTTTCTTTGCGATTTTCACCCGTGGCTACTGGCTCTATGATCTGGAGCCAAACAGATCTAGTCTTTCTACATCACCACCCTTTAAATATTTGAAGGCAGCTTTCACCAACTCAGAGCCTGTGAGATGGCTCAGGGGGACTGGAGTCCGGAAATCCGACACTGACTAGCTGTGAGATCCTGGGTAAGTCACCTGAACTCTTTTTGACTCAATCCACCAGAGAAGGACAGGAAGAAAAATATGGCAAAGCCTGTATCTTTGCTGAGAGAACGATAGACGGTCCACCAGGTCATGAAGAGTCTGATGGAGTTGAAAACTATAATCATGAGTTCACTTAGTCTTTTCTTCTCTAGGCTAAACGTTCCCAGTTTCTTTACTTGATCGCACATAGAAACGCACACAGACTGGGGTACATACAAATATTAACACATATAGACACATACAAACAGGAAGTGTCTTGCATCCACGGACATACTAGCCCCTAACCCCCAGCAGAAAATGTAGGTGGTCTATACCTCATCCATCACGATTTGGCATAAACACACAGACATACTCTCATTTAATATTATTATTATTATTATTATTATTTTAAACCTGTACCTTCTGTCTTAAGTACAACTCTAAGACAGAAGGGCAAGGGCTAGGCAAGGGGGTTAAGTGACTTATCCGGGGTCACACAGCTAGGAAGTGTCTGAGGCCAGACACGGTGCTCCATCCACTGAGCCACCCAGCTCTCCCCTTGCCTATTATTTTTAAAAAATAAAAAGCGCTTGAAGACTAATGAATGTGCTGGTGTACTTTACAGCAACGACTCTTCCCCACCCCCTTGTTCCTTTCGGTTCCTGTTTGCTTAACTCTGTTAGCAGAACAATGGAAAATCCATCTGTGAACAAGCAAGTCCCTGGCCCGGCCTCAAAGAGATGAGGCCCTTCCTCTCAATGACCTGTCCTTTATGTTGCTCATGATCAGGGACTTCAATGCTTTAGGTTTTTTTCCCCAGCTCTGGCCCAGTCCTGGCTTCTAATTAGGATTAAAGAGGGAAGGTGAGGGACTGCTGGGTAGCACAGTGGATAGTGCCTGGCCTGGAGTTGGGAAGAACTGGGTTCAAATGTGGCTTTAGACACTTCCCAGTTGTGTGACCCTGGGCAAGTCACTTAACCCCATTTGCCTAGCTCTTACTGGTCTTCTGCCTTAGATTTGTTGCTTAGTATCAATTCTAAGTCAGAAGGTAAGAGTTTTGTTTTGTTCTTAAAGTGTGTGTATGTGTCAGAAGAAAAACAACTGCTTGAACACATGGGTTGATGTGGACATGATTGGGGATGTAGACTCGAAATGGCCACACCAAAGCAACTATCAATAATATGTAAATAAGTCTTGATTGATCACACATGTTAAAACCAGTGGAAATGTGCATTGGATATGGGGGGGGGTGAAGGGGAAAGTAAAAACATGAATCATGTAACCATGGAAAATTTTTCTAAAAAAGTAAAATCTTTAAATCTTTTTTAAAAAAGTGTGTATGTGTGTGTGTGTGTGTGTGTGTGTGTGTGTGTGTGTGTGTAGCATATTGGATAGAGTGATAGAAAGGGATTCAGGGATGATTGGGAATGTAGACTCTAAGCAATCACCCTAATGCAAATATTAATAATATGGAAATCAGTCTTGATCAATGACACATGTAAAACCCAGTGGAATTGTGGTTGGCTATGGGGGGGGGTGGGAGATGGGGAGGGCAAGAACATGAATCATGTAACCATGGGAAAATATTCTAAATTAACTAATTAATTAAAGTTTTTCAAATTAAAAAAAAAAGAAAGGAATCCTGAGTATGAATCTCCCTAATATTTACTAGAGATACGACTGTGGACAAGTCACTTAACATCCCTGAACCTGTTTTCTTTCCTTCTCTGTAAAAAGGGAATATTAATCCTTGACCAGCTTCTTATCAATGAGATAATGCAAACTTTGAAGTGTTATATAAATTCAACAGGCAAGAATTATGTGTCAGACACTGTGCTAGGCATCAGAAATACAAAGATAAAAGAGAAATGGTTCCTGCTCTCAAGGGCTTATGTTCTTTTTTTTCCCTCTTTTCAAAATACATCTAGAAACACTTTTGGACAATTGTTTTCTGCATTTTACTCTTCACATGCTTTTCTCCTTTCTTCCCCCTGCCTTCTTGAGGTGGTGAATAGTCTGATATAGGTTATGCCAGTGCTTTCGTACAATACATGTTTCTAGATTCCCATGGTGTGACAAAAGACATGTATCATACATACAATAAAAAAATTCAATTCATGAAGGAAATTAAGTGAAAGATGGCATGCTTTGATATGCAATCAGATTCCAATAGTTCCTTCTTTGGCTGTGGATAGCATTTTTGGTCATGAATCCCTTGGGGCTATTTTGGGAGATTATTTTGCTGATAATAGTTTAGTTGATCATTGTTGATCACAGTTGATTACTGTACAATATTACTCTTACTGTATGCGATCTTCTGGTTCTGCTCACCTCACTTGGCATCAGTTCATGGAGGTCTTTCCAGTTCTTAAAGAAATCATCCGACCCATCACTCCTTACAGCACAATAGTATTCCATCACCATCATATACCACATTTTGTTCAGCCATTCCCCAATTGAGGGACACCCCCTCATTTTCCAGTGTTTTGCCACAAAAAGCACATCTATAAACATAAGATTTGCAAATTTAAAGACATTTCCATCCCGAACGTTCATATGGAGTATTTGTGCCCAAACTGCGGCAGAACCATCTGAGCTCATATTGGTCTGAGGCAGAGGCAAAGCAGGAATGCATTACAAGTATAGGACAAGGTCAGAAACCAAAACATCATCTATGAAGAAATAGCTGGCAGGCCAATTTGACTGAAATGTAGAGTGACTGGAGGGGAGAAATGGGACAGATATCTGGAAAAATATGATGGAGAGCATTAAGAAATTATTGTTGTCTTTTGTTTTTTAATCACTTAGATTTTTCAATATGTTCTTCCCTCTCTTGTCCTCTTTGAGAACCATCTTTTATAACAAAGAATTTTTTAAAAGAATGAGAAAAATAACTCAATAAAACTAATGAATCCATAGATTGAACTTGAGATTACATAGTTTCACACATTTAGAGTCCCTCACATTTTAAAGATAGGAAGGAGGTGTTTTTAAAAAATTCTTACTTTCTGTCTTAGTATCAATTCTAAGACTTAGTATCTAATTCTATACAGCTAGGCAAATGGTTAAATGACTTGCCCAGGGTCACACAGCTAGAAAGTGTCCAAGGTGAGATTTGAACCCAGGCCCTCTCAACTCCAGATCTGGCACTCTGTCCACTATGCTACCTAACAGAGTTTTACACCCACAGTCCTCCACCTCTTCAAAGATGGGAAGGAGGTGTTTTCTATAATGGTCCTTGTCTTTGGGGACAAGTTTGATCATCATGATTTCATTGCATTTTGTTTCAGTTGCTTTTGTTGTTATTGTTCTTTCTATTCAAATTGCTGTAGACATTGTATATATCATTTCTTTGGCTCTGTTTAGTTCTCTTTGCAGTCAGTTCAAGCTTCTCCAGCTTCTGTGTATTCATCATAGTCATTATTTCTTAACAGCAACAGCAGTATTCCATTACATTCATGAGCTACAATGTGGTTAGTCATTCTCCAGTTGATGGGGATGCTTTGTTCTCAGTTCTTTGCTACTACAAAAAGTGCTGCTATAAATATTTTGGTGTGGATGACGCCTTTCTTTTTGACGCTGACCTCTTTGGGGGTAAATACCTATCAGAGAAATCTCTCAGACAAGGATTTTTTACTCACTTTCTTAGCATGATTCCAAATTGCTTTCTGGAATGGTTGAACCAATTCACAGCTATTTGCAGGGTTTTAAAAATCAAACAGAGGAATTTCTGTTTTATCCTAGAGGCAACAGAGAACCACTGGAACTTTTTGAGCAGGGGAGCAACATGGTTAGACTTGTGTTTCAGGAATATCAACTTAGTAGCTATCTGGAGGCTGAATTGGAGAAGGGAGAGGCTGGAATCTGGGAGTCTAATTAGGAAGCTATTGCAATAGTCCAGGAAAGAAATGAGGAGGACTTGAGCTAGGGTGGTGGCCATGAGAAAAGAGAAGAGGGTAGAGATTTAAGATATGCTGTAGAGGAACTTTAGACAAGACTCCTTACCATCTTTCACCACCTCCTCCTTCTATATCCAATCTGTTGCCCAAGACTGTTGATCTCACCTTTGTAACATCTCAAATCCACCACATTGTCTCCCCTGATACGGCCACCACCCTGGTATTGGCTCTCATCATTTCACGTTTGAACTATTGCAATAGCTTGCTGGTGGGTCTCCTTGATTTGTCTCTTTGCACTCCAATTCATTCTCCATTTAGCTGACAAAATGATTTTCTTAAAGAACAGGTCTCATCTCCTCACATTTTCTACTCAATAAACTCCAGTGTCTCCCTGTCATTTCCAGGATCAAATACAACTCCTCTGTTTGGCATTCAAAGGCCTTCATAACCTACCCCCATCCCTTAACTTTCACAATTTTCTTATACCTTATTCCTCCAGTATATACTATCCTCTTCAATGCAATGACACATAATTTTACTGTTCCTTAAACAAGACATTGTATTTCTGGGCTCTGGGCATTTGTCCCTCGGCCCTGGAAACACTCCCTCCCTCATTCTCACCTCCTGGATTCCCTGACTTCTTTTAAGTCCCAAGTAAAATTCCATCTTCATCAGGAAGCCTTTCCCAGACCCTTTTAATCTTGATGCCTTCCTTCTTTTATTTATTTATTTCCTATTTTTCTTGCAAATGACTTATTTGTATATGTGTTTTCTTGTTGAGATCTTTGGATTGTAAACTCCTTGAAGGAAGGGACTGTCTTTTGCCTTTTTTTTTTTTATATATCTTCAGCTTAGTTAGTGTCTGGCACTTAGTAGGATCTCACTAAATACTTATTGATGGACTGACTAAACAAGATGTGGCAATTGTTTGAATGTGTGTGTGTGGAGGGAGAAATAAGAGTCAAAGATAAATATCAAGGAGAAAAAGTTGGGCATCTTGAAGGATTGGGGATTGAGGTGTCCTTGACAAAAATAGTGAATGTTGAATAATGGATAGGTCTAAGTGGGGTATGAATTCCATTTTGGGTATGTTGAGTTTGAGTTACCTACAGAACATCCAGGTATAGCTGTTTAGCAGATAGTTGGTGTCAAACATGAAAAACCAACCCCTTGAGATATAGAGAAGTCCTGGTTGAATTAAAAAGATATTTATTAAAAGGGAAATTATTAGACATGCATGTTGGAGTGGTCAAAGTATGGAGTATGATGGGGCTCTAGTCCTAAGGGGGAAAAGGACAATTTAAGTTTACAGACTTCTAAGAAGGTAGTCTGGGAAGGAATTGAGGGTGAAGAATGGACATCCAAGGACATGCGGGATACAGAAGCAGGATCTTTCAGGATGCTTTGTAGCACTAGGTGACCACAAGGTTGTTTTAATCTGGTTTAGGCTGTTTCAGATAGAGTTTGTGATAGACAGCTCTTCAGTATCAGCCAGTGAACAACATGGAGACATCTGGGAGTGAGCAAGATTTTAGCAAAGACGTCTGGATAATGAACTAGACTTCTGGTTCACTGCAGGTCCCTGATTGGTTCTTTTTTACAAATAGCATCTGTATAGTAAGGTAGCACATGGGAAACAGACCTAATAGTTCCAGGAGTAAGAAAAACAGATTTCTACTTTGGTTATGTGGGACTAGAGCTCAGGACAAGTTTGGAAATTATCTTCAGAGATGATATTTGAACTTCCAAGAGCCAATGAGGTTACTTCAAAAGAGAATATTCAGAATGGCATCCTCAAGCTATCTGCTTCTGTGGGAGATGTCATAAATACCTAATATAGAGTCATTTCTTGCCTCAGAGACTTATTCACACACATGAATGCAATATATGCATATGTACACAAAGAGCCAATCTTACAAGGCGTATTACCAGTCTTTTTTTTTTTTTTTTTGGGTGGAGGGATAAGATTCCTACTCCTCCATATATTTCCTTGACTTGCTCCCTAAAGTTTGAAATGCATGACTATCCATTTAGCTTAAGACTTTGAGCCCTGTCCCCTAAGGAGGGGAAGAATCTAAGCTATTATCATCTGTTTACACCTTGGTATGAGTGAATTTCAGAATCTTTCATAACTATAGAAAAGACTCATAGAGCTTTGAGGACTCTTAGAAACCATCCAGTTGAAACCGTTCATTTTTGAGGATGACTTCAGAAATATTTGGGAATGACCTGATGGAAGTGAGCACAACCAGGAGAACACTGTACACAAAATAACAGCAATATTGTAATGATGATCAACTGTGAATGACTTAGCTACTCTGATCAATACAATGATTAATTCCAAAGGACTTGTGAGGAAAAATACTGTCTGCTTCCAGAGAAAGAAGTGATGGAGCGATGGAGTCTGAGTGCAGACTGAAGCATAATTTTTTCATTTCCTTCCTTCCTTCCTTCCTTCCTTCCTTCCTTCCTTCCTTCCTTCCTTCCTTCCTTCCTTCCTTCCTTCCTTCCTTC
>NC_058130.1:255880907-256076247 GCF_016433145.1 Gracilinanus agilis
AGAGACAGAGACAGAGACAGAGACAGAGACAGAGACAGACAGACAGAGAGAGAGAGAGAGAGAGAGAGAGAGAGACAAAGACAGAGAGACAGAGACAGAGAGACAGAGACACAGAGAGAGACACAGAGAGACACAGAGAGACACAGAGAGAGAGACAGAGACAGAGAGAGAGAAAGACAGAGACAGAGAGACAGAGAGAGGTCAACAGCTCAGTTCAAGATCCCTAGTCATTTAGTATTTTATTCTGTTAGTAAGTTTGTATAGAGTAGACCACATGCCCTTTCCCATTAGCTACTGTGGGGTAGGATAGATCAGAGAAGGAGAAGATACTCCTTGACAGTCATCTACCAATGAGATGAAGGGAGATAATAGCATTGGCTGGCAAACTATACTTCTTGTTGATATAAAACAGGTATGATCCCAGAATAGCCCTGGAGGGGATCCCCCATCTGTAACTGACTCAACCTGAAATTTTCCCCTGTGAGGCTCACTGGGGTATGGGGGAAGAGGAATAGCAAGTAAGCAAGATAGTTCACTGTAGATAGAACTGGTTCTGAGCTGACCAGACAGTAGAGAAAGGAAAATGTCTATTTCTCCATCTCCTTCTCCTCCTCTTCCTTCTTCTCCTTTTCCTTTTCCTTCTCCTCCTCCTTCCCTTACCTTCTGTCTTAGAATCAATACTAGGTTTTGGTTCCAAGGCAGAAGAGCGGTAAGGGCTAGGCAATAGGGCTTAAGTGACTTGCCCAGGGTCACACAGCTAGGAAGTGTCTGAAGCCTGATTTGAAGCCAAGACCTCCCATCTCCAGGCTCTGCTCTCTAATCACTGAGCAAACTAGCTGTCTTTCCATTTCTTTTTTACGGTAACAAGTCTGTGCTGTGTACTTAGGAATATATATGAAATCCAGGCCAGGAGAAACAAAAGAAAGAAGAGACAAAGTCATTATCTCATTGGGAAGAGGAGTCACATGCAGAAAACTAACAGCGACCAACCCATATATAATCCAGGGCTAAAAAGCTAATGTTTGTGTAGTATAAGCTAGACATTATTTCATGCAACATTAAAAAACCCTGTGAGTGCCCAATTTGCAGATGAGAAGATAGGCTCAGAGACCTCACCCAAGGTCATACAACTAGCTGGGGATGGAACTAGGACTCAAACTCAGATCTCCTGACTCCCTCCCCCCCCCCCAATCTAGTTCTCCTCCCCCTATGCTAACTACTCTGCCTCCCTTCTTTGGGCTTTATGTCTATCTTCAGCATGGCCAGCCATTTGCATGGACGACTTGCCAGGCAAGAGGCGACCTACTAATATGGTTTTAAGGGCTCCAGTTTTCTATTCCTCTTGACTGCCTTTATTTATCAAGGAACAAAGACTAAGCCTCTCATTCCATAGTCAGAGGTTGGGCTTCTGAGGCAGATATGCTAGGAATGCAAAAGAATGTGGTCCAGGGTGCCAAGGAGCCTGGAATGGGAATTAGGAGGGCAGAGGTCCAGTCCCACCTCTTCCACTAACATTGTGTGACCCAGGTCAAGGTGTGTGTGTGTGTATGTGTGTGTGTGTGTGTGTGTGTGTGTGTGTGTGTGTGTGGTTTGTTTTCTGGGCCTCAGTTTCTTTCTTCTTTGTAAAATTAGAGAATTAGCCACGTTAGACCTATAAATTCTCTTCCAGTTCTCACATCCATGGTTTAAGGGGTTTAATCAATACCTTTTATGGTTGCATCTCTGTTTGCTTAGAAGGAATTCCTGGCTTCCAAAGGTTGAATGGTCTTGTTTTTCCTCGAGTATAGTTTACTGTCCTTTGTTATTTCTTCTCTTCTCTCCTGCTCCCTTGAGAACATCAGACCTCCTCACTCTCTGCCCATCTTTCCACAGGTGGTTTGCAGGTCGGATCTCCAGGCAGTTTGCAGAAGAGATTTTGCTCAGAAGAAATCACCTGGGAGCCTTCTTGATCCGGGAAAGTGAGAGTTCCCCAGGAGAATTCTCAGTCTCTGTGAAGTAAGCCTTTCTTGTCTATCCATCCTCCTTCAAGATGGCCACTCTTGGGGGCCTCTGGCATAGTATGAGCTTGGGTGGTACTTTGGGGGTTCCCAGTGGGAGGTAGCATTAATGGCCCCAGCAGACTGGGTTAGTTGGTACTGCCAAACACCCAGAATCAGAGAAGAATTCAGGGTCAATGTCTCCCAGATTTGGAGAATCCACAGGAAATCAGTATAGTGATAAATGGCTGCCACATGCCCAACACTGTGGGCAAGATGGTAGAAGGCACAGTTCCTGTCCTTAAAAAATCTACAAATAGTGGGGGTAGATCAGACACATACATAAAAAGCTACAATACAAAGCTGGATGTGACGAGTGCCAAAAGAAAGCATACCTCCTGCTATGGAGAGTCAGAGGAAGGGATGACTTCAAGCTAAGGGATTTTATGGATTCATGTGTGCACATGTGTGCATGCCCATCTCTCTCTCTCTCTCTCTCTCTCTCTCTCTCTCTCTCTCTCTCTCTCTCTCTCTCTCTGTGTGTGTGTGTGTGTGTGTGTGTGTGTATAATTGAGAACTTGGTGGGATTTCCAGATTTGTAGATGGGAGAGAAGACACGAGCCAGTGAGGAAGTAGGGCAGATACTCTTTCAGATAAGGAAACTGAATTCCTGCCTTGTCCAAAGTCACAGAGTGACTAGTGGAAGAGCTGGGACTAGAACTTAGTTCTCATTACTAGATGAGTTTTGTTTCATGACATCTAGATAGTACAGATAATAGTGTGCTCCATCTGGGGTCAGAATACTTGAGTTCAAATCTAGCTTCAGTTACTTGAGTAAGTCATTTAATCTCTGTCTGTCTCAGTTTCTTTCATCTATAAAAGGTCGATAATAGCACCTACCATCCAGGACTGTTGTGAAGATCAAATGAGATAATATTTGAAAAATACTTGTAAACCTTAAAGTGCCATAGCTATTATTATCAGCACAGGACTCTTTCCAACAGATTTTTAGCCCTTAGTATTTAGTGTCAGAATGGATGGCCCTGTGACTTTCTGATGGATTTGTTATGTCCAAGAATGTTTTCTTGTTGTTGGTCAGTCATTTCAGTCATGTTCAATTCTTCATGACCCCATTTGGGATTTTCTTGGCAAAGATTCTAGGATGCTTTGCCATTTCCTTCTCCAGCCCATTTTACATATGAAGAAACTGAGGCAAGCAGAGTTAAGTAGCTCATCCAGAGTCACACAGCTAATAAGTATCTGAGGCCAGATTTGAACTCATGAAGATGAGTCTTCCTGATTTCAAGTCCATTGTTCTATCCACTCTGACTATAACTCCTTTTTAGAGATTTTCTTGGCAAAGATACTAGAGTAGTTTGCCATTTCCTTCTCCAGCTCATTTTACAGATGAGGAAAGTGAGTCAACCAGGGTTAAGTGACTTTCCCAGTAATAAATGTCTGAGGTCAGATTTGAACCTAGTTCTTCCTGACTCCAGGCATAGTGCTCTATCTACTGTACCACCAAGTTCTTTTTTAAATTAAATTAAATTATTTTATTTTATTTTTAAACCCTTACCTCCCATCTTGGAGTCAATACCGTGTATTGGTTCCAAGGCAGAAGAGTGGTAAGGGTAGGCAATAGGGGTCAAGTGACTTGCCCAGGGTCACACAACTGGGAAGTATCTGAGGCCAGATTTGAACCTAGGACCTCCTGCCTCTAGGCCTGACTCTCAATCCACTGAGCTACCCAGCTGCCCCCTCACCAATTTCTTTTAGTACCTACCAAATTCTTTCTCTTCTTTTATTGTCTTGCCTGGAAAAGTCTGCTCTTAAGTATTGTAAGGGGGTTAGGGAAGAAGTCAGTTCTGCCACTCCTGACCCCTATAAGCTGATGTGCCATTGGAGAAGGGCTAAAGAGGAGAGTGATGAAACTCATTGCCAGCTCGGCTTCTTCCCAAAAGAATAGGCTGCTGAGTGGGCCAACATCCTCTTGCGTCTAGTCATAGCTGCTGGCCCAAAGTTGGGCCATATGGTACTGCATATTTTGGATTTTGAGTGTATGGTTATTGCTTTGGGACACAGAAAGGGATTTCTTCCAGCATAATCCAATACTGGCCCCTGATAGGTGATTGGCCTAGATTTTATTTTCAAGGCCTGATCCCTCCATTGGAACATGACATTTGTAAGGTAGAGCTTAGACACAGGCCTGAAGGCTGTTACTCAGAGTGGGAGAAGAACCCAAAGTTACCAGAAAGGAATTGCTGATCACCCTTCTCTAAGCTCGGTCTGTTCAGGTCACTGCCCTCAACTTGCCTGAAAATAAATCTATTTAATGAGCCACTGGGTTTTTCACTTCTACTTTTTTTTACTTGAATGGTCTCCCCCATGGATCAGGTGACATAAAGGTCCAGAAGCTGTCTAACCCAATGAACTTGTGACCCCAAATGAAACAAGGTTAGGGGCCACCCAGCTGGGGCCCTAGAATTAGACCTCTGATGTTTAGATGCCTAGCTATTAAGGGGAAGTTACTAGAATCAGAATCAGAAAGTGACTTAGAGATCATCTAGCCCAGTGATGGTGAACCTGTTAGAGACCGAGTGCCCAAACTGCACCCTCACATGCATGTGAGCCACCCCCTTACCCCAGACAGGGGAGGGAGGAAGTGCTCCCATTGGGCTGCTGGGCAGAGGGGTGGGTCATGTGAGAAATGTCCTCAGGTGGGATGGAGAGGGGGAGGGGAGGAAGCATTCCCATTGGGCTGCTGGGCAGAGGGGTGGGTCATGTGAGAAGTGTCCTCAGGTGGGATGGAGAGGGGGAGGGGAACAGCCCCCACCAGCACACGTGCCACAAATTCACCAACACAGATCTAGCCCAGTGTTTTTGTTTTATACATGAGGAAACTGGAAAATCAGAGAGGGTTAGTGACATATGGAGCTGGCTCTCCTCTCTTGATGCCCATAGAAGTGAGTGCGACTAACAAATGCCCTACCCCAATAACTCTAAACAGGGGAGCCAAGATGGCAGCTTAGTAGCAGCAAAAGCTGAAACTACTCTGACAATTCTTCCAAACCCAATAATTCTGAACAGGGAGGTTTTTTTTTGTTTTGTTTTGTTTTTTATCTTCCTGAGCAGCTGGGTCTGTGCATTAAACCCTTTAAGTTTCAATGGTGGGGTGGTCAAACTATCCCCTAAGAATAGTCAGATAAATAAAGCATCCAACTTCTCAAAACCCACCCTTCCAGATACATAGACAGGCTGGACTACCTTAGGTACTAGCTAAACATTCTCTTGGGTTAAATCCTTCAATTTTTTGGAATAAATTCTACTTTCTTTAGGCTCTACTTTTAGAGTCTAAATACTTGGATAGATGATTGCTAAGATTCCTTCTAGTCTACAACTAAATTCCTATGATTAGGACTAGAATGGTCAAGGGGTAGAGAGGGAACGTGGAAAGGTATTGAAGATACACTTGCTAACTTTTACTTTTATCTGAAAGGAAGAATCAATCAAATAATTAATTAATAAGCATTTGTGACCCAACTTCACCCAAAAAGAAGAGGACAGGCTATGCAAATTACTGGCAAGTGAGTTTGACTTTTATTCCTCCCAAAATTCTAGAATCCATTTATTACAGGTGAGCAGTTAAGTGGCTCTGTGGTTAAAGTGACAGGCCTGGAGTCAGGAAGAGTCATTTTCCTGAGTTCTAATCTGGCCTCCAACACTTACTAGCTGTGTGATTTAGTGTCTTGGCCAAGAAAACTCCAAATAGCTGGAAAGATTTGCAGGAACTGATGCAGAATGAAATAAGCAGAAATGGGAGAACATTGTACACAGTAACAGTAATATTGGATGATGTTGGTTACTTGGTTACTCTCAGCAGTGCAATGATCTGGGACAATCCTGAAAGACTTAAGACAGGGAATGCTCTCCATCTCCAGAGAAAGAACTTTTGGGGTCATCTTTCTCATCAGTGCACTTTTTTATTTTATTTTGGGGTCTTGGTTATGTATGAGTGTGCTTTTACAACAATGACTGATACAGAAATGTGTTTTGCATGACAAAAATAAAATTTTTAAAAAGAAGAAGAAAACTCCAAATGGGGTCATGAAGAGTTGGACAGGACTGAAAAATGACTGAAAAACAACATACACTAGGCACTTTGCTTGGATGTTAGAGAAATATTAGCTTGCCCCTGGAAGTTGGCATAGCACACACAAAAAGACAAAGTATAGTGGTATAGGAGAAGACAGCAGAGCCTTTTATGTTCAAATTCTGATTCTGATACTTCCTAGATGCATGTCCTTGGGTAAGTCACTTCATTCCTTATGCCTCAGTTTCTTCTGCAAAGATGAGTTTAATAACATTTGCTTTACCTGCCTCATAGGGTTGTGTAGAAAGCAATACTTTGTAAGTCTTTAGAGAGCTTCCTAAAGGCAAGTTACTATTCTCCATTACTGGCCATTGGTTAGGGATGATGTAGAAGGAATCCATGATAGGCAGAAAGACTGGACCAGATGATGTCAAAGGTCCTTCCAACTGGAAGCCTATGATATAATACCTCTTCCCTCCTTCACTAACAAAATCTGGATGTCCAGGTCCCCGAACCATGCAAGAACATAGATAGGAAAATTTATAGGATTTATCCAGTTGCAAGTCTCTCTCCCTCCCTCCCTCCCTCCTTCTTTCCCTTCCTCTCACAGAGAGTACCTTGATTCTTCCTTACTGCAGAAACAGAGGTAACCACTTTCTGTCTTGGCATTAGGCCTCCATATATATATAGTGAGGAAAGGGGCAAGATTCCTTATAAAGCTTTGCTTAGTAGCAATGCCCAGAAAGTAGGGCCCAGATCTTCGTTGTCTAATCAAGGTTCCCACCAAAGTCATGGGGTTGTGCCACTTCCATTCTCACTGGAAGGCCACCCCGACTTCAAACCCTTCTCTGAGCAAATCTCTCTCTTGTCCCAGAAGGCACAAGACTCTGTCCTTGTGGGGTGGATTGGCCCTGTCTAAGAAAGATAGAAGACAAACTACTTAGCCTACCCTGAGGCTTATAATATCCTAGACTCTTTGCCCTGGATAGACCTCCTGAGGCAAGGGTTAGATTCCTCTAGAAGGTAACAATACGAGGCATTTGCCTTGTAAACTATGAGGACAATAACAGTCTGTCATCTCTAACCTCTTGATTAAAGTATCATACATTTTGGTTTGTCCAGCTTGTCCAAATGTCCCTAAATCTGGTATGGAATCCCAGAATCATAATATTTTACAGCTAGAAATAGAAAGGCACAAGTGTGTATTAAGTAATCACTATGAGCCAAGCACTACCCTGGGTTATACAGATATTATCTCATTTTACAGTTGAGGAAACTGAGGCACACAGAGGTTAAGAGATTTGCCCAGGGTTACACATTGAGGAAGTATCTGAGGCAGATTTGAATTTAGATCTTCCTGACTAGAGACTTGACTTGACCAAGGCTCTAATCCACTGAGCTACCTAGCTGGAAGGGTCCTGGAGATCACCTTATTTTACAGAGGAGGAAACCTAATAAGGGTCAGGGGTCAGGATTACTTACCTAAGGTTACATAATTAATTAGTGACATATCTAGAACTAAAACTGTGGTTTCCTGCCTGTCTTTTTTGCATGGCAAATGTTTGCCCATTTTTTGGTAAGAGATAGAAGACAAAGTTAAAAGAGATGGTTCATGCCCTTGAGGAAGGTGCAGTTTCTATCCTTGGGGAAATAACATACAGGAAAAATATGTAGGAAATAGTAAAAACAATAACAAAAACCTAATGAGATTTATTTATAAGGATAAGTGCCAGTTTGAGGAGTCTGGATAATAAAAGCTGTCTGGATACCAAGAATAAACAGAAAAGTTTGACTAGGATGCCCAAGAAGGTTTCTTGGAGGATGTTGGACTCGAATTGGACTTTAAAGGATCGAGTAGAATTTAGGCAGCTGGGTGACCTAGTGCCTGGCCTGGAATTAAGAGTACCTGAATTTAAATCTGGCCTTAGACACTTAACTAGCTGGGTGACCCTGAGCAAGTCGCTTAACTTTCTTTGCCTCAGTTCCTCATCTGTAAAATAAGCTGGAGAAGGAAATGGCATATCACTCTAATAACTTTGCCAAGAAAACCTCAAATGGGGTCACAAAGAGTCAGATACAACTAAAAAATGTCTGAACTAAAACAAAAAGAATTTGGAGACGGGGAGGAAGGGTACTTTTGGGGGCTTGGGAAGAGGAAATAGTATGAGCAAAGTCGCAGAGACAGGAATATTCATTGTATCTAGCTGGCTGGTATGAGATTTAGGTGCAGATGAACTATAACCCAACTAAAAGAATTGGCAGAGGTGATTGCTGAACCTCTGTCAGTGATTTTTTTATTTTTTCAATCAAATTTTATCATTTTGAGTCAATAAAAATCTTCCTTCTATCCTTTTGACACTCCCACCACCACCACTGAGGAAGAAATAAAAACCAAATTCCCTGTTATACAAACATGTATGATCAAGCAAAACCAATCACTACATTGGCTATGTCCAAAATAACATGTCTCAATCTGTTCTCTGAGTCCATCACTTCTCTATCAGGAGGTGGGTAGCACATTTCATCATGAGTCCCCTGAAACTGTGGCTGATCATTATGTTGTTCAGAGTTCCCAAGTCTTTTAAAGTTGTGTATCAATGATTTTTTTTTAAATCTCATAGAGAATGGGAGGATTGAAGAACAAATGTCCCAACTTCCTCAAAAAGGGATGAGGATAGACTATATAAATTATAGGCAAATGAGCTTGACTTTTATTCCTTCCAAAATTCTAGAATGTATTTATAACAGGAACCTCTTCACAAATGCTATGGGGGTGGGAGTGGGAGGAGAGAGAAGATCCTGAAATTCACAGGCTCCTACTTTCCAAGGAGCCCTTGTGCTTCCATTCCTTTGGAAATCCCCATTTTCTCTTAGATCCTGCATAGTGTTCATAAATCACCTCAGACACAAGTTTATAATGAAACAAATAATTAGATTAGTAAAAGCAGAGTAAAATCAAAGGAATGCAACAGAGGCAAGCATACCTAGAACCCATGGCTCAAGGAAGTCACCTCATTTTCTTCTCACCCCTTAGGATAGAAAGTCAGAAAGTCATGAACTCCAGCCTTTCCCCATTCCCTTGTTCCCTTCCATATCACAAAAAGGGGAACAGAAAGAAGACATATACTTCTTTAAATTTTTATTTATTTACTTAGTTATATGTAGAAATAATTTTTTAAATTTAATTAAAAAAACCCTTCTGTGTTAGAATTGACTAAGTAGTAATTCCAAGGCAGAGGAGAGATAAAGGCTAGGCAATGAGGGTTAAGTGATTTGCCTAGGGTCACACAGCTAGGAAGTGTCTGAGGCCAGATTTGAACCCAGGACCTCTCATCTCTAGGCCTGGCTCTCAATCTACTGAACCACCTAGCTACCCCCAGAAACAATTTTTGACAGTTGTTTTGTGACATTTTAGGATTCAGATTTTCTACCCCCAACCTAGGCAGTATATAGTTTAATATAGGTTAAATCAAGGCTTTCATGCAATAAATATTTCCATTTTGCTCCTGCCGTGACAGAAGACATCACACATACAATAAAAAAATTCATGAAGAAAATAAAGTAGAAGATGATTATTCTTTGATCTGAAATCAGATTCTGACAGTTCCTTCTTTATCTGTGGATAGCATTTTTTGTCATGGGTCTCTTGTGGATATCTTGGGAACTTGCTTGATTGGTAATAGTTTAGTCTTTCACAGCTGATTATGATATAATATTTTTGTTTTTATATACATTGTTCTCTTGATTTCACTCACTTCACTTTGCATCAGTTCATAAAAGTTGTTTCAGGTTTTTCTGGACTTATGCTGTTCCACATTTCTTATGGTTCAATAATATTCAGTTACAACCATATACCACAACTTGTCCAGCCTGGCCATTTCCCAAGTGATGAATGACTCTCAGTTTCTAATTCTTTGTCACTAGAAAAAAAAAAGCTGCTAAAAAGATTTTTATACAACTATGTCCTTTTCCCTTATCTCTGACCTTTGGAAAACAAACCTAGTAGTGGCATTACTGATCCTAAGGGTATGCAGTTTTATGGCCCTTTGAGTTTGGTTCCATTTTGCTCTCCAGAAGAGTTGTATCAGTTCACGTTCCACCAAGAGTAGACATGTGCTTCTATTTCTCAATAAAGAGGGAGACAGATTTCTTAGTCACCAGTTGTGATTAACTCATGTAAGTGGTAAAAGGGGATTTTGGTTGGGTGAATATTAAAAGGTTTGGTCGCCAGGGAATTGAATAATTATGAGTCCCCAATTAAAGAATATCTTCAAGTCAAAATGACTTTTATGGAAGTTTATTTACAAATGAGGAGAGGAAGAGAAAATAAGAAAATCAGAAAGAGGATAAGATAGGATAATTAATCTAACACACTAAGTAATTTGCTCCAGCCCTCTACTTTAGCCCAGGCAGGTCTAATTAGTCCTCAGTTGAGGGAGGCTCAGCCTTGAACCTGAGGGCCAGAGGGCCCCGGAGGTGAATGAAGCAAAAGCTTCAGTCACAGAGTCTCTTTTGAAAAGGAAGTTCCTTTAGAGAAGTTCAGAAAGATTTAGTCTTCACACTCACCACGTGTAATTCTAAGGGGAAGATTTAAGAACAGTCTCACCAAGGTCTCAGGGTCCCAGGTCCAGTGCTCCTCCAGGTCCAAGTCATGAACCAGAAGAGTTCCTTCAGGTCCAAGATACGAACAAGAAGAGTAGTTGAACTCACTGAACTCTCTTTTAAAGGGGCTTCTTTTTCATCACTTCCTGTACCTTCCTCTTAGTTCACATGTCCAATCACAATAGACGCGTTTCTTAGGACTGCCCAGGAGGCAGTCAATAAATTTTGATTCGTCACTCACTCTGGCACAGGTGGGTCACAGACCTCCCAACTTGTGAATTAAGTGGAGTAGTTTATATTTTTGGTGATTAGATTTGAGAATGAGCAAGGTAGATTTAATCTCATCATCACACTCATAAATAACTGCTACAGTTTGAGGTACAAAACTCTGGCTGAGCAGGATAATAATAAATTGGTCACTATAAGCCAAGCATCCCAAGGCATGTTGTTCTCTTCCAGCTCCATCTCCCAGGGAAGTCTTGTGTAGGTCACCAGTTTATCTTGCTTGCACCAGGCTATTGGAGTAGGAGCATTTCTCAGCCTAACTTTGCTGGCATAGGAACAAAGGATGGATACCACATTTCCATGTCTGTACCTGTACTCTCATTTTTTTCTATCTTTGTCTCTTTTTCTCAAGTTCCATGCATTGCTCCCATGTTTTGTGTCATGTCCACAAGTTACTCCATCCGATCCTAAGTCATCTTCTCTAGGCACTAGGCATTTGGGGAGAATAAGGCAAGCAAAGCTATACCAAAACATTAAAGTATGGAAAGACTGCTCTGCATATCGCTAAAGGGATGGCTAATGAACATCTAGATAAGGAAGCAGTGATCACAAAATGCAAATATGGCTTCATGGGGAGCAGGTCATAACAGCCTAAACTTATTATTTTTATTTTTGGACAGGATAACAGTCTTAATAGGTGAGAGGAATGCTGTAGATTTAGTCTGCTTCATTTCTAGCAAAGTATTTGACAAAATCTCATGTTCTCCTTGTGGACAAAAGTAGGGAGATATGTACTGGATAACAGAATAGGTGAATTCAGAACTGATTGGATAGCTACACTTAATTATAATTCATTAATAAAATTAAGAATCATTAATAAGTCTATCAATAATCATAAATAACCATATCAATATAGAAGAAGGTATATAGCAGAGTGCCCTAGAAAACTGTGCTTGACCCCATACTTTCTTAACATTTTTATCAAAGATTTTAATCTAATGACTAATAACTTAATATTATCTTGTATATAGTTTCCTTTGTATATATTAATTTGTGTGTAGTTTCACTAGACTGTATACTTCTTGCAGATAAGGACTGTCTTTTCTTTTTCTTATTAGATCCTTGGTGTTTGGCACTTAAGAAGCATTTATTGATTGATTAATGACTTAAATAAAGGCATAAATGATATATTTGCAGATGACACAAAGCTAACATTTGATGACAGAGTCTAGAGCCAAAACAATATTTACAGGTTAGATTATTGGGCTGAATCCAAGAAGATGAAATATAATAAAGATAAAAGATAGTAAAAATTTTAAATGTAATAAAGATACAAAGTTTTACATTTAGATTTTTTTAAAAAGCAAACAGCTCCACGCACTCAAGATGGGAAAGTTATGACCAGACATTAATTCCTCTGAAAAAGATTTGGAAGTCTTGGTAAACTGCTAGCTCAACATGAGTCAGCAGTATGATATAACAGCTCAAAAAAGCTACTGTGATTTTAATCTACATTTAGAAGCAAGATGCCCAGTGGTAGGGCGGTAATAGTCCCACTGCTAACATCATGTTCATTTCTTGGAGCCACATTTTTGGAAGGATATTGATAAACTAGGGAGTGTCCAGAGGGATTAGAGGGAGGGGCATGAGATCTGTCTTCAAGTCTTTGAAGAGCTGTCATCTGAAAGAGGAATTAGATTTGAGTTGCTTCTTTCCTGAGGGGAGAGATAGAAGTATTGGGAAATTATAGTCATAGGTTTTGCTTAAGATAGGCAGATTCATGCTTAATGTAAAGAAATTTTTCCCAACCAATACAACTGTCCAAAAATGGAATGGGCTGCCTCAGGAAGGAGTGAGTTCTCCCTCACTGGGGAACTTCAAAGAGAGTTTAGTGGTTTGTCAGTTATTTTGCAGAGATTTTTGCTCAGGGCTTTGAAGGATGGGTTGCATTGTTGTTGCTTGCTCTCCATTTTTGAAGCAGACCAATGATATCACAGGGTGACGTCTTGACTTGTGTGTGAATTGGCCTTAAGTGAGGCAGAATTGCATAAAGTTGTTAGCTTCACTCTCTCTTACAGTGTATTCAAAGTCCAAAGGCAAGACAAAAATAGTGATGATGGGTGATAGCCTAGGCTGCAGTGGATGACCTTGGCATCTTGGACTAAGCTCTGAGTGCTCCACAGCACCTGCTTCAGCCACCTTCATGGCCATTGGAATAGTTTGTTCTCATCCTTCCATTCCACCAGGGAAGTCTTCGCATGATTGGGGTAGACATCCTCTTAACTCACCAACAGGTTTATGGTCCATTGGTTACCTTCAGCCTGGTTTAGCCCATCTGCCAAGATGGTTTTCTTGGGGTGTGGTTGCTACTTATGCTATAGTTTCTTGGAGCCACAGGTGAGAGTTGGGTGCCAGGTGGATACCAAAAGTGGGTGAGCAGCCCTGAAAAGGGCTTGGGAAAGCCCTCACTTCAGAGGTGCTAGTTTTCCTTGAATACCTATTCACTAAGACAAGTATAAGAGATGAAAGAGGGCACTCTAGAAAAGGGGACAAGATGACTTCTGAAGTGTCTTCCGGTATCAAGATTCTATAAGCCATAGTCTGGTTACAAAAAGGAAACTGTCTTGGTTGGAGTGGTGGGTATATGTATGGAAGCAGTACGAGATAAGCCTGAAAGTTAGGAGTGGAGGATCTTGAAATTAGTATTCTGGACTGTATCCAGAAGGCAAATGGGGAACCGCAGAAAATTGCTGCTCAGGGGGTATGACCTCATAAAAATCAAAAGATTTCAAAAGATTCATTAAAGCTATCCTAGTGATTGAGCTGGGGAGTCTGCCAGGGATGAGAGAGCATAGACTGGTTCCATTAGGCAGAGTGAGTCTAGGACCAGGCTGAGCTCTCCCTAGTGCCCAGGTTTAGGGCACAGAGCATGACTCTTCAAATGTTCCTGTAAGAACAAAGTCTTGGGGTTCCTAAGAGATTTTCTATGCTCTCTGCCTAGCAGTCTGATTCTCTCATGCCAGCCCACAACTCCCTGCTAAGAATCCCTCCCTCATGTTGCAGACCCACCAGGCTGAGAGTCTAAAAACTCAGAGCCAAGACTGCTCAGAGAGTGGTTAGTTTTGAGAGGAGAAAAAGGGAAAGAGGTATTCATGGGTCCTGACTTTGAGTTGTAGAATGAGAAACAGGACCAAATCTTCCTGTGTTTTACTCCTACTGAGGCCAGGCTTTTCTGCAATAGTGAGTCACTGACATTTCACTTTTCTCATGACAACTCAGTGAAGTAAGTAGTGCAAACATTGGTTTTCCCTTTTGACAGTTAAGGAAATTGAGGCACAAAAAAGTTAATTGACTTCTTAGGGTCAAGGCCAGGATGGAGGATTAGGACTCAAACATGGGCCTTCTGATTTGAAAAGAAAGGACTTTACATTCCACTAGACTGCCTGCCATTAACCAGAACATTTTAACTCTCTGGGCCTTAACTTCTTTATAGATAAAATGGGGAAAATAATGTCTGGACTATTTGCCTCACAGATATGCAATAAAAGGATTTAAAAGTGCTTTTTGGGCAGGTAAGTAGTGGATAGAGCTCTAGGTCTGGAGTCAGAAAGACCTGAGTTCAAATGTGGCCTCAGACACTAGCTATGTGATCCTAGTCTGCTTCGGTTTCCTTATCATAAACTGGAAAAGAAAATGACAAATTACTCCAGTATATTTGCCCAGAAAACCCCAGATGGGGTCATGAAGAGTCAGACACAACTAAAATGACTGAATAATTACAATCTTTACAAAGATGTTATTTTATGGAAAATAAAGAAATAGTTATTTATTATTATTGTCTTAAGGATAGATATCTCTCAGAGCAGATAGAGAGCCAGGCCTGGAGATGAGAGGTCCTGGGTTCAAATGTGACCTCAGACACTTCCTAACTGTGTGACCCTGGGCAAGTCACTTAACCTCAATTGTCTAGCCCTTATTGTCCTTCTGCCATGGGACTGATACTTAGTAAAGATTCTAAGACAGAAAGTAATAGTTTAAAATTTTAAAAAGACTATATATCTCTTCCTCAACCACCTTGCCAGTTGGTCGGTTGTCAAGGAGTTTTTTTGTTTGTTTGTTCCCTATTAGGTCAATTCTATGTCAATTTCCTTAAATTTCCATAGAGGCTCCATTGGCCAATCAGCAGTGATCACTGAGCTCCACTAGATGGCGCCCTTTGCCCACAATGTCTCCCCTGGAGGCAAGGCAAGAAGAAGCAATAGGCTACCATGTTTTCTTTAGCCAGAGTTCCCTTGAGGCAAGCCCTGAAGGGAACAGCAGAGTGGAGGAAGGACTGCTCTGACCCTTTCTTATAACATACAAAAATCTAATGTGATCTTAGTCTGCACTTCGAAGCATATGCAACCCACATACACACAAATGCCAAAGCTAGCATGTTCGAGATAGGGCATGACCAGAGGAATTTACTGGAGCCAAGTGGCTTGGAAGGGCTGATTGTTAAATTTTCAGGGTGAGTATTTGCACCTTAGATATTGCAAGTCTTACAAATCGGGGCTTGATTTACTGTTTTGTTGGCTGTCTAGACTTAAGGAAATGATAGAAAAAAGGTTAGTATTAAATCTTAAATTAAATCTTAAATTTAATTTAAATTAAATTAAATCTTAAATTAAATCTTAAAACTGTGTTCTACGTCCATTTGGGGGGGGAGGACTGGGGGGGGGCTGTTAAACATTTACCAGCATATCTCTAGCTGGGACTTGTGGACAAAGTACAGACAAGTAGACTGGCTATTGCTGTCATCCTGCTTGAAGGTGTTATGATATAGTGAAAAGACGGTTGGTGGAACTGTGACCCAATCCCACCATTTTGAAGAGCGATCTGGAATTATGCCCCAAAGTTATAAAACTTCTATAAATACTCTTTGACCCAGAAATACCACTATTAGATCAATTTTCCAAGCTGATTAGGGAAAAGGGAAAAGAATTTATATGTTCTCAAATATTTGTAGTAGTTCTCTGTAGCAGCAAAGAACTGGACATTGAGGGGATGCCCATCCACTGGGGAATGGCTCAACAAGTTGTGGCATATGACTGTGATGGAATACTACTGGATGGAATAAAACGAGGAGCAAATTAATTCAAAACAAAACATGGAAAGGTCTACATGAAATTATAAAAAACAAAATGAACAGAACCAGAAATATTAGTTGAAGAATAACTTGCGAACCGATAAACAGAAACAAGGAAGACATAATTTTTTGGTCAAGTGATGCTTTCTCTAGTAGGGAGAGGAGGGATGGAGGGAGATACCTGGAAGCTTTAATGTAACAAATAAGCACATAGATCAATTAAGGCAGCTAAATTATCTCCTTATCTCACCCATGGCAAATTTGACTGTGGGAGAATATCATGACTGTTTCTGTTTGACCTTATCATGCTTTTTTTTTTTTTTTTTTTTTAAAAAACAAAACCTTTACCTTCCACACTAAATATCAGTTCCAAGGCAGAAGAGGAATAAAGGCTAGGCAACTGAGGTTAAGTGACTTGCCTAGAATTGCAGATCTAGGATATATCTGAGGCCAGGTTTGGACCCTAGGACTTCCTGTTTCTAAGCCTGGCTTTCTATCTACTGAGTCACCTAGCTGCCCCTACCATGCTTTTAAAAAAATTAGCTAATTGAATTTACAAAGAGAAAAAAAAGACCATTCAATAAGGACTTAGAGATTTGGGTTTGAATTCTCCTTCTGCTATTACCCTTGTGAACCTGAGCAAGACACTTAATATCTCTGAGTCTCACTTTCCTCATCTGTACAAATAAAGATCTTATATAAACCTTCTAATTCTAAATCTTATGAGCCCGTGACCACTGGATCAGATACTTTGCCTTTCTCTGACTCTATTTGCTTCTCTGTAAAATGAGTGGTTTGGACCTGGACGGTCTGTTCTACTTCTGACATTGTTATGTGATGTGTATCAGGACACCTAGAAGAGGTATCGAAAGGAATAGAAATGGCAGGACAGCCAATTTCAAATGTTTAAGATGCCATTGGACTATATTTTTCTCATAGATGGAGTTTGACAGGATTTCTTCCTTATCTACTTTTGCAATCAATTTATGGATTTATTTATTGGATTAATTATTTGGGTTTATTAGATTATTTAATTTAATTAATTGTCCTTTGACTTTTATAGAATTCCATTATGAATCTCTCTTGTCCTATCTACCCCCCACCATCCCCATTTTGGTAGTTCTTTTATGACTTGTTCAGTTTCTTTTCCTAAAATTGGGTTATTTAAGGTGGCAGCTGAGTGGCTTACTGGATTGAGAGCCAGACCCACAGACAGGAGGTCCCAGGGTTCAAATCTGGCCTCAGATACTTCCTAGCTGTGTGGCCTTGGGCAAGTCACTGAACCCTCATTGCTTATCCCTTGCCCCTCTTCTGCCTTAGAACTAATACACAGTTTTGACTCTAAGATGGAAGGTTAGGGTTTAAAAAGGTAAAATAAAATAAAATTGGGTTATTTAAATTTTCTTTCTTATTTATGTAATATAGATAACTTTTTTGGTAAATATTCACCTGCTTTTTTTGTTACCAGTTTTATTGGCAGATAATTGTACAAAATATTGTAATAATTTCTTTATTTCTTATTCCTTTGTTTTAAATTCTCTCTAGGCAACTAGATGGAAAAGTGGATAGCAGCGTGCTGGGCCTAGAAGTCAGAAAGACCTGAGTTCAAATCCAACCTCAGGCATTTATTAGCTGTGTGACCTTAAGCTAAGTCACTTAACTCAGATACTTCAATTTCCTCAACTATAAAATAGGGAACATAATAGCCTATTTCCCACATTTGTTGCAAGGATCAAATGAGATTATATTTTAAAGCACCTAGCACAGTGTTTGAGATATTTTAGGATATAAATGCTTGTTCCCTTCCCTCTTAAAATTTTTTGGTTTTGTTTTTTAAACCCTTGCCTTCTGTCTTAGAATCTACACTGAGTATTAGCTCTAAGGCAGAAGAGCCATGAGGACTAGGTAACTGGGGTTAAGTGAAAAACTTTTTATTCCCATTCTGTAGTCATTAGAGATCTATTCTATCTAACTGCTAAAATCCTATTCAGGTCTTCCTTGCTTACCTCTCTATTTGTGAGATTTGTCTAAGTCTAAAAGATGTCATATTAAGGAACCCCTCTATTAGAGTTGTCTCTATTTCTTCTTGTAATTCAATTAACTTTTATTTTAAACCTTTAGATAATATGTCATTCAAATGTATATATTAAGATTCTATATGATTTCATCATCTATTTTTTTAAACTGTATTCTGAATAACCTAAAAGAACATTTTCATGTGCAAAGCAGAACAGAAATCATATTAAATCATGTGAAGCCATGAATCTCCATTATATGCAGCTTGCTTTTTTAAAAAGTATAATAAAATGTAATAATTTCAGTATATCCCTTTTTTCTTTTAATATTTTATTTTTTCCAATTACATATAAAGTTAATTTTTATTTAAAAATTTTGAATTCTAAATTATCTTCTCCTTCTCTTCTTTTCTCTGCCATTGAGAAAGCAAACAATTTGATACAGGCCAGTGATGGAAAACCTTTTAGTGGGGCAGGTGAAGTGAGAAATGTCCTCAGGCACATGTGGAGATGGGGAGGGGAGCAGCTTGACTTCTCTTCCCTCTGGTTTTCTGGTAATGAACTCTGGCAAACTCTGTGCTGGGGTGATGGTGCACATGCCACAGAGAGGGCTCTGGGTGCCTTCCCTGGTACATGTGCCATAGGTTCACCAACCATGAATATAGGTTATACATGTACAATCATCAGCATGTTACTTTCAAAGTAGTCCTACTTTTCTGTTTCCTTCCAAACTTCCATAATTCTTCAATGTCCTTCTTCCCTTTTTCTTGTCAGCCCTAGCTCTAAGCTCCCTTTTCTTTACTCTGACATCTCTCTCCCCCTAATGAAAAAGTCTTTGTATCAAATATGCAAAATCAAACAAAACAACTCCATGTATTTTCCATATTCAAAAATAAGACTCATTCTGCACCCCAAATCCATCACTACTATATCAGGAGATGATAATATGGATCTCCATTGGTCCTTGGGAGTTGAGGTTTGTCATTGCACTGATTAGTCTTTAAGTCTTTCTGAGTTGTTTTTTTAATGATGTTGTCACAATATAAATTGTTCTCCTGGTTTTGTTCATTTTCTCTTTCATCAGTTTATAGACATCTTCCCAGGTTTTTCTGAAACTATCCCTTTTGTAATTTCTTGTAGCACAAAAATATCTCATGACATTCATATAATTAATTAATTAATTAATTAATTAATTTGTTCAGCCACTCTCCAATTGATAGTCACCTTATTTATTGCTATTTGGGAGTGATTGTCCCCCATGCTGGAATGTTCTCCCTCTTCCACTCTAACTTCTTATTCCCTAACACATACTCTTTGGATCAGTAACATTGGCTTCCTGAATGTCCCATGAACAAGATGCTTCATGTCATGTACTGACCATCCTGGTTCCTTTAAGTCCCAACAAAATCCCACCTCCTATAAGAAGCCTCCCCAACCTCTTTTAATTCCAGTGCCTTTCCTTTGTAATTACTTCTTATTTTCCTGTTATTTAGCTTACTTTTATACATATTTGTTTGCATGTTTTTCCTCCCCACTGCATCAGATTATAAATCCCTTGCCTTTTGCTTCTCTTTATATACCCAAGGTATAGTTTCTTTCATGTGGTAGTGTTAAGAAGTCTCTCTAGACCCATCCTCCCAATAAATGGAGAGGGAAAGTCAAAAAAGGGTTGATTGTACAGTTGATCTCTTTTTTGTCTAGCGCATAGGAAGACAGAAACATCCCAAACCAAGAGTCAACTTCTTGCAAACATATCTTGTTGTTTGGAGAGCTCCCTTAGTTTACCCTTCCTACATTTCTGACTCCAGCATGATCTTCCGGCTTTGGGACTCCTAGAAATATTCCATGATATCCTTAATTAGTTAATAAGCATTTATTAAGTGTCTACTGTATGTCGGGCTCTGTGATAAGGGCTAAGGAGACAAATCAAAGGACATAACAGTCCCCACACTCAAAAAGTCTACATGTTAATCAAGGAAGTAACAAGTACATCTATATGTAAACACACACACACACACACACACACACACACACACACACACACCAAAGTAAATAAATGAAAAGTAATTAAATTCAGAGTAGGTTAGGGTACACATTGAACTAGCAGCCACAGGGGGTAGATCTAGAAAGGCTTTCATGCAGGAGGAATTTGAGGAAGAAAGGGACTGTGTGAGACTGAATTGGGGAGGGCATCCAGGCAACTAGGTGACTTAGTGGAGTTAGGAAGACTCATATTCCTCAGGTCAAATCTGGCCTCAGACACTTTCTAGCTGTGTGACCCTGGGCAAGTCACTTCACCCTGTGTGCCTCAATTTCCTTTTCTGCAAAATGAACCAGAGAAGAAAATGACAAACTACTCCAGTATCTTTGCCAAGAAAACCTCAAATGGGATCACAAAGAATCAGACACACTTGGAATGACTGAATAACACATTCAGTCATGGAAGACAGCTATGCAAAGGCAAAGGGTGAGAGAATTGTCATGTGTGACAAACAGAGAGAAGGCCAGTTTGGATGGATTGAGAAGTGCTGGAAGTGGGGTAATGTCCAATGAGGCTGGAAAGATAGGTTGGGGCAGTGTCCTAAAGGGCTTAAAAGCTAAAGAGAAGAGTTTATATTTTATCCTAGGGCAATAGGGAGCCACTGGAGTTGACTGAGAAAGGATGACATGGTTGGGTCTGTACTTATGGAACAATTACTTCAGCTATAGTGTGTAGGATGGAGTAGGCTAGTGAGAGATTTAAAGTAGGGAGACCAATTAGTAGGCTGTTGCAATAATCGAGGTGAGGTGATGAGAGCCTGAACAAAGGTGGTAACTGTATGAGTAGAGAGAAGGGTTGAATGTGAGGGATATTTTCAAGGGAGAAAAGGTAAGACTTGACAACCGATATGTGGGGTGATGGAGAATGAGCAGATGAGGATAATGCTGAGGTCACGAAGTTGGGCTACTGAAAGATGATGGTGCCCTGGACAGCAAAAAGGAAATTCAGAAGAGGGTTGGGTTGGAGGGGAAAGATGATGAGTTTTGGACATGCTGAGGCAAGTACCCTCTTACCTTCCCCTTGTTTCTCAGCACTCGGAACCAGGAACAAGAGTGAGCTCTGTACCAAGGCCCCACACCAGGCTAGATGGAAAGAGCTCTGACCTGGGAATCAACAACAGGGCCAGGTGGAGGGTTAAATAAGGTAGGCAACTGCCCAGGGTATAACACATAGGGAGGGTGGGAGGTGAAATAAGAGAAGATACTTTAAAATTATTACCATTTTAAAAATGTACACATTTTTAACGCTAGAAAATACCCCTCTCTGTGGCATGCTGGTCTTTATTTTGTGTTATGTCCACATGCAAAGTTCATTTAAGTCTTGAGTAAACAGTACATCTTGGCAACAGGTACAATTTTCAGACCTTCATCTAGATCACAGAAACACCTTGTTCCAGTTTATAGACCTGTAGACTAGGGGCAGCTAAGTGGCTCAGTGGATAGAGAATCAGGCCTAGAGATGGGAAGTCCTGGGTTCAGATCAGACCTCAGACACTTCCTAGCTATGTGGTCCTAGACAAGTAACTTAACCCCATTTGCCTAGCCCTTACCACAATTCTGCCTTGGAACTGACACTTGGTGTTGATTCTAAGACAGAAGGTAAGGGTTGAAAAATAAAAATAAATCAAACTCATAGATTGTTATAGCTAAAGGAGACCTTAGAGACCATCCAATACAACTTCTTCAATTCTACAAAAGAGAAAACTGAGGCCCAGAGATCAATCAGCCAATTAAGCAACAAAAATTCATTAAGTACATAGTAGGCTATGTACCAGGTACTGTAGCAGGCTTTAGGGATACAAAGAATGAAATTATCATTACTTGCATGGCACCCAGCTGGTACATGCCAGAGCTAACACTAAACTCCAAATCTCCCTTTTTTAAGACCACCATTCTGACCACTTCTATAGTCTCTTTAGTTCTAGTCAGAGTCTCAAGTCTTCCTTGAACTCATTTCTATTGCCTTGGGCAAATTATTCCCCCTTTCTGGACCTAAGTTGTTTTTTGTTTTTTGTTTTTTCAATCTGTGTCTTGAAAGGGCCTTGGATTAAGGGATCTTTAAAATCCCTTCCAAATCTGATATTTGGCCCCTTGTAGAAGTATTTGCAATTGAACAGGAAAGTTCATGTAAGTCAAAGGGAGAAGTCCTAATAGAGGAATTTCTGGATGTATCTGAAGGACTGAAGTTTACCAGGGAGATGGCTGCCTTTTCAGTGGTGTGGAGGTCTGGGATGATTCTTCCTGTGTTCTGATGAGACACATGGAAGATGAATGGGAAAATCAGAGCCCAGGTATTATAATGGCAAGGATTCCCACCTTGGTAGAAACCCACAGGTGTAGGTGCAGGTGCAGGACACACCTCAAGAGCCAAGAATGCAAAATGTCTTAGAAGATTGTTTGGGAGCCTCCCAGAGATTAAAGGTCCTTCTCTTCTCTGTACACCATCTATCCCTGAATATCTATCTATCTATCCATTTATCTTCCTGCTCATCCATTCATTCATCCATCTATTTATCCATCCATCCATCCATCCATCCATCCATCCATCCCTCCATCTATCTATCTATCTATCTATCTATCTATCTATCTATCTATCTATCTATCTATCTATCTATCTATCTATTGTCTGTCTATCTATATATCTACCTATCCATTCATCCATCCATCTACCTACCTACCTACCTATGTATGTATGTAGGTATCTATCCATCTGTCTTTCTCTCTACTTTTGAACATCTGTATGCTGAGGAACATCTCACCTCCCTTACACCTTCACTTCTTAATCAGTCAGTTAGCACTTATTAAGTGCCTACTATGTGCCAAGTACTTTGCTAAACACTGAGCATACAGAAAAAGGCAAAAGTCAGTCCTTGTACTCAAGGAGATCACAATCCAATGGAGAAGACAACATACAAACAACTATGTACAAACAGGATAAGTGGGAAATATTCAACAGTGGGAAGGCTCTAGAATAAAAAGACATTAGAGTTTGGAAGAATGGGGGTGGGGGTTTGGGAGGAGAGATAAAATGAGTTTAAACTGTCTACTATGTGCCAGGCACTATGCCAAGTTCTTGGGAGTATAAAGAAAAGCAAAAACTAGGTCCCTGCTTTCCTGGAGCACACATTCTAATGAAAATCAAGTGGTAGTTCTTAATGATATAAGGCCACTGAGCTAAAGGAAATCAGACTGCAGATCTAAAAATTCATATTTCAATTCCAGAGTCTGAAGGACATCAGTCCTTTCCTCTTTCTTGGCCTTCATTTCTCACTTGTAAAAAAAAAAATAATCTTTTTTTTTTAAACCCTTAACTTCCATCTTAGAATCAATAATAAGTATTGGTTCCAAGACAGAAGAGCTGCAAGGGCTAGGAAAGTGGGGTTCAGGGACTTGCTCCAGATCACACAGCTAGGAAGTATCTGAGGCCAGGACTTCCAGTCTCTAGCCCTGGCTTTCAATCCATTGGAATACAATAATCTTTAAAGTCTCTTCTGGCTTAAACATTCTAGGATTTGAAGTTCAAGGAACCTAAAGTTAGGTCCCTCCCCTTCGGATTTGTTAATGCCACCATTTTGATATCATTAATAGTATTAACCAAATTTATTTAACTTGGCCAGTGTGTCTATGAATTTTTTGTGCTCCATGAGGTAATGACAGACATGTAATGGCTTGTAAAACACCCACCCCTAATCCCTGGGCTAGTCTCCAGGATATTAGTCAAACTCCCGGTGAAGGATGTTGATATATATGTATATCTGCACATACAGAGATGTAAATCAAACTGTCATTGATTTAACTTCATACTGGCTTCTGTTTTGAGATAAATATCTGTATCACAGCTAAAGACCATGTGTAGGCTAATGGACACAGGAAAGAACAATTAGCAAATTCATGAAATTTACACTTCTGTTGTCTAAGATTAGTTTTCCTGAAGTAAGATGTTCTGCCTGTATTAGGCCAATGCTAGTCATAAGTAAATGAAAATGTATTTGATTTTTCACATTTGAATTTCCCCAATTTTTTCTTTCTTGGATCATGAATGATGGATGATCTCATATTCAAAGGACCCCTATAACTAGCTAAAATTAAGGCAGACACTCATAACTTATGGTTCTTTTCAATAGAAATGCAAAAGAATCTTGATTCATGGATGTGCTAATTATTCTGGTCATAATTTGTCAAAATACCAGGGTGAGAGGTCTGGAACAACAACATTCTCATACTGAGAATGTAAAAGAAGCTGAGCATCTAGATATTATAGGCCAGTTAGTATTATTTGTTGTGCTTATTTTTTAATCAACTCTTTGAACCCCTGAATATCAAACCTCCTCATTGTTCAGAGGAGGAAACTGAGCCTACACAATGAATTAGTGGCAAAATTGTGATTGGAACTCAAGTCTCCTGACTTCCAGTGCAAAGAAGTAACTGCAGGCTGACCTTATCTTGAGTCTTTTTTTTTTTTTTTAATTATAGAATCCAATTCCAGACCTGGTTCTCTATCCATTGTGCTATGTAGCTGCCCCAAATCATAATTTTTTTTTAGTTGTGTCTGACTCTTCATGAATCCCATTTGGGGCTTTCTTGGCAAAGATACTTGAGTGGTTTGCCATTTCCTTCCGCAGCTCATTTTACAGATGAGGAAACTGAAGCAAACAAAATTAAGTGACTGGCTCAGGGTCAGTCAGTGAGTGTCTTAAGCTAGATTTGAATTCAGGTCCTCCTAAATTCAAGCTGCATCATCTAGTTGCCCCCAATATTGAGATACAGTTTATTGGAGGCTGAACCATTGGTCCTCTAAATTGGTTCTTCCTTGGTTTTCAGCCAAGGGCAGCAGGGACAAGGAGAGAGGCTATGCCCACCTAATTCCTTGTTTTTTTTTTTCTTCCCCTGACCCATCTGTCTACCTGGCTAGAAAAACCAGCCTGGTGAGCTATGCTGCTGATGCAACCCGAGAACAGTTCAGTGGAACTTTTCTGCTGGGCTCAGCGTTCCCCTGGCTCTCTGAGCAGCAGTCTGTCCGCCCCAGCTCACACAAAGATACATGCCCTTGGCACTTCCTGTTGAGCATCAATTCCTTCAGCTGCTCCCCTTGGGGGTGGGGAGTGGGGAAAGGGAAGTCCTTCTGGCTCCATCCCAACACTGAGCTCATCCATCATCCATACCCACCATCTACCAGGCAAAAAATCCAGCCCCCAACAACATCTTATCAATACTTCCTGGAGGACCAACCATGTAGGAGACAGGGAGAACAGACATTGTCTCTGACCTCAGAAACTCAGCGCCTAGCTGACGGAGGAATGAAAAGATATCCAGTAATACCAGACAGGGACGAATGAATGGGATGGACAGTAAATGCTGCAGGAATAGAGGAGGAAGGAGAGATCACTGAGTTAGGGTGGGCAGGGAAAGATTCACAAAGGATATAAGCTTCAAAAAGCAGTGGAAGGGGGGCAGCTGGGTAGCTCAGTGGATTGAGAGCCAGGCCTAGAGACGGGAGGTCCTAGGTTCAAATCCGGCCTCAGACACTTCCCAGCTGTGTGACCCTGGGCAAGTCACTTGACCCCCATTGCCTACCCTTACCACTCTTCCACCTATAAGTCAATACACAGAAGTTAAGGGTTTAAAAAAAAAAGCAGTGGAAGGCTGGGTATTATGCCTATAAAGGAGGAGTAAGGATATTTCAAGAAGGAGTAAGTGTATGAGCAAAGGTGAGAATGCACCATCTGTTTCTTGAGAATGGTGACAAATCTACCCATTCACCAGGATGAGAATAAAATGGGATGCTCCCCACAGACCCTTTGAATCCCAGGACCAGTCCCTGCTACCAGATTGTTACCTAAGCTTGTCAGGTTTATATGGAAAGTAAGAATGAGTAGGCTCTGAGTCAGGGTCTAAGGGACTTTCCAAAAGAATAAGATGCATACATTTTATTGTATGGACTTTGTTGTATTTTTTTCTGGTCTTCTTTGAGGCCATCTTGGGTTCCCTCTTTCCATCTTTGGCTTCCATCTTGGTTCTTGTCTATGCTTCTCAGAGGCTAGTGACATCTGAAAATATTTTCAACCAAATACGTTTTAATGTGGCTTTCTTCTAGATCATAGCCTCAGAGCTCTAGGGTGAAAACATGCTTGGCCTACAGTGGTGGACATACCAGTGGTACCCTGAGCAGAAGGCCTGCTTGGACCTCCCAAGCTTCATTCAGGGCCTTCAACCTTTTGTGAACTTTTCATCTTCTGACTGTCCCTCCAGGCGCTGGAGTCATTCAGCTTTATTCACAGAAGGGAACGTCTGGGCCAGACAGGACGGGAGTTGTCCAGTCCACACCCTTGTCCTTCAGCTAGTGAACAATTCTCCAGTTGCCCACGTGCTAGACTCTGGTCCCACAGATGGGTTACTCACAGTAGAACAATGTTCCCTGCTCTGTGAGTGCTGCTGCTTTTGCTGCCTCTGAAGGCGTCTGAGACTTATTGTCTGCAAAGCACTCAGGAAGATTGCTTCATGGGGTGTCATGCAGCCAGGCGCCTCTCCCCTGGGGAGACTGTGCAATTGCAAGTAGAGTAAGATGAACCAAAATATGGTGAAAAGAAACATGGTCTGTGAGTCAAGAGCCTGCCTCTGATGTGACTAGGAGACCTTGGGGAAATCACTTCCTCCCACCTTGGACCTCAGTTTCCTCCTCTGCAAAATAAAGCTGTCCGGCTAGGTGATTTCTAAGGTCCATTCATGGACTAACATTCTGAATGATAATATGAAAAGACATGATCCTTTCTGTAACACCCCCAGCTGGGGAAGCAACTTTATTTTGTCCTTATTGAGCAGATCTTCCTTACTAGGTTGGAAGGTTTTAGAAAGCAGGGGTCTTGTTTGTCATGATATTTTTCTCCTGTGCCTGATAAAGTTTTTGCAATAATAATAGCTAATATTTATATGGCACTTTAAGTGTGTACAAGTGATTTATAAAAATTATTTCAATTTATCCTGGGAGGCAGATGCTATTATTATTCCCACTTTACAGATAGGGAGACTGAGACAGCTAGGTTTGCATGTGTGTTTATTTTTGTTGCCCAGAGTTACACAGCTGTGAAGTATCTGAGCCTAAAGTCAGGAAGTTGCTGTTGTTCAGACATTTTTAGTCCTATCCGATTCTTTGTGATCCCCTAAAATAAATAAATAAAGCAAAAAAACAACCAACCAAACAATGAATTAAACCCTACTTTGTAGGGTCCCAGGTTGAACTGATCCTAGCATGCCCTTGATGCTTGAACTTGCGTTTCCTGACTTTAATTCAAGGACTGCCAACTGTGCTATACTACCTCCAACAATTGTTTCTCCTAAAGAACTTACATAGTGCCCATAGTTGGTCCAATGAATGACAGGTGCTGGCACTCCAGAATATTTTCTAATTTGACCTCTTCTTCTTGACATTCAGTCAAATCTGACTCTTCATGACCTCATCTGGGGTTTTCTTGGCAAAGAGACTGGAGTGGTTTGCCATTTCCTCCTCTAGCTAATTTGACAGATGAGGAAACCAAGGCAAACAGGATAAAGTGACTTGCCCAGGGTCACAAAGCCAGTGTCTTTGGTTGGATTTGAATTTTAGGAAGATGAGTCTTCCTGACTTCAGACCTAGCCTTCATTCCACTGCGCCATCTTGTTGTCCCCTTAAGGCACAGTTATGCTTGTCCTGATAAAACCTCTTTATACATTTGAAACAAATTCTGAGTTTATAGCTCCTAATGTGAGATCAACCTGAAACCCACATTCACTTAGCAAACCCTTTCTGAATCCAACGTATCTCTAACCTTAAGGAGCTCAGAGTCTGGGAAGGAAGAGAAAGAAGACTGAGCCACATGGAATAGTTAGAGGACGATTTAGTGTTAAGATGATTATAAATGCCACGTGAGGTTGCAGTTGCTATTGTTGTTCAGTCCGGTCTAACTCTTTGAGACCCTGTGGACTACAGCACACCAATGCTGTACTTGGGATTTTCTTGGGAAAGATAATGGAGCGGTTTGCTATTCCTCTCTCCAGTGGTGGATTAAGGCAAATAGAGGTTAAGTGACTTGCCCAAGGTCACCCAGCTACTACATATCTGAGGCCAGATTTGAATCTAGATCTTCCTGACTCTATCCCTCTGAGCTACCTCGTTCAATTAGTGAGATATTCATGTGGGCTAGGTAGTCAGGAATAGATTCCTGGAGGAGGTGGGTCTAAAGGCTCAGCAGGAATTTTAGAGGAAGGGAAGCATATTCCAGGTGGAAGGAGGTGACAGGGTTCAAGCATGGAAGAATGGGAATGAGAAGCATAACCACGTTGATTTATATAACTTTATCTAGCGAGTAGATTCCATGGGGGGAAGCTAGGTGGCTCAGTGGATAGAGAGCCAGGACTAGAGATAGGATGTCCTAGGTTCAAATCTGTCCTAGCTGTGTGACCAGGGGTAAGTCACTTAACCTCCATTTGCCTAGCCCTTGCCTCTCTTTTACCATGGAATCAATACACAATATTGATTCTAAAATGGAAGGTAAGGGTTTAAAAAAGAGAGAGAGAATAGACTCCTTGCCTGGCTAAAGTTCTGGCTCATGAAAGAGAAGGCACTTGCATTAGCATTAGCATTAGCAGCAAGGTGGTGCAGTGGATAGAGTGGAAGTCAGGAAGACATGAGTTCAAATGTGACCTCAGACATTTACTAGTTGTGTGACCCCGGGCAAGTCACTTAACCTTGTTTGTCTCAGTTTCCTCATCTATAAAATAAGTTGGAGAAGAAAATGGTAAACCACGCCAGTATCTCTGCCAAGAAAACTACAAACGGGGTCACAAAAGAGTTGGACCAGACTGAAACAACTGAATAACAACAGTATTAGCAATTGGTGTAAATATGATAAATGAGCAACTGTTTCTTGGCCTCATTTGAGTTGTGTTTGAAGAGGACCATGGCATATCCCTTGGCTCTAGATCTGCCTAGGAATCTCCTAGATGAGTCGGTGCCAGGGAAAGATTCATTCTCTTGGGTCATGGGCTCAGATCCCAGGATAAATTAATAATGAGGATGATGATGAGAGCGGACATCCCCATAGTGTTTTATGGTTACCAAATTCTTTACCTATATTACATCATCTAATTCTCACAATTCTGTGCGTGTACTTTCACTTTGTAGGTGGAGAAACTGAGGCAAAGAGAATTTAAATGTCTTGCCCAACACAAATGTCTGGCCATGAGATATCTGAGTGTTAGAGTCAAGATTCATATCCAGGTCTCTGGACCCTCAAGCTGTGGCATGTGCAGCAGCCACACTCCTGTAAAACCATCTTAGTAGATGGACAAAACCAGGATGAGTGTAACTGGAATGCTTCACACCCATTCGTAAATTAGGGGGCACCCACAACATTTGAAGGCTTCCCCTGGTGGAATGGGGTGGATGGGAACAATTTGTTCCAATGGACCACAGGAGGCTGAAACAGGTGTTGTGAAGTACTTAGAGCTTGGTCAGACATGGAAGATACCAAGGCCATCCCTTGCATCCCAGGACGTCACCAGTTGTCCTGACTTTTATCTAATTATGACTTAGGCAGTTCAGAGTGGTAGATAGAATGCTAGTCTTAAACCCATGTTTGACTCCAACCTCTGACATTTAACTGAAGTGGAATTTGCATCCATTTTTAAAAAATTAACTGTGTGATGGTGGATAAGTCACTTAACCTCTCTGTGACTCAGAGTCACTAAGACTCTGTGACTATGACTCAGGCAACTCCCTAGAACTCATAGATGGGTTGCAATCTGTCCTGGTAAAGGGAATTTCCCCGACAGGACCTCTCCCCCACCCCACCAGTGAAATCACAGATGTTTGAAGTCTAAGGCTTACAAAGCACCTTTAGCCACAACAACTATCTAAGGTTTGCAAAGCACTTTCTATATATAGATCACTCACAGCAGCCCTTTGAGGTAGATGATGTTATTATCCCCAATTCACATCTGAAGAAATTGGAGCACAGAGCAGTTGTTACTTGCACAGTAAGTGGCAGAGATTCAAATTTAGGTTTCCTGACTCCAAGTTGAGTCTTCTTTCATTGGTAATACACTACCCCTAATAATTGTGTCTCACGAAGGGCTTGCATCATACTCTCAGGTGGCCCTCTGAATGATTGGGCTGATACCCCAGAATATTTTCTAATTTTACCTTCTTTTAGAGCATGGCTATATTTGCTCCAGTAAAGAAAAATCTCTTTATACACTTGGAATTAATTAGAATTTTTTTTCCAAATCTAACAATTTTTTAATTAGAAAATCCAACAATCTTTTTTAAAAAGTGTTTTATCTTCATTTTATTTTAATAACAAATGTCCACCTAAGTTTTACAAAGTTATATGATCCAAATGGTCTCCCTTCCTTCTTCGTTCCCCCCTCCCAGATCAGGCAGACAATTCCATCTGGGTTATACATGTATCATCATGCAAAACATATTTCTATAGTATTCATTTTTGTAAATGAATAATCTTATAAAACCAAAACCCCAAATCTTATACCCAAATAAACAAGTGATAAATCATATAGTTTCATCTGCATTTATACTCCAACAGTTCTTTCTCTGGAGGTGGATAGTGTTCTTTGTCACAAATCCTCAGAATTGTCCTGGATCATTCATTGTATTGCTGAGAGTAGCTAAGTCTATCACATTTGATCATTCTGCAATATTGAAGTTACTGTGTATAATGTTCTCCTGATTCTGCTTATTTCACTCTGCATCAGTTCATGGATGTTTCTGAAATCATCCTGTTCATTAAAGAAATTAATTCTAATCCTAAAAAACTAGTTTTTGATTCCTGACACTTGCCTTTGCTTGGCAAAACCTTTCTGAACCTATCAGGCAAATGTAAAGAGAGGGCTAAACAAAACTTCTGGATGAGGGGCAGCCAACTGGCTCAGCAGAGAGATTGAGAGCCAGGCCTGGAGAGGGGAGGTCTTGGGTTCAAATTTGGCCTCAGATATTGCTGAGCTGTGCAACTCTGGTCAAGTCACTTAACCCTCATTATCTAGCCCTTGCCACTCCTCTGCCTTGGAACAAATACACAGTATTGTTCTAAGACTGAAGGTAAAGATTAAAAATAACCAACAATAACTTCTGGGTGAAGAAGTTTTGCAAATAAGCTATTTTAAATATCTCAAATTCTTTAGAAGTCCCTATTCATATACGTATGCTTTTTACAAACCATTCTATATTAGACATATATATCAGTGGGCAACTAGGTGGTACAATGGATAGAGCCCTGAGCCTAGAATAAGGAAGACATGAGTTCAAGTTCTGCCTCAGACACACTACCTGTGTGACTCAGGGCAAGATATTTAATCCAATTTGCTTTAGTTTCTTCATCTGTAAAATAAGGCGAAGAAAATGGCAAACCAAATCATTGTTGTATCTTTTCCAAGAAAACCCTAGCTGGGGTCATGAAAAGTCAGGTATGACTGAAACAACAACATATATTAAATACAATAAATGTTTCTTGTGAAGTGAATTGAAGATGACTCTGTAAGGATGCATACCAAAATTTGTTAACTTAGATCTAATTACTTTGTTACGTAAAAGTAACAAAACTGTAGTTCTAGAACCTAGAAAGTTTCTAGGCAGTAGACCTTTCAGGAATATTTCTGTTCTCCACCCTCAGTCACCCCAATTCAGCCTACACTATTAGTTTAACTAATTATCATGGTATTTTTCTTTTTAAATATACATATTTCATTAATTTTTTAATGTTTATTTTTTAAAATTTGACTTCCCAATTCTTTCCCTCTCTTCCCTCCCCCTTCCTTGGGAAGGTAAGCAATTTGGTACAGATCTTATAAATATAGTCATACAAAACATTTCCATATTACCCATAATAAAACCTTCCTTAATCTTCCCCAATTGTCAATGCCTTCTCCCTCCTCTAATTATCCTGTATCTAGATATATTTGTCTTTATATTTAGGCATTCAAGTCATAGTAGGGTGTATATGGGATGTTCCAGGAGGACCACCTGTGGTGTGAGGGCTGCTGAGCCCTTTTCAGAACTACTCAATCACCTTTATTGCAAACTTTTAACTCAAACTTACTTGTGACTCCAAGAAGCTGTGGCATGTACAGCAGCCACACTCCTGTAAAGCCATCTTAGCAGATGGACTAAACCAGGATGAGTGTAACTGGCATGCCTCACACCTATTTGTGAATTAGGGGACTCCCTACCCACAACATTTGAAGGCTTCCCCTGGTGGAATGGGTAGATGGGAACAATTTGTTCCAATGAACCACAAAGGAGGCTGTGTGGTGAAAGTAAAGGGAGGAAGGTGGAATGGTAGGATGGATGGGAGAAAGGAAGGTGGAAGGTAGAGGAAGGGAAAGGAAGGTAGCAGTCCCCAGCTTCCTCCCCCCTCCCCCCAGTTGGGAAATTGACCAGAGCCCTCAATGAATGATCAGAGAGCAACTTTAGGGTTTGAATAGCTAGGTTTTATTTAGGTTAGGAAAGGGAAGGTCTAGGGAAAACTAGGAGGTACACAGAAAGAGAAAAAGGCGCAGAGAGAGTTCTGTAGAGAGCTAAGCTTCCAGGGTTGAGAGCAGACCCTCCTGGGTAGTGTAGAAAATATAGGTAAATAATGGAGACACCAGGCATGTTATAATTAACCTAAATGATTGTGGGTACACACACTGGGGTTTAGGAGACACTGGACCAGGATAGACCAGAGTTCTTTGGATTTACACAAGAATGGCAGTTGGTCTTAACTGTCACCCTGCTCTCCCTAGGCCAAAGTCTAGAAACAAGCAGGCAAGGTAAAAGGGATTAACTGGTTTAATTATGTTTAACTAAAAGGTGGAAAAGGGATTTCTATACTTAAAATCTAAATGACAAACCCACAGAGGCAATGGAGGATTTCCCTACTCTAACCTAGTGATCTAAGCAGGCAGGGTCCAAGAAGCAGTGTAGTCTCTGGGAAGCTGTTTCAAGCCTGGAACCAGCCAGACCTGAACAGTACAGCTATGGATCAGAGGGGTGGCTTTGAGGGCTCTCACAGTTTTCCAAAGATGCTCACTGGATGCCAAAACCCTAGGTGGTCCAAGATATACAAGAAGAAAGAGTGTGCTTGAGAAACTGTCCACCAGATCCCAAACTTCTCCTCTTCTTGATGCTGTTCTGTTGTTGCTGGAAATCCACCTCCACTCAGGATCCCAAGGAAATCAAGAAGCAGGGACTGAGATCTCCCTGGGCTGGCAACAGTTTGCCCACCACTAATGGAGTCTCTCTCAGGGCACAAGGCACTCCTTCCTGCTCCTTCATTCCATCTTAGAATTCTCCAGCTCCAGCCTGCTAGATGAACCTTAATTCTTAATTAATTACTACTTAATCTTCCTCACAACAGTTGAGAGAGTGAAAAGGCGTCAAACTTTCCCTTTTATACTCTCTCTGACACCCCCCACAAATGAAGTGGGAGGTGTCAGGGGAAGTTGTAACAGAGAGAGTCCTGGGAGACGTAATCTTCCAGAGCTTACAACCATTCCAAATGACAAGACTAAAACAGGTGGAATACTTAGAGTTTGGTCAGACATAGAAAATATCAAGGTCATCCATTACATCCCAGGATGTCGTCAGTTGTCCTGACTTTTGTCTTGCCACTGGACAAGAGAGACTGAGGCTGACTACTTGGTGCGGTTCTGCCTCACTTAAATCCAACTCATATGCAAGTCATCACACTCATGGGTTCTTTGAAAATTAAGGACAAACAACAATATTTCTATCCCCCCAGTATGGAGCTTCTTAGACTTTTTGGTGAAATTAATCCCTTCTCAGAATAATTTTTAAATACATAAAATAAAACACACAACATTATAAAAGAAACCAATTTTGTCGAAATTTAGTTTTCAAAATGTAATTAAAAAAACAAATTCACAGACCCCCTAAAATTTATTCACAGACTCCCAGTTAAGGAGCCTGCCCCAGTAGAATATAAACTCTATGAGGCTAGGGACTATTTTGCCTTGATCCTTCTATCTACTGTGCTTAGCACAGTACCTAGCACAGAGTAAACAACATTTACTACACTGAAATTTAGGGCAATCTGGTTATTTGGTTGGAAAGAGCCCTTTTGAACCCTGGCAAGGTACTTAGTACCTTGAGAAGGTTACTTCTGTTTTCTAGGTCTTGGTTTCTTCTGCCAGAAGGAGAGGAGAATGGCCTAGATCTAAGGTTGAAACATGCTACTGGCTACATGGGGCCAACAAGTGTTGCCTGAACCAGATTAAAATGTATTTGGGAAATAGTTAATAAAATAAATAAAAATATAATAGAACAGAGATAATGTTAACATGTGGTTTCTAAGTCAATATTCTGCTTGCAGGGGTCCTTACATGTGGTTAATTGGCTTGGTTTCTGTTTGAGTTTAACACCATTGGCTTAGATAATTTAAAAGGTCCTAGGCTCCTCAGCATTGTGAGATTTTAGTTATGGGGATATTAGTGAGGGTCCAAAGTGGTAGGAGAGGCTTCAGGAGTGAGGGAGGGAGCCTTAAATATCCTAGGGCAAAGGCACAGACCCTTGAAGGAAAGTCTTTCATAATACCTTTCATAATATAAATTTATGACTGGAAGATGCTTTAGAGGTCATCACATCCAAACTCTTCATTTTATAGATGAGGAAACTGAGAAACAGTGAAGTTAAGTGATTTGCCCGTAGCTAATGTGTCTGAGATGGGATTTGAACTTGTCTTTTTTTTTTTAACTATTAAAAAATCCTATTGCTTTCTGACTTAGAATTGCTATTATATACCTATTTTAAGGTAGAAGAGCAGTAAGGGCTAGTCAATTGGCATTAAGTGACTTTCCCAGGGTCACACAGCTAGGAAGTATCTTAAGCTAGATTTGAACCAAGGTCCTCTTTTTTCTAGACCTGGGGTCTACTGTGCTACCTAGTTGCCCTCCCCCAGATCTTCTTGATACCAGAGCTCTAATCCATTGCCTCTCTCATGTATTTTTGACTTTGAATACCAAGTTGGTAACAAAATTCCTTGTATGTTGTATATAATTTTATTTTATTTTTTAAACCCATACCTTCTGCCTTAGAATCAATATTGATTCTAAGGCAGAAGAATGGTAGGGGCTAGGCAGGGGGGGTTAAATGACTTGCCCAGGGTCACACAACTAGGAAGTGTCTGAGGTCAAATTTGAACCCAGGACCTCCTGTCTCTGGGCCTGACTCTCAATTACCTAGTTGCTTCCATGTACATCATTTTAGACATGTTTGATGAATTGAATATTTGTAAGTAGTGTCTTGAGATGATTGACTTACCCTCTCTCCCTTCCTTCTCTCCCTGAATTTGCCTAAATCCTTTCAATCCTTCTGGGCTCTCTTTCTCTACAAAAGCTTCCCTGAGTCTTCCAGCTCACACCGACTTCTCCTCCTTCTCTGTACTCATGTAGTTGTGATAGGACTATAGTGTTCAAAACTGAATTGTTCTCTGCTGGTGCCAGTGGTGTTAATCAAGTCTTGTCTGAAAACTCATTGAGGGCAGGGATCATGCTTCACAAATCTCTATGTTCTCTACAGTTTGGGGTACATAGTAGGTGTTCAATGCAGAATTGAGGATTGACTGATGGAGAGTGGGGAGATTCGGATTTGGAGAGCAGTAGATTCTGAGGAGGAGGGAAGAAGAAGGAGGAGGAGGAGGAGAAGGAGGAGGAGGAGGGGAGGAGGGGAGGGAGGGAGAGAGAGAGAGAGAGAGAGAGAGAGAGAGAGAGAGAGAGAGAGAGAGAGAGAGAGAGAGAGAGATGTTGGCTATTGGGTAAAGGCAATGGGAGGGGAAAATGTAGAACTGTCTAAGGGAAAAAATGGGGGTAGGGAAAAGGCATCCTTGGCAGAGGCAAAAGAAAACAAGGTGTTTATATGGCAATAAAGGGTCAGTAAGTATTTATAGTGTATATAATATATCACCGTGTGGCACTCCACAGGGATTAGCTCCTTTATCCTTGGGAGTGGTTTAGGATTTCCTAGTCCTTGCCATTTTCCAGTTCAGAACACAGAAACACAGAGCAAGAAATGAATTTATCCTGGGTCACTCAACATTTGTCCTTTCCCATGGTCATCTAGCTCTACTACAAAAAGTGGTTGTTGCTTCATTTAGTCCCAGTTGTATCCTTATATGCCAGCAATTACACCACTTATGCAGTACGCACCATCCAACCCAGACACAGGACTCTTTCTGAGGGGAGAGGCAAGGTAGAATACCTCTCCAGAGCTAACTTATATGAACTTCTAGAATACAGAACAACTGGGCAGAGCTCTTGGGGCTTGAAATAGGACAACAGCCCCCAAAGGTCCCTTCTAGAACTATGATCCTATGTTGTTTTGTTGAGTTGTGACTAACTCTTTGTGACTCCATCTAGCTTTTTCTTAGCAAAGATATTGGAATGCTTTGCCATTTCCTTCTCCAGCTCATTTTACAGATGAGAAAACAAAGGCAAATAGGGTTAAGTGACTTGTCCAGGGACACATAGCTAGTATGTATCTGAGGCTAAATTTAAATTCACAAAGATGAGTCTTTCTGACTCCAGACCTGGTACTCTATCCATTGTGCCACAAAGCAGGCTCTATGTCTCTAGACTATTTTCTTCAAATTTTCCAACCTCAATATTTTATACAGATACTTTAGAACTTCTTGATCCTTGTACATTATAGTTGATGTCGATATCACTACCAAAAATTAGTGAAGTGCTAAATATTTCTTGAACTAGGTTCTCCATTCCATGATAGGCACTTTGGTGGTGAGGTTGGGCGGGGGGGGGGGGGGGGGAGAGGAGGGATGCCAAAGAAAGAGAACTGACAGATCTTTTATTTTAGTGACTTTTTATTTTTGATTTATTTTTTACCAATTACATATAACAAATTTTCAAAGAAGTTTTCTGAAGTTATGTGATCCATATTGTCTCTCTCCCTCCTTCCCTCCCCTCCTTCCAGACCTGGCAGACAATTCAACCTGGGATATACATATATTATCATGTAAAACATATTTTCATATTGTTCATTTTTGTGAGGGACTAATCTTATAAAACCCTAAACCCTAAATCATATACCCAAATAAATCATATGTTTTCATTCGCATTCTACTCCACCAGTTCTTTCTCTGGAGGTGGATAGCATTCTTTGCCTTATATCCCTCAGAATTGTTCTGGATCATTGTATTGCTGAGAGTAGCTAAGTCTTTCACAGTTGATCAATCCACCATATTGCTGTTACTGTGTATAAAGTTTTCTTGGTTCTGCTTATTTCACTCTGCATCAGTTCACATGGGTCTTTCCATGTCATCCTGTTCATCATTTCTTATAGTACAATAGTATTCAATTACCAACATGTATCACTATTTATTTATCCATTCCCCAACCAATGGACATTCCTTCCATTTCCAATTCTTTGCCACCACAAAAAAAGCAGATATAAATATTTTTGTACAAGTAGGTCCTTTCTCATTTTAGAATTGACAGATCTTCACTATGTACCTACTATGTGGGTATCCCAGAAGGTTATTATCTGGGACACCAACATGTTCGTATAAAATTGTATTTCATGTTTCACCTTTCAGTTCACTTTCTAAAGGTAACATTCACACTTTATTCTTCCAGCATTATTTCTGTTACTGTGTATAATGTTCTTCTGGTTCTACTCATTTCACTGTTCATTATCTCATGTAGTTCTGAGTTTTTTTTCATCATTTCTTATGGTGCAATAGTATTCCATCACAATCATATACTACAATTTGTTTAACCATTCCTCAATGGATGGGCATCCCCTCGATTTCCAGTTCTTTGCCACCACTACAATAAATATTTTGGAACCTATGTATACTTTTCCTTTTTTCTGATCTCCTTGGGAAACAGACCCAGCAATGGTAATGGGTCTAAGGATATCTACAGTTTTATAACTTTATGATTGTAATTCCAAATTGCTCTTCAAAATGGTGGATCAGTTTACAACTCCACCAACAGTGTATTAGTGTCTCCATTTTTCCACCTCCCCTCCAACATTTGTCATTTTGTCTTTTTGCCATTTTAGACAATCTGATAGATTGATATCTCAGAGTTGTTTTGATTTGCATTTCTCTAATCAATAGTGATTTAGAGCATTTTTTCATTTACCTGTAGATAGCTTTGACTTCTTCATCTGATTCTAATGGGTTTTTGAAGACTGCTTTCCATGGCTCCAGTGATTTAGCCTAATATATTACTCTTTTCCTTCCTCAGCTATGGCAATCAGGTTCAGCACTTCAAGGTGCTCCGTGAGAACATGGGGAAGTATTTCCTTTGGGAGGAGAAATTCAACTCACTCAATGAATTGGTGGACTTCTACCGCACAACTACCATTGCCAAGAAGAAGCAAATCTTCCTAAGGGATGAGGACCCAATGCATAAGGTATCAAGAAGCCCCATTAGGAGCATGGCTTCTGGCTCTGGGTTTAGCATAGTTAGCAAAAGGTGGTATTACAGTAAAGGACACTATATGCTGAAGGCCAGGATGGAATGAGTACACAAAGACAGAAATCTGAAATGGGTCAGATTTCTAGTTAAGGACCAAGAAGTCCAGCATTTAGCACAAGTCCTGGCACACTGTAAGTGCTCAATAAATGCTTGCTGACTACTGGTCACAGTGGAAGGAAAATGGAAGGAGGAGAGTATTAGGAGCACCTTGGAGCACTAAGAGGGTGGGGCATCCCCAACCTGATCTCTTCTCTTCTAGTTAGTGACTTTCATGATGAGTCCAGACACCAGACAAGGGTGTGGAGTGCAGGGGAGGAGGAGGCTCTCCCAGAGAGGAGTCTGAGAAGCCTCTGAAAACCATGGAGAATGGGTTGGAGGGGTGGGGGAGAGATAGGGATAGACCAAGGACTAAGAGAGTAAATGACAATGTATTTTTTTATTTCCATAGTGTTCATTTGTGTAAGCAAATAATTTTATAAAACCAAAAATCCCAAACCTATATATAAATAAGAAAGTGATAAATCATATGTTTTCATCTGTATAAATGACAGTTTCTAAGAATCTCATACTTCCTCTCTACATCTGAAGAACTACCATATATAGGAGGTTTTATAGTCAGGGTGTCTCTTTTATTTCAATCTCTACAATCAGGAAGATTTTTCCAGGTTGTTTAGACACTGATTCTAGCCAAAGGATTTGCCTCAGGGAAGAATGGAAGCATCTGAGGGAGGGATTTTGTGAAGCATGGGCCACCCTCAGCTGGGAGGTGCCTGCTTTAGGGATCTGTAGATGGCAGTGGATCTTGGAAGGCAGGGCAGGAAACTGAGACTGGGACAGTCTGGGAATTGGGATTAAAAAGCCAGGAATAGAAATGGACTGGATTCATAAAATTACCCAAAAGGTTATTGTCTTCTTCTTAGAAGAAACAGTAGGTCAGAGGGGTAAGGGTCACCACAGGCCAAACCAATGTGGGTACCAAGAGGATATAGATTCTAGGAGGTCAAAATAAGCATCTAGTTTCAAAGACAAGCAGGAAGTCAGCACCCAGGAAATCTCCAGAGACTCAATGTCTAGAATCTAGGCAAGCCACTGGAACTAAGAGGTGAGCCCTCATAATAAGGGGAACTGACTATTATCTTCTGGGTACCTCTCACAAAAATAGTCAGGAGCAGGACCAAGTCCCCCGGGATGGACATCTTAGAGCAGGGTTATTTTTTTTTATTAAATTTTTGTGACTTGGACACTTTGGCAGGAGGAGGAAACCTTTGGCTCTCTTCTAATAACAATGTTTTTGAGGGCATAAAATACATGTTGTTTTTAAGTGCATAAAATAAATACATGGAATCACAAACACAAATACAGTTATCAAATATTGAAATAGCTACTAAAAGATTAAAAAAAAAATAAGTTCACGGACCCCAGGTTAAAAATTCCTCTCCTGGAGTCTGTAGGTAAGAGAAGACGTGCAATACTGGGGAGCTGATTAGAGTTTAACCTAGTCAAAGTTAAAGCACATGATAGCAGAGCCAGGCAGCAGGAACAGAAGGTTCAGTCTCTTTTCTGGACTCTTTCCTGTTATCTCCCTCAAAATGCAGAAAGCTTCCTCAGGGTCAGGGGTTCTTAACCTGAGGTTCATGAACCTTTTTTTTTTTTTTAACATTTTAAAAATAGTTTTTGAATAATAATTAATTTCCTTTGTAAGCCTACATTTTTTATTTTTGCATTTTAAAATTAGCTCATACCTTCGTTCTAGGAATCAATACTGAGTATTAGTTCCAAGGCAGACGAGTAGTAAGGGCTAAGCAATTGAGGTTAAGTGACTTGCCCAGGATCACTCAGCTTAGAAATGCCTAAAGTCAAATTTGAACACAGGACCTTTCCTCTCTCGACCTGGCACTCTACTGAGCCATCTAGCTATCCCTATAGGTTTCACCATACTTCCAAAAATTCTACAACTCTGACACAAACAAGGTTAACTAAGCACCTACTACGTGCAAGTTCCCTGGGATACAAGGATAAAAATAAAATCACCTTTATTGTTGTTTAGTCATGTTTAGTCCAATTCTTTGTGACTCATATAGTTTATGGGGTTTTCTTAGCAAAGATACTAGAATGGCTTTCCATTTCCCTCTTCAGTAGATTAAGGCAAACAGAGGTTAAGTGACTTGCCCAAGGTCACACAGAGAGTAAGCGTCTGAACCCCTGTCTTCCTGATTCCAGGGCCAGTACTCAATTCCTTGAGCCATCTAGATGCCAAAACCATTTTTACCTACAAGAAAATTATATTCTAATTTTTAAAAAAACCTTTTCCTTCTGTTTTTAGGATCAATTCTAAGACAAAAGAGCTATAAGGGCTAGGCAATTGGGGTTAAGTGACTTGCCAGTCCAACAGCTAGGAAGTATCTGAGGGCATCTTTGAACCCAGTTCTTCCCAATTCTCAGCTGGTTCTCTAGCCACCAAGCGAGGATCTAGCTGCCTCTTTTCTAATAGTTTTTTGAAGGCTCTGCTTCCCATGGCTTTGGCTACTCAGCCTAAGAGATCAATCAAAGGTTGCAGAGCCTTTGGCGGTGTAGTGGAGCCTACCAAGGAAGAGAAAAGAGCTGTTTAGCTGGGTAGAGAAGTGCTACTGGCCAGCAGCCTTGCAGAGCTGTGCAGAGTTGCAGCTTCTTCAGAAGATTAAGGGTAGCAAGGTGAGCCACAAAATAATAGGGCTTAGAAAGACAGCAGTAAAAGGTCCACCCAGTGACTTGCTGGCCTCATGGTAATTTGGTAATGTGTTCGGCCCTCTAGGCAGAGGTTGTCCACCTCTTAGTCCACATTCCAATCCTGACTTGGCTTCAGCATTCGAAGTCCCAGACCTAGGGAAGGACAGGACAGGATGAGAGAATCCCTGCTCCTGGGACAGCTATTGTTTCCTGCCTGGGTGGAGTGCTGGGATTGCCAAAGGTAGCAGCCACCCCCAATTCAGAGTTGACTTTCATAATAGTTGTTGTTCTTCACAATCACATAAATATTCACTTTTAGACTCTTTCATAAGGGAGAATCTTAAAACCTTTTATGCCCCTCCTTTAATTAGGGCTAGTGAATAAAGGTGAAACTTTTATTAAGGTACAGGAGATTTTTGGAGTAATGGAAAACTGGGAAGGAGTATTATTCAGACCCTGAGAAGTCAGATTACAGATTAGACCAGATTTCATTACTAGAACTGTGGATAGATTTCAGGGAATCTGTAACACGCATGATCTTAAGTGAGGCAGTTCGCCCCACTTAAAATCTGTAAATTTTGTTGGGGGAAAAAAATCACAATTATTTTGTCTAATTTCTAACTGAAGTTTTGCACTTCAATTAGAAATGAAATTATAAATTTTAAAGTGAATTATAATTTTAGATGAAATTATAAATTTTAAAGTAAATTATATTCAATTATAATTGTAAATAAAAACAATCATAAATGAAAAAACAAACCAACCACATGTTCCTGAAGTGTCCACAGGTTTTACCAAAATGCCAAAGGGGCCCATATAATAAAAAAAGAGTAAGAACTTCTGGTTTCAGTAGTCAAAATCTGTAAGAGGTAGGGCATTAGGGCTCTCTGCTTAGGGTCTGGCTGAACCAGAGGATCTAAGAAATACCAAAATAAAGCCTTTAAACATGTGTAGAGGTGATTTGTCTCCCTAAGTAGTCTGGAGATCCCTCCTCATGGCCTTCTCTTCCAGTTCTCCCAAAGTTCTCCAGCTCTTAGCCCTGTCTTGTAGATTTTCTTTTTAAACCAAAACAAGCTGGATGACATATTCAAAACAAGAAGTGCTTCATGAAACAGAATAGCAAGTTAATAACAGGGAGCTGAATAAGGTATTAAATGTTTTCTGCACGCAGTCCCAAATGATTGCCAACAGTTCATCTGTGGAAAGGTGCTACACCTGCGTAAAGGGCAACACCCTAGAAGCTACCTAGAGAGCATTAGCATCTTGGCAAGCCAACCAGAAAGCATTTTAGAATGATGTTGACTTCACTTGATTCAACAACCACATGGGGTAGGCTGGACTGTCACCTTCTATTTTCCCTCATTTCTCATCTCTTCTCACATTAAATTCCTTTGTAAAATGCCCCTACTATACTTAAAATGCTGAAAGCACACCTAACTATCCTATGGAGCCCTACCAGGGACTTCCAGCAGGTGTAATACAAAGATTTCCTCCAGGGAGCAAGACTTTGCCCCAGGCACTATGGCTAGATGGGCTCCATTCATGGACACTCTCTCCAACTCCAAATAGAAACAGTTGAATAACTAGGTGGTATAGTGGATGGAAGGGGCAGCTGGGTGGCTCAGTGGATTGAGAGCCAGGCCTAGAGACTGGAGGTCCTAGGTTCAAGTCCGGCCTCGGACACTTCCAGCTGTGTGACCTTGGGCAAGTCACTTCCAGCTGTGTGACCTTGGGCAAGTCACTTGACCCCTATCGCCCACCCTTACCACTCCTGGGCTAAGGACGGTCCCTAGCTGGGATGAAAAAGGAGGAGGGTTGGGCATGGGGCTAGCAACCCCACCCTGTAAAAACTACGTCTGCTAAAGAAACTGCAACCTAAAGTAGGGGCAGCTAGGCTAGCTCAGTGGATTGAGAGCCAGGCCTAGAGACGAAAGGTCCTAGGTTCAAATCCGGCCTCAGACACTTCCCAGCTGGGTGACCCTGAGCGACCCATTGCCTACTGGTTGTGGCCCTATGCTCCTAGAATGGAGTCCCAGGATTAAAAAAAAAAAATAGTGGATGATCGGAGTTTAAATCTAGCTTCAGACATTTATTAGCTGTGTAGTCCTGGCCAAGTCACTTAACCTCTGTCTGCCTCACTTTCCCCATCTGTAAAATGGGGATAATAATAGCATCTATACCCCAGGGTTGTTGTGAGGATCAAGTGAGATATTCAAATAAGAATCTAATGAGATAATATAGTAGAACACATATTAGGTACTTGATAAAAACTTATAAAATCAGTCATAAGAAGGGTTTGTAAATATATGAATTAAAGGATGGTGGGGAGGAAGAAATACGGAACACATCCCTTCTGTAGTTTCAGAAGTCATTATCTCTGGAGACACCTACTGAAAGATTCCATTCTAGAAAGAATTACTAGGCCAGCTCTCAGAAACACTGGTCTGATTTATTCCCTGATTATACCCTCTTAGTTCTACCTGAATGGGAGAGGTCCTACTCCATGGCCCTTTTCCTCTTCCTCCAAAACGGAAGTACCTGTACATTGGCATAGGGGCCTTCTGAAATATTAGCCTCTTTTTTGACTCCTAACCTAATGGAGACTCTAGTAAGAGTCTTTCCATTAAAGGGGAAGTAGGTGTCCCTTGGCAGGACTGGAAAGGGAGAGGCTGTCCCAAACTGTTTAACAGATCACTAACTCAGTCTATACCTATTTACCAAACTTGATGAACCTCTGTTTTCTTTCTCTGGCTCCATTTCTTTAGAATGAGCCCTCTTGATTCATGACTCCATTTTCTTTATCTGGGTCAACAGCTCTCTTCTTTTCTTCCTTCCTTCCTTCCTTCCTTCCTTCTTTCCTTCCTTTCTTTCTTTCTTCCTTCCTTTCTTTCTTTTTTCTTTCTTTCTTCCTCCCTTCTCTCCTTCTCTCTCTTCCTTCTTCCTTTATACCTTTTCAAAAAAAACACTCATCTTCTATCTTAGAAAAGATACTAAGTATTAGTTCCAAGGCAGAATAGTAGTAAAGGCTAAGCAATTGGAGTTAAGTGATTTGACAAGAATCACACAGCTAGGAAGTTTCTGAGGTCAAATTTGAACCAAGGACCTCCCATCACCAGGCCTCGTTCTTTATCCACTGAGCCACCTAACTGCTCTCACCCTTTGTTTTCTTAAACCTTTCTTCTCCACCAGCACTTGCCTGGTCCTAATGATGAGAATACATAATAGTAGAAGGAGACCTTGGGGGTCAGGAGTCCTGACCACTTATTTGCTGTGTAACCTTTTCCTCTGTGGGTCTCATTTTCTTAATTTATAATGTGAAAGACTATGAAGTCCCTGCTGGATATGACATCCTATAAATAGACTCTGAAATTTCTCTTGAATTCAACCATCTATTGGACATAGTCCCAGTTCTGCCCCAAAATAGTATTCTACATGCAGGCAGGACTGGTCCATAGGAGAGATGGCCGCTGAAATCACCCTTGCCTCACAGGAGCCCTTGCTCTGACCACTGGTCTACTCCTGAGGATATGACAATCATAAGAATAGTAGCTGTTAATCAATGTTGAATAGATAAAGGTATAATAAATGAATAAAAAATATAATAAATACTTAAATAAATAATAAAAGACCAATGGTACTGAGCTGTTGTGATCTCCGAGAGGAAAGAATTCAAGGAATCCTACTTTCTGCTTGAACTACTTTTATGTGGTTAAGATTTCATCAGGTTCCTGCCAAGTCAGTCAGATTGAGCTCTGCTGAGTCCCTGCCCCAACCCCAACTCCAGCCTTCATTGCTCTGCACCTCCGTTTATCCTAGAAATTCAGAAAGGCAGAGACGAGGTTCAGAGGTGATAGGGAGAGCAACTAAGCCCTTGGTTTCTATACAGACCTTTGGCGGGGATGTTAGAGAAAGAGTACTCTATCCAAGGGAGTCAGGAGCTCTTTCTAGGGAGGCAGTCCATTCCGCCATTATACCTCAGAAAATGTTGGTGCTCATTTCAGCTTTTTCTGTGGGGAGGTAGAGTGGGGAGTGTCCTTGATTCTCTCCAAAGAGAAGAGGTTAATTATACCTTCCTTGGGTGGGGTCATCCCCTTGGGTTGATCCTATCACTACAATTAACCAAATCCCATAGTCTGGAAGATTTGGCTCCCTTCTGATTTGCCAGATAGGTTATCATCCATCTTTGCTACCAGTTATGCCAGACTGGCCTGCGTCTTCCATGACTCCTCGGTGGCTCCTAAGAGATGTCAGTGTCTGGAGCAAGGTCACTGTGAAGGCTGGGGGCTAGAGGGTGGGGGCTCTTGACTCTCCCAGGGATAATGGATTCTGGATGGGGCTGAGGGAATGGAAAGAGACAAGAGAGCAAAGGACTAAGCTCTTTCTTTGAGTAGATGGTGAGGTACTACCTATTAGAAAAATAAAAAACCCAAAAAACAACTCTGTTCTGAGATCTTGTTCCCCATAAAGGCTCCAGATGCTAAGTCCATGGTAGGAAGATGGTGTTGGTCCACAAGGGACCTGATAGGCCACTGAATCCCCAGACCCCAAATACTCAGCTTTGGGAGCCACAAGAAGAATAGTCTTAATGCTGGCTCCAGGGACCAGACAGGTTTTCAGTGGTATGAAGGGTTTGCTTTAACTCTCTCCGAGCCCCAGCCTAGGGGTGGATGATTCAGATTCTGATTCTGATCCCAGTGGGGATAGGGGTTGGAGGATGCCTGAGCCTCCAAGATTCTTCTGATGGCTGCGAATGGGAAGGGACAGCATTCTAATGCCTCCCCAGGAGTACCAGTACCTTGGATGAAAGCACCAAGAGACCCAGATCCTTCAAGAAATGCCCTGGGCTAGGGTCATTCTCAAGAACTTCAAAGTAGGCTAGGGGCCAAAGAGAAATCAGATTTGAGAGAGTTCCAGGCAGAAAAAGAATTTCAGCTAGGAAAGAGTTGGCACTGAGACACTAGACTAAGGAAATCAGGGCTTATCTCCTAAGCTGGACAGAGCTATGGACTCTTTGACTCTGCTATGTACCTACAATTAGTTGACAGAGAATTTTGTGTCCTAGAATTCTCCCACTAGAGCAAAATGTTCTTAAAATTGCAGCCTGAGTACGGGGCCTAGATCTTAGAAGGGATTCAGAGGAGGAGGTTAAGGGTTGTAGTAGAGAGTCTGGAGCCCCATAAGGAGACTTCTCTCCCTAACCCATTCCTTGAGTATTGGCAGTAAAGGTAATCAAGGGAAACTTAGTGCTCACACAGAAACTAAGAGGTTCAAAACTACCAATCCAGGATCCTTTGCCTCTCAAGAGGAGGGAGAAGTGCCCAGAAGCCTCAAAGTCCTGCTAGTTCTTGGTCCCTTTTTTCTGATCCTTTCTCTTTTTTCTTCTTCTAGCCACCCAGAACCAAGTTTGCCAAGGCCCAGTTTGACTTCACCGCCCAGAACCCGTCCCAGCTCAGCTTCTCTCAGGGTGACATCATTGAGGTGCTGGAGCATTCTGACCCCCACTGGTGGAGAGGCCAGCTCTGTGGCCGAGTGGGTTTCTTCCCTCGGAACTACGTTCAACCAGTCCACATGTGAACTGTTACAGGGTCCCCACATCTCTCCACCCCACAAAACTGCTTTGGATGACCATTGCCCTCAAGACTCTTCTGGATGAGCAAAAGCAACCACAATGGGAAGAAGTCAGTGGGTTCCCTACTGTTCTGACATCAAGAGTCCAAAGCAGATTTCCAGCTGTATCCAGAGGGGCTTGAATTAGACTGGACCTAGGGAGATTATTTTCTGGACCAATTCAATTTAGTAAACATTTATTAAATAGTTTGTGTAAAGCACTGCGGTTATAAAGACAAAACTAGTCTTTTCCCTCAAAGAATTTATATTCTATTAGAAGAATAAAATCTGTACTTGGATGTCATGTGAAATCGAGAAGCATTTATCAGGCACCTACTGTATGCCAGACACTGTGCTAAATGCTGGGGGTAAAAAAAAGAACAAAATTAATCCTTGCCCTGGGGGAGCTCACAGTCTGATGGATACATGTAAACAATTATATATGAACAAGAGAGATACATGATTAATTGTGGGTAGTCTCAGAGGGAAGGCACTAGCATTAGAGGGAGATTAAGAAAGGCTTCCTGAAGGAGGTACGATTCTAGCTATGTTCGAAACATGCATGGCTAAAATCGTATCTCCCACAGGTAGAGAATTTGTACATACAATTTGTACTTATAAAAAGCAATTTGAAGAGGCAGAGAGTCCTAAAAACCATAGATCTGCACAGTGTGGGCCAGATGTGATGGTATATTTGTTGGGGAGCATTTCCATTGAATGATTCCTTGAGTAATAACTGATTTTGACTTACTGAAGCATTGTTACTGTTTTGGGGAGAGGCATAATTCATTGTTACTTTTAATACCCATATGTAAGGTGATTTGGAACTTAATCTGTATTCCTGTATCAATGGGTGTCCAATGGCTACCAGGCTTAGAACAGGTTCTACTCATAATATGGCCCCATAGGTAAAATGTATGCTCATGAGTAATAGGGATCCCACATATGAGAGGGAGCTTCAGGTATGATAATAATGCTAGTCCCCTAGAGGCTCAGTAGATTGAGAGACAGACCTAGAGATGGAAGGTCTTGGGTCCAACAGGTCTCAGATGCTTCCTAACTGGGAAAGTCACTTAACCCCCATTGCCTAGCCCTTACCATTCTTCTTCCTTGGGATCAGTACACAATCTTAATCTTATAATGGAAGGTAAGCATTTAATTTAATTTAATTTTTAGAAATTCTTATTTAATTAATTAATTTAGAATTTTTTCCCATGGTTACGTGATTCATGTTCTTTCTTTCCCCTCTTCCCACCCCTCTCCTGTAGCCAATGAGCAATTCCACTAGGTTTTACATGTGCCATTGATCAAGACCTATTTACATATTATTAATATTTGTACTAGGGTGATCATTTAGGGTCTACATTCCCAATCATATCCCCATCGACCCATGTGTTCAAGCAGTTGTTTTTCTTCTGTGTTTCTACTCCCACAGTTCTTCCTCTGAACATGGATAGCATTCTTTCTCATAAGTCCCTCAGAATTGTCCTGGATCACTGCATTGCTGCTAGTAGAGAAGTCCGTTATGTTCGATTTTACCACAGTGTATCAATCTCTGTGTACAATGTTCTTCTGGCTCTGCTCCTTTCGCTCTGCATCAATTCCTGGAGGTTGTTCCAGTTCACATAGAATTCCTCCAGTTCCTTATTCCTTTCTGCACAATGGTATTTCATCACCAATAGAAGGGTAAGCATTTTAAAAAATGCTGGTCCCAGTAATAATAATAATTATAAAAATATATGTATATATGTATGTATGTATATACACACATACATGTGTATGGCTAAAGGTAGGTTACTTTCAAAAAGATTTCAAGTCATCATATCTGTGCCTTGAAAGAAGCTAAGGGTTCTGGGAAGGATAGACAAAGAGGGAACGCATTCCAAAAAAAATGAGCGGACGAAATGAAATTAAATTTGAGCATTTATTAAGTGCTTTCTGTATGGAGAGCGCTGTGCTAGGCATTGGAGGAATTCTAAAGTTTAGATAGGAAACCATCACTGCCATCCCAGAGTTTAGAGTCTAGTTAAGTTTCCAGGCTGAGACACCAATGCAGAATTATGACAGATGGGTGATAACAGTATTACAGAAGAGCAAAACAAAGTTATTGTGAGAGGTCTCATGGGGGAAGTTGTCAGATGGAAGGACGAAAGAAGGCTTTGAGGACAGGGGTAGCTTTTGAGTTGAGATTTGGAAGGACGGGTCAGAATTCAATGAATGAAGATGTCTTCCACAAAGTTCATAGAGGTGTGACAGCGTAGTACACGACTGGAAGATCAGAGAGGACATAGAGGGGACTAACATGAGAAAAGGTTGGAAACACATGGTAGCACCATTTTAGGCATGACTTTGGATGATGAGTATTAAAGAAGAATTTGAATTTTTTCCAGTAGATAAGAAGAAGCCACCATTTCTCAAACCAAGGAATGATATGTCCAAGTCTAGGTATAAGGAATTTCTTACAGGAAATGAAGTCAATCACCCTTGATTCAGTACATTACTTGGAGCCAAGTACTCAATCCTTGGCCCAAGAATTTAATTGGGATTTAGAAATTCTTACCTTGTCTCTAGAAGATCAGGATTCAGTAAGTCCCACTAACCATCCCGGTTTCCTGTCTTGATGGCCGCCACTTCTGGGGCCAAAAGAAGATCTCTTTGTTACTGCCTGTCCAAGCTGGCATCTTAGGACTGAAATGGGGTCCTTGGTGGTAGTGGTAAGAGGATATTACAAAATGAAGACTTGTACCATACTTTGCAAACCTTAAAAGTGTTATAAAAATCCTACCTATAATATATCCTTTCAGACTCTTCCCCCTTAACAACCTTAGCAATTCTAAGTGTATGCATTACAGTATACAGTGGTTATAATCCATCCTAGCTTGAACCAATCGTGATTCTCAGTGCTGACAATTAATCACTCCAAGAGAAGGTTCATGAACCTACCAAGGAGGCAGAATTAAAATCCTCCAAATATAAGAAAGTCCCAAATAATAATCACATCCTTTAACCTCATTGAAATGAGCAAGCTCTCCTGATCACCCTTTCTTCTAGAGATGAACTGAGGATGGAAGAGGGCAGAGAGAATCAAAGGAGGAATAACTTGACGGGGACAATTTCAATCACTTAGGCCAGGGACATCTAGGTGACTCAGTGGATAGAGAGCCAGACCTGGACATGAGAGGTCCTGAGTTCAAATTTGACTTCAGATAGTTTGTAACTGGGTGACCCTCAGCAAGTCATTGATTGCCCCAAATACTTAATTTTTACTGCTCTTCTGATTTAGAACCAATACTTAGTATCAATTCAAGGAAAGGATTTTAAAAAATTAGTCTAGGCTAATGGTGTTAAACTCAGATAAAACAGAGGCCACTAATCCATACATAAAGCCCCCTGCAGGCTGTATATTTACTTAGTTTTAAAATGTAATATGTAGGTTTTATTGTATTTTTACTTATTTTGGTAAGTATTTTCCAATTATATTTTAATCTGATTTGGACCATATTTGTGAGTGTTGTAGGCTTTATGCAAATCCATGGGCTATGCAAGGTGATACTCAGTGTAGGTCAGTGATGGTGAACCTTTTAGAGATGGAGTGCGGACCCCGTCCCCACCCCACCCCCCAGACCTCATGCCATGCCCCATCCCCCAACCAAGTTTAGGGCATGCCCTACCCCACCCTTATTCCACACAGGAGAGAAAGGAAGCACTCCCATTGGCTGCTGGGCAGAGGGGCAGGGGAAGTGAAAAGATGTCATCAGGTGGGTGGAGAGGGGAAGGGGAGCAGCTCCACCCGAGACCCTCTGCTTTTCTAGTAATGAACTCTTGGGGGGGGGTAGCCGAGTGGCCAGAGAGTGCTCTGTGTGCCATCTTTGGTTTCTGTGCCATAGGTTTGCCATCACTGGTCTAGATACATGGTAAGGGCCTATGCCAGGTGGTGGCAATGGGAATTGGGGGAACAAGTGGGAGAACAAAGAGAGAATCAATAGGATTTGGTAACTAATAGAATGTAAGAGCTGAAAAGTAAAGTAAGAAAATTAGATTAAGGGAGAAAGATAATGGACTACATTTTAGAAAAGACTTTTATGCTGGCATACAGCCCCCTCTGTGGTCTATGAGATCTAGGCCTCCTTTCTCCAGTCCCCAAATTCCCAATACTCAAGCTTCCTAGGCACAACTTCTTCCCTCATTCTCTGGGTATAGCCAGATAAAATTCCAGGGTGTGAGTACCTCTGGAGAGAGTATCTTGCTTCAGGTTTCCTAAGATTAACTATGGGCTGCATAATGCCATTGGGATGGGTGGAGTTTGGCAGGGAATATTAACTTTCTCTACTGCCCTTCCTAATTTCATTTTTGTCAGATTATGAAATATAGTATAGAATTTGGATGAGGGTCACAAGGTTCTATTCTCAGGAGCTGGACCTGAGTTCCAGTCTCATTTGTGCTCCTGAATCACTGTGATTAACCTTGTGAATAACCTTGGGCAAGTCAAGAAAGGTCTCCCTTCTCTTCCTCCAAATTTCCACCAATGTAAGAGGTATTTCACTTTCTGTCAAGCTGTACTTCAATATGGCTTGGTTTTGTTCATTCATTTCTGCATTCATTCACTCATTTATTCCTTTAACATAGTTAACATAAACTCTGGGTTTCCCCAGGTATTTATGTGCCTAGTTTGATTGTCCTCGCATCTCCCTCTTTTCTCCTATCCATCGATCTATCCCTTACTGCTACTTGGAAAAGAAGGCACAGAAAAATCTAAGAAATTGGAAATAAAAAGAATGGAAATGAAAGGAAGGAAGGGATAGAGGTCATTTGGACTTGTTCAGTAAAGATCCTGAGGCAAATAACCTCCTACCTAGCCTTTCTGTGTGGAGACTTTTATAATACTGTGCATTCCTAGAGATGCATCAAAGTCTTAATCAGGGAAGAAAAAGGTCCTGTCCTACTAACCATTTTTCCAGGCAGAGATGGGGAAAGCAAGCATAGTTTGAGACCATTGATATAATCTGGGTGTTTAGCTTTATCCAGATTTGGGGAAGGTGTCACCTCTGTCTTCTTTTGTTGAAGATTCCACTGCAGGATGCTGTGGTTAGTAAGCCTCTCCTCTCCCCCTTTCAGACCAAACTGTCCCTTAAGGCAAGAGTAGTGGTGATGAAGAAGATATTTCCATACAATGCAAATTGGCTAAGATGGCAAAAAGAGGGAACTGTCAATGTTGGTGGGGCTGTGGGAAAATAGGAATACTGATGCATTATTGGTCCAACATTTCGAGATGCCAGTTTGGAATTATGCATTAAAAAAATGACTAAACTGTTCAGACATTTGGACCCAATGATCCACCAATGGAGTCAAAGACAGTAACAAAGATATGATTTGTATATTATAATATTTTTCACATTTATGGTAGCAAAGACCTAGAAATAGAGTATCCATTGATTAGAGAAGAGTAGAAGAAACTTTGTAATATGACTGTAAAAGCATATTATTGTTCAGCAAGAAATGACATATATGAAGAATTCAGAGGAACACCAGAAGATTTGTATGAACTGATATAGAGTAAAATAAACAGAACTAGGAGAATGATATACACAATGACAACAACGATGTAAAAGACTAGAATGAAATTGAACTCTAGTAACAGAAAAACAAGTAAAGGTCCCAAAGGAAATATGCTTTTTTCTTCCTGGTAGAGGATTGGAGGGGAGAGGAAGTAGAGCATACTAGGGAAGAATACTATTCACATCATTAGAAAAAAAATTATTGGATATTTGTGTTCAATTGTCCTTTTTTTTTTTGTAATAGAGCAGAATTTAGATAGGGTGGGGCTTGAAATAACGAGTCATAAAGACAAAAGGAATAAATAAAGTGTTTCATGTGTATGTGTTTTAATAAAGAGAAGTACAGATAACTGCTTAAACTGTTGCAGAGGGGATTGGTGCATTGCTTATTGTAAGGGGAATTAAAGCAACTTGAGTTTTCTTTGAGTTCAATATGGGTTCAGGAAATATAGGTTTTCTTCTAACTGAAATTCTATCAATCCTGGATACCAAAGGGACAGAGAGCCACAAGGGGTCTGTCATTTTCTGGGGCCAGCGACTTCAGCACCTCTTGTTGCCTTTACTTGGCTAGATGTTTCCAGGCTCCCTTTCTCAGCAAAATGAGTTGGTCATTATGTGTTGGTTTGAGTTTTTTAAACTAATTCAATGAATTAAATTTAATTAAATTTAATTTTAAAAATTTAACTAGTTCAATTCAATTCAACAAGCATTTATTAAGTATCTTCTATATACCTGATTTAAACAGCTCATGCCTTGTAGGAACTTACATTCTACTTGGAGTGGGGAGGGAGGCTCAGAACAAAAATAGATATGGGAATAAAAAATATTTTAAAAAATCAGTTTCTCTTTCCTTTCTCTGCAGTTATACTGAAAGGTAAGAGAGGAGCTATTCTTTGACCAAAGAAACAGGGAATATTTCTTTTAGGACAAGCTTCAATAGGCAGGAGGAAAACTTGGGAAGTAGGGAATGGGGGTAGGGGAAAGGTGGTATTTATTACAGGAGATAGAGGGGCTTCCTTAGGAAAAGTGATTATTTTTTTCCAAACCAAAGACTGGGATACATACTCTGACAAAGGATATTCTTTTTTTTGCCTTGCCCTGCCTCATTATTTAAAAGTTTCTTTTCATTAAATCAATCACTGCCCAGGAAATACCAAGTTGTACATTAGTGGGGGAAGGTACAGTCACTAAAATGACTAGACATTGTTTGAATGAATGAGTCAATAAACATTTATTAAGTGCTTACTACGTGCCATATACCATGTTAAGAACTGGGCATTCAAACAAGAGACAAAAAGACAGTCCCTGATGATTAAAAGAATTGGGAATTGGAAAAGTGATCAATTCTTCTTGGCAAAGTAGGAAAAGACTGGCTCTGAAGTCAGAAGCCCTGGGTTCAAATCCTATCTCTCATGTATTCCATCTATTTAACCTTAGGCAAACTGCTCACCTTCCCAGGGCCCCAGTTTCCTTATTTGTAAAATAAAGGGTTTGGACTAGATTGCTTTTGAGATCCCTTCTGATTCTGAATCTATTATCCTTTCTTCTCCTGAGGACTCAGAGAAGTTGATATTTCTCTCAACTTCCTGGACACCTACTATTTCTCTGAAAGCACTTTAATATGTATATTATTACTTATATATTTATATATTGCTTTTATATTTAATGCACATATTATTGCTATTATAGGCAGCTAGGTGGCACAGTGGATAGAGTGCTAGATCTGGAATCAGGAAGAACCTGAGTTAAAATCTGGCCTTGGGTGCTTTCTAGCTGTGTAACCCCAGGCAAGTCTCTTTCTCAATTTTCTCATCTGTAAAATGAGGATGAAAATTGCACCTATTTCCCAGCATTGTTGTAAGGATCAAAAGAGATAATATTTGTAAAGTGCTTAGCCCTAGAAATGATACATAGGAATCAGCATTATATAAAGGTTAGTTATTGCTATTATAATCTTATTTTTATATAATATGCATTTCCAAGTATGTCCTATCCAGCAAACCATCCCTTGTAACAAAGATTAAAATATGTATATAATAGTATAATTATACACATAATTATAATATATACACAGTTTGATACCCTAGTCCCTTACCTCTGTAAAGTGTGGAGGGAATTTTGTTTTTTCTATTCTTCTTCAGGGCCAAATTGGTCATTATAATGACTCAGCATTCAGGTTTTGTTGTTGTTGTTATTTTTCAATTGCATTATTGTAGTCATTGCATATATTGCTTTTCTGGTTCTGCTTATTTGAATGAGTGAAAAAGCATTAAATATTGTTGTTCTGCCTTCATTTCAAAGAGTCCCAATGACATCATGGGGCGATGACTTGTGTATAAATTGGACTTACGTGAGGCAGAGTTGTACAAAGTTGGCAACCTCACTCTCCCTTCTAGAGTCCTCCAAGTCCAATGGCAAGACAAAGGTAAAGATGACTTGTGATGGCCCAGGATGCAAAGGATGATCTTGGTTATTTTGATGACTAACCAAGCTATAAGTGTTCCACAGTGCCTGCTTCAACTGACTTCACAGCCATTGAAACAAATTGTTTTCATCTGCCCTTCTGGCAGGGGAAGTCTTTGCATTCCCCCTAAGTCATTGTCAGTTACTTTCAACCTGGTTTAGTTGTCTTCCCTGACATTTTATCAGGGTGTGAGCATGTTTAAGCTTCTTGGGACTACAGTGGAAGCTGGGTGGCAAATGGACACCAAAAGAGGAAAGTACCTTCCAAAAGGGCTCAGCAAGCCCTCACACCAGAGATATTAGTCTTCTCTGAACATGAATGAATGAGTGAAAAAGCATTAAGTGCTTGTTACATGCCACTTCATTCGGCCTCAATTTCCCCCACACTTCTCTGTCTTCTCCATATATGTTGTTTCTTATGGCAAAGCAATATTCTATTATATCCATGTACCATTCTCCAACCAACAGGCATCCTTTCTTTCTAATTCTTTGCTACTAATTTCTATTTCTTTCTAATTCTTTTTCTTTTTTTTTTTTTTAGTCATTTTTTTTAAACCCTTGTACTTCGGTGTATTGTCTCATAGGTGGAAGATTGGTAAGGGTGGGCAATGGGGGTCAAGTGACTTGCCCAGGGTCACACAGCTGGGAAGTGGCTGAGGCCAGATTTGAACCTAGGACCTCCTGTCTCTAGGCCTGACTCTCACTCCACTGAGCTACCCAGCTGCCCTCTAATTCTTTTCTAATATCTTTCCCCAAAAATGTTACTATGACTATTCTGTAGTTATTTAGGACTTCTTAGGAAGGGATATTTTTAACTCTTAGTTTTTTATTGACTGGGAATTTTTTTATTTTAATTTAATTTTTTTCTCTGGTCACATGATGCCTATTTTCTCCTTCCCCTCATTCCTCCCCCCTCCCAGAGCTGACAAGCAATTCCACTGGGTTATACATACATATTATCACTCAAACCCATTTCCACACTATTCATTTTTGTAAAAGAGCCATCCTTTAAGACCAAACCCCTAAATCACATACTCATATAAACAAGTAATAAATCACATGTTTTCTTTTGGATTTATATATACTCCCTTAGTTCTTTCTTTAGCTGTGAATAGCATTCTTTCTCAAAAGTCCCTTGGGATTGTCCTGGATCATTGCCTTGCTTTTAGTAGCAAAGTCCATCACATTTGATCGTCCCACAGTGTTTCAGTTACTGTGTATAATGTTCTGGTTCTGCTTATTTCATTGCACATTGGTTCATGCAGGTCTGAAAGTGATCTTAATATTGACTTTGGACCCCATGGATCAGCTATGTACTGGTCAAAGCCTAGATAGGATAGAAGAGACCCTATGATGGAGTTGGAAGAATCCTTGTATATGTCCCCCAACAACTGTACTGAGTTGTCTAGACCAGTAATGGGCAAACTTTTTAAAGAGGGGGCCAAAGGAAAGGAAATGCTCATCTGTCAGTCTGTTTCTAAGGCAACTCTTTCGAAGTTTCATTGTATTGTATCCTACTCATTGTATTCGTCAGATTAGGACTAATGTCCTAAGGGATGAGGCAGGATAGAACATTTCAGGGGGCTGCGTCTGGCCCACGGGCTATAGTTTGCCCATCACTGCTCTAGAGGACCTGGGCCTGTACTCTTTGGAGTAGTTAAGAAAAGAAATGGTGTCTACCCCATCAAGAATCCAGGGGAACAACCTGCCCCAAGCAGGTTGTGGGAGAGATGATCTTTAAGGTCCTTATGAACCTAAATCAGGGACAACACATCAGTCATCCAATTAAACAGCAAGTGTTTATTCCACACTTTCTGAGCATAAGGCCCTGGGCCAGATAGACTCAGTAAAAGATTTAGTCTCTACTCTTAGGCAGCTCACAGTATAGCTGCAGACATAGTATATACAGACATAATAATAGCAGGCAACACATGATCAGTTCCCAATGCATGGTATGGAAAGTATGAGTCCCAGAGGTTGGGTCCAGAAAGATGGGGAGGATTTGGCCATGGGGAAAACATTTCAAGAAAGGGAGATGTCATAAGGGAAGTTCCAGAAGTAGGAAGGAGCTGGCCAGTGCTCCACTTGAAATCAGGAAGACTTGATTTTAAATTCTGCCTAGGACACTTACTAGTAATATGGCCCTAAACAGGTCACTTAACCTCTCTGTTCCTCAGCTTCTTTATCTGTAAAATGGGGATAATAAGGGCACCTACTTCTCAGGATTGTTAGTTGTGAGGACTGAATGCAAAAACATATAGAAAGTGCTTTGAAAAACCACAAAGTGCTCTATAAATGTTAGCTATCATCAGCATCATTGAGGGGACAGTGAAAGAACCAGTGTGAGTGGAGCATAAGTTTCATAAAGGGGAAGAGGGGGAGATGGGTTGGAAGCATGGTATGGTACCAAGTGGGAGAAGGCCTTGGGAAGTTTGCACTTTGGCTTACAAGTGACTGGGAACCATTGAAGATTCTTGAGTGGGTGGCAGTGGTGTGAGGAGGAAAGAATGAGGAAAATAGAATTTGGGGAAGATGAGCTTGGAGGCTTAGATAGGATGAGTCAGAGAGGCAAGGAGAATGCTTAGGTGGCTACTACAATAGCCCGAGTATGAGGTGATAAGGACATGGACCATCACCCAAGGAAGTCACTCCAAAGAGCAGTGTCCAAGGACTCTTGCCACAACGGGGTGGTGGGCAGGCCCTCAATTCCACTTTGGAGGAGGGAAGGTGAATGCCTAGACACCATTGTCACAGAGTCAGCCACCTACATATGCTAAATCCCAAAGGCTGATCCCATTGTCAATCCTGTACATTTAACCTTTTGCTCCTAATGCTTTGGGTCCTAGCAGACAGAGACCCAGAGCACACCAGGGTTGTTCAGTGGGGTGGGTTCCTGTGGGCAGACAAAGGGAAAAATGAGGCACCACTGTGGAAAGGATTAGAGGTCCCAGATCAAGGTTGCTATGATTTCCTTGAGAGGGATAGGGTGGCTAAACACACTGCCTTTCTCTTCAGATCCTGGGAACATTCCTGACTCAGAAATGTACATGCCAAGGGGTTCCTGGGAGGCATACCAAACCCTGAAGTGATCTGTCTGTGCATCTAGTTTTACATACATTATAGAAGTGCTTGATGTCTGGCCAGAATCCAAGTGATAAAGACAAGAAGTGCACCCTGGGAGCCCTATAAAGTCTTTTATGATGTTTGTTTACCCTCTAGTTCTATTAGATAGTCATCAAGAGGCTCATGCCACACTGGTTTGGGCTGAGCTAGGCTATTTAGCTTTCTTTCCTACCATAACATTCAGACTCATGGCTTCTCAATCAAACTTCAGTGGTTCTCAAGGCTCATGCCTCCTCTTCCCCTGCTCCCCACTCAGATGTCAAGATCAGGGATTCATTGAGTCACAGATACAAAGTTTGAAGGAGGGAGGAACCCATTCTGAGGAAGCTGGACATGTAGAGGGTGCTTTGTGTAGGCTTGGCCATAAACTATGGGTAGGAGAGAAGGGAAAGGTAAGGGAATCATAGAATGAGAGAATGTTACACCCCCAAAGAACCTAAGAAACCATCTAGTTCAGCCCACTCATTTGATAGATGAGGAAATTGAGTCTTGGAGAAGGAAAGTGATTTGCCCAAGATCACACAACTAAAAAGTGGCAGAACTAGGCCTCTTTGACATTTCCTTAAGTAATGATGGGTGGCAGCAGGAAGTGAGGGTTAGAGACTCCAAAGGAGATTAAGTTCTATTCCAGGCTGTGGATTCCCCAGTGATAACCTAAACTGAAGGTGTTTCCAAAATTATAACACATAGTTGTTGTTGGTAGCAATTGGTGGTAGTAGTGGGATGCTCTGATTTTAAAAGAGACATGTTCATTTAAGGACTTTGAACAACTCAAATGCCTCTGGATCAGGAAAAGAAGGGAAGCTTCATTTAATAGAAATAGTACTGGCCTAGCAAGACCTTGGGTTTTGATCCTAGGCCTTTCATCAATAAGCTGTGTAGCTTCTACAAAGTCACTTTCCTTTTCAAAGACTCATACATAAAATAAATGAGTTGGACTAGATAGGTTCTTCCAGTTCTAATAGTTCATGATCCTTCTCTAGCAATCAAATTAGGATAAGTCTCTCTTGCATCCCATGACCCTCTGGCTTCCCAGGAAATGAACATTATCAGGCAAAATAGGTGTAGAAGAATATGTTGACACACAGAAGCAGAATGGCATTGAAGTTGCAGACTCGGGTCCAGAAGGCTTGGTTGAAACGATTTTGCTTCTTTCCTGCAGGCAAGGAAAATGGGGTACGGGGTTCTAAGTATACTGTAATAGATGAGGAATTTGGTGGATCAGAAGTGGAGTGAGAATGGGAAAATAAAAAAAAATAGTACTACATTTGGGCCTTAGGATTTGGGTGTGGGTAGGGAGAATGGCTGACTCTTTCTACTAGGGTTCCACAGGACATGCTCTAGTCTCTGTCCCCAGTACCATGCCAACTATCATCTGAGGATAGACTAACATTGAAGTTTCTGGTAAAGGGGTAGATTATAGAAGATAGACCCAAAGGGAGAAGGGTCAACAATATGGTAAGGAGAGTTTGGTTCTGCCTAGTTTAGGGGTCTCAGGGACCACTTACCAACTTTGTCTCCCATATCATCTGCCAGAGCCTCACTCTTGGAAAGGGTCCACCATGTTAAATTCTTGATCTGTAGGAACCAAGAAAAGATTTTGAGTACAGGATGGATAATGAGGGATGAAAAATGTGGGGCTAAGAGGAAGAAGGAATGAAGATGAGAATGGAGAGTAAGGATATAGGGTACACTGAAACCAGAACAGTGGGGAACATGGAAATGAGGGATATAGAGGACAGGAGATGAAGGATGAGAGAACAAGGAACCAAAAAAACATAGGATTGAGGGATGAAGAAAGAGAGATATGTTATAGGGATAATAGGAGCCTAGAGATTCCCCAGCAGGTAATCAGGCAGCTAGCTGGCCTAGGATTAGGGGAAGAGTCACCATTTTTGGAGAATGCATCAGAGAGTCAGGGATTAGAAGGCGGTTGAGCCCTGCCTATTGGCCAGGCTTCTTCAGAACATGCCCAACTACAGAGTTAACCCTTCTTGTTGTAGTATGTGTGCATGTGTATAAGGGATGGAGAGAGGGGGAAAGGAGAATTCAGCTAAAACTTGCCTACCTAGTCCATAGACCATTAAACCTAGTTTTCCAAGCATACGTACCACAGCACCTGAAATTCTGCCTTTGATTTATTTTTATTGGTTTTTCATTTTATTTATTGGAGTTCTCCATGTATTATCATGCAAAATATTTCCATACTGTTCATTTTTGTAAGTGAATAATCTTATGAAACAAAAACCCCAAAACATAAACCCAAATAAACAATCGAAAAATCATATGCTTTCATCTGTATTCCTACTCCAACAGTTCTTTCTCTGGAGGTGGATAGCACTTTTTGTCAGAAGCCCCTCAGAATTGTTCTGGATCATTGTATTATTGAGAGTAGCTAAGTCTACCATAGCTGATCATCCCACAATATTGCTAATACTATGTACAATGTTTTCCTGGTTCTGCTTATTTCCCTCTGCATTAGTTCATGTAGGTCTATCCAGCTCTTTCTGAAATCATTCTGTTTATAATTCCTTATAGCACAATAGAATTCCATCTATCACCATTATATACCACAATTTATTCAGCCATTTCCCAGTTGAGGGACATTCCTTCAGTGTTGGAAGCCAAGAGAGAAACAGGGTCTTTTAGCAGAATCTTTTTATCTGGACCCCTATCAAAGATCAACGCAGACTGGCAAGGCTGTGCATTTTTATTTTTCTGCCCTGCAAGTCAGGAGACAGACAGGATGGATTGTCTGAGATAAAAACCTTTCACCCCTCTCTATGGCTCCTTTCATTACTGAAAACATATCAATTTAATTCTCTAAGACAGCCTTAAGTTTTATAGAAAGCATCTAAGTACTCTATATTACACCAGCAATTAAGGAATTAACAATTTTTCCTAAGAGAAAAGAGCAGAAATCAGTAGATACTGGCCTGGCCCTGTATCTATTCCTAGACTGCCAAGGTCAAAGAAGGCAGTCAGACAGTTTCACATTCAGCCAGGTACTTTCCACCCCATAATGTTAGAGATTCATTCATTAAAGATATCTTTTGAAGTATGGAAGCTTTTCCCTGAAATAACTTTCAGATAAAAAATGAAGCTCATTTCTAACTTTGAATCTTGTCTCATCTGGGTTTAATCTTCATAGGAGAAAATTTTGTAAGTCATATGTTAATCATGACATAACTCTGTAACCCTGGGTGTCTGTACAACTGCGAAACTATTGTGCTTTGTGTGGAATGGATTTTGAATTCTGTATAAAATAAACCTGAAGCTTCATGTCAGATTGGAACAGCCATGAGCTAACCATTAGCCAATGTTCTCAATCTTTTTCGTCCTTATTGCCGATGCCACTTCAGGCCATTCAAAATCCTTGTTGATATAGAGCTGGACCTCTATACTTCTGTTTCCAATTCTTCACCACCACAAAAAGAGTTGCTATAAATATTTTTGTACAAGTAGGTCCTTTCTCTTTTTTAAAAAATCTCTCCAGGATACAGCCCTAGTAGAGGTATTACTGGATCAAAGAGTATGCATTGTTTTATAACCCTTTGGTCATAATACCAAATTGACCTCCAGAATGGTTAGATCAGTTCACAGCTCCACCAGCAATGCATTAGTGTCCCAATTTTGCCATATTCCCTCCAACATTTATCATTTTCCTTTACTGTCATATTCTGCCTTTCATTTACTAATTTAAACTATCTTGCCCTGATTTTTCTCTTCTCAGAGGAGGGGGAAATTCCCATTTTTGTTCTTCAATGGAAATGAAGCTATCAGAGACTGACTGGCGGGTATCTGAAAAGTGCAAAGGGGGTCAGGAAAGAAGGTAGAAGAGACTACATACAAACTTTGACAGGATCAAAAAAAATTTTTCCTTTATACTAACCTGGCTCAGTGGGGAGGCCATGTTGCCCCAATTGAGGAAGAGAGGACACCTGGGAATATCACTCCTTAGAAATCTGTTGTTTTTGTTTAATCAGCTAATTGTGTCTGACTTTTTATGATCCCAATTGTTTTTTGGGGGGGGGCAATGTGGTTTGCCATTTCCTTCTCCAGCTCATTTTATAGATGAGGAAACTGAGGCAAACAGGGTAAAGTGTCTTGCCCAGGGTTACTTAGCTAGTATCTGAGGTTGGATTTGAACTCAGGTCCTCCTGACTCCAAGTGCAGCACCCTATCCATTATAATACCTTGCTGTCCTTAGAACCCTTAGCACATAGAATAAATCCAGACTGAGCTGCTTCAGAGAGCCACCACCAGGTCCTAAACAAGGACTCTATCTTGATAAGGATAACTGTCTTGCCTTTCATCACAGGATCCTATAACCTACATATTCCAGAAAGGATAAATTATGCTTCCCACCTGCTACCCTCCGTCTACCAAATAGACAGGAGCAGGTGTGATGAGGTATTATTTTATGTTACTGGAGCATTAGCAGTACTACAAACAACTTGAGTTGCAGCACCAGTTTTGTTACTAACTCCTTATGTGATTATTTTTCCTCTCTAAGCCTAAGTTCATCCATCTATAAAATGAAGTTGTTGGGTTAGTTCTACTGCTTGGTCTGTGTACTACTTTGAGCGAGTCACTGCAGGGTTCAGTTTCCTCATCTGTAAAATGAAAGGGTTGGATTAGACATCTAAAGTCCCTAGAGGTCTGACTTTAGGAACCTATGGCCCAAAGACTGTGTAACTCTCAAGCCTAGGGAAGATGGACATCTTTCCTGTCAAGACCATCCTTTATTGATCAATAACCTGTTCATCCCAGCTGGATCATGGTTACCACAGAAGTAGAAGGAATTCCTCACTGGGTGGAGTGGGAATAGATGACTCCTAATATCCTGTACAACTCTCTGAGAGTCTATGTTCTATTTTTCAATAATTCCATAAAATGTTTGAAATTCTATAAGCTCTATAATTATGTGGATTAGTTAATTACAGAGAATGGAAGATGGGTAATTGGTTCCCTTGCCCTGCAGCAGGCACCTCCTTATGTTGGCAGTCTTGACAGGCCCTCTCTCCTTGACCAAGACATCAGGTCAGTGGTAGTGGACTGGGAAAAGACTGAGTGAGGGGCTGGAGGCTTTAGGACATGGTGCTTTCTTCTAGGTGACAAGACTGACCAGGAGAGCTTAAGAGAGGAACATGTGACAAAGTGAGGCAGGAATATTACAGAGAAAGAATTCCGGGTTGTAAATTGGAACACTAGAGTCTAGGCTTGGCTCTTTATCTAGCTAGTTGTATGATTTTTGGAACGTCCCTTCCCTCTTCCTGAATCTCAGTTTCTTCCTCTATAAAAATAATACTTTGAGAGATGATCTCTAAGGTTCTTCCCAAGTAAAACATTCCATGGTTCTCTAAATGCAAGGAAGATTATAAGTGTTCTTAGTGGGGCAAAAAGAGAAAAACTGATCAAAGGGATTCTGGGTAGGTAATCTAGAAGACCTATTAAGTTTAGGGTTAAGGTAGCTGTAGAAAATTCAATTTTAACTCTGGGGTACCACCTTATACCTAGCAGACTGGTCAATATGGCAGCAAAGGAAAATGATAAATGTTGGAGGGGATGTGGCAAAATTGGGACACTATTACATTGCTGGTGGAATTGTGAATTGATCCAACCATTCTGGAAGGCAATTTGGAGCTATGCCCAAAGGGCTTTTAAAAGACTGCCTGCCCTTTGATCCAGCCATACCACCTCTGGGTTTGTACCCCAAAGAGATAATAAGGAAAAATACTTGTACAAAAATATTTATAGCTGTACTCTTTGTGGTGGCAAACTGGAAAATGAGGGGATGCCCTTCGATTGGGGAATGGCTGAACAAATTGTGGTATCTGTTGGTGATGGAATACTATTGTGAATAATGAACTGGAGGGATTCCACGTGAAGTGGAATGACTTCCAGGAATCGATGCAAAGTGAAAGGAACAGAACCAGGAGAACATTATACACAAAGATGGATACACTATGGCACAATCGAACATAATAGACTTCTCTACTAGCAGCAATGTAATGATCCAAGACAATTCTGAGGGACTTATGAGAAAGAACACTATCCACATCCAGAGAAAGAACTGTGCAAATACTAATAAAATGGAAATAGGTCTTGATCAATGACACATGTAAAACCCAGTAGAATTGCTTATTGGCTACAGGAGGGGGTGGATTGGAGGAGAGGAAGAAAAGAATATGATTCATGTAACAATGGAAAATATTCAAAATTAAATAAATAAATGAACTAAAAATTTTTTAAACGATCACTTTACTGCAAATATGAATAACATGGAAATAGGTTTTGAACAATGATACATGTATAACCCAGTGGAACTGCTTGTCAGCTTTGGGAGTAGGGAGGAAAGGGGGTAGAGGATCATGAATCATGTAACCATGGAAAAATATTCTAAATAAAAAAAGGGGAGGGGAAAGGAAAATTCAGTTTTTAAATGCTAAAACTTGAACACAGAGCCCAGCAAAAAAGTACTACGTTCCAAAGATGGAGACTAAAGAGAGCCAGCAGACTGGCTTAGGATGTGACAGTAGAAAGGATTGTGAGTGGAAGGAAGACTAGAAAAGATTGAAACATTTTTTTATTTTGCAAATCTTTTTAAAATACATCTAATTAATTAATTAATTAAGAATATTATTTTCATAGTTACATGATTCATATTCTTTTCCTCCCTTCCTCCCTTCCCCTTCCCGGAGCCAGCAATCAATTCCACTGGGTTATACATGTATCCTTGATCAAGACCTATTTCCATATTATTAATATTTGGAATAGAGTGATCATTTAAAGACAATATCCCCAATCATATCACATTGAACCCTGTGATCAATCATATGTTTTTCTTCTTGTGAAACATTTTTTAAAGAAGCATTTGCTAAACAAACTGTATCAAGATGAGTTCAATAGCTGAGCTGAATACTAGTCATTTATTTTTGGTGTCAGAGAATGTGGGTTCATATCCTGGCTCTGCTACTCCTGACTTGGGCAAATCTCTTTGAGCTTTAGTTTGCTCAAATGTAGATTAGATGACCCTAAAGTTTTCTTCTATCTCTAAGTCCTTCAGGCTATTTAATCTGTAAATAAATTACATCCAGAAATTTTGTACATTAGTTTGTTTGTTTTTTAACTCCAGTTATTACTGGTTCTGAAGAAACCTGGATATAAGATGGAGTCCTAAAGAAAGAATATGATGATGACAGAGGTGCCAGAATGAAAATAAGAAACCTTCTGTTTTGAGGATTAGGGACACTTCAATTACATAACTCTCTCTACGAAGAGGGGAAATAAAAATGAACAGTAGAAACTCAGAAGGGAAACCAGACAGAGACAACTAAGAGCAGAAAGGGGCTGGTCTTGAGGGCCTGGCTTAACAGATGGAGGCAGTGTTTGGGGGAGATGTATATCCAAGTACAATTTCCCTCCTAAGAAGAATGAATCTAGATTCTGTAATTTTGCTGTGCAACTTGTAAATGCTAATCTGTGGTTAGTGTATGCCTTACCATACATAATACATTAGCCTTTGTGATAGTCAGAGCTGATCTGATTTGCTGCTGATGAGGCTGATGGAGGAGGAAAAAAGGGACATTTTCTGGTAGCACAGCTTCCAGAAAAAAACCCTTCAATTCAGCAGTAGCAGAAGGGACCATGAAATTGGATGGGAAAGGGAAAAATCTCATGTTTATGTTTGGATTTTTGTCACAAGGCCTGTAATCATCAATCATAGGGTAGGAAATAGTTCTGGATTTAGTAACTAGAAGGAATAACTCGGGGAAAATCTTTGGAATTCATGCTAAGAATGCTTAGCTCATTCTGAGACAAATGGTGATGAAAAATTTTGGATGCAACTTCCTGGCTTTTATTTATTTATTTTAAACATGTATTACTTTCCATCTTAGAATCAAAGAGCAGTAAGGGCTAGACAATGAGGATTAAATGACAGGGTCACACAGGTAAGAAGTGTCTGAGGCCAGATTTGAACCCCAGAATTCCTATCTCTAGCTCTGGCTCTCAATCCCCTAAGCCATCTAGCTGCCCCTGGCCTTTATATTCCTGCTCTCTACCAAACCTCTATAAGAGGGCAGATTAAACTTTTCAAGAAAAGACTTCATTCCTAAAGTGAATGTAAAAACATGGGATATCAACAACCTCCTCAGAGTCATCCAGGCCATCCTCTGGAGGCTGAAAGTCCAGTTTACTAATGACTGCTTGTACTTAAAATAAGATACAGAAGTTAAATGGATTCTACTAGGAAAACCCAATTATCTTATAGCGCTGTCCCTTTCTGATGTCAGGGCCACCTCTTTCTTCTAGGGAAAGAGTCAGATTATCTGAGAGGAGACGCTGACTCATCTAGTTCCCCTTGGGAGTAGGGAGCCAGGCTACCTGAATACCTTAGACCAGCTCACCTGAGACTCATCAGGGGGGGTGGTCAGCAGACTAACAGCAGTGACTATGGCAGTTGTGATGGAGAAGAGCACCACAGAGAAGTGAAGATAGTGAAGGTGGAGCACAGCTGGCCGGGTGTCCGGGTAGCCGCAAGGTGGCACAGGGTGAACGAATTCCAGGGTCATCCGGGTAGCTCCCACTACCAGCCCTACTATCAGGCCCCAGAAGGCCCCCTGGAGAAAAAAGAGATGCAACCAATCAGAGGCACTCATTCTCAATCTCTCTGTGTCTGTCTCACATATACACATAAACAGCCTAAACTTCCAATTTCCTGACTTGCTCATTTCTCATGACCCACTCTTTGACCTCTCCACAGCAGTCCAGAGATGGCCAGACCTTTAATCTTGTCATCACTCACAAGTGTTCCCTCTCATGTTCATGAACTCTGAAATTCCCTTACCTGTTCATAATCTGTTGTTATTCCAACTCTCCCTCTGCCTTGTCACTTCAGGCTCTGTTCTTCCTCCTTTCTGTGACCTCTCATCTTTCTACCCTTCAGTCCTTCCTCAGGCCATCACTTCAACACTGGCTACACTATTTTCCCTTCCCCATTTTGACCTCTTGCTGAGCCAATTCAACTCTGCACTGGCATCTTCTCTAATCCCTTGCCCCTTTGAAGACCATGTCATGCCAAAACTTAAGTTTTGAATTATTCCCATTATCCACTGCTTTCATTTCTACTCAGATGGAGCTGAAAAAATCTGGAGAAGGTCAATGAAACCCTGCTGACCAGGTTCACTACAAATTTATGTTACATAATCTCAACTGGGACTTCATTGCAGCAAGACAATCCTTTTACACCTTCCTAATCAATTCACTATCCCAATCACAACAGTGCTTTACCAAACCTTTTCATCCTTCCTCAAATCTTTTGTGTCTCTTCCTCCTTCTACTTTCTCACCTTCATATTTTACTGGAAAAAATTGAGGCCATTCACCAAGGACTTCTTTGTCTTTCCTCTTAATCTCACATCACTGAGATGTCTTATATTCTATGGCCTCCTTCACTCCTGTCTCATATGAAGAGGTGGGCCTTCTCCTGGCTAAGGCAAACTTTTCCACATACACAAATGATCTCATTCCATCCCATCTTCTCTAGCAGACTGCCTCCTCTATTATCCCTGGTCTCTCACTAATCTTCCGTCTCTCCCTTTCTACTGGCTGCTTGTCTACTGCCTACAAACAATCCAGTACTTCTCCCCATCTTCAAAAAACCCTCATTTGATCTACCCATCTCTGCTAGCTATCATCTTATATCTTTCCTCCCTTTTGTCACTAAACTCCTTGAGAAAGATGTAAGCAGTACCTTCAACTTCCTTTGCTCTCTCTTTCTTAACTCTCTACAGTTTGGCTTCTGACTTTCATTCAATTGATGCTGCTCTCTTTAAAATTATTCATGACCTTTTAATGACCAAATCTAATGACCTTTTCTCAACCCCACAACCTTCTTGACCTTTCTGTAGTTTTTGACACTGTTGATCATCCTCTTCTTGATACTTTCTTCTCTCTAGTTTTCTTGACACTGCTACCACTTACTTCTTCTACCTATCTGGCAAGTTTTTAATTGTTTTTTTTTTTTTTGCTGAATTTTCATACAGATTGTGCTGATCATGGTTTTCCCTCCAAGGCTCTGTCCTTATCTCCCCCCATGCTATTTTTCTTGGGTGATCTCACCAGTTTCCTTGGACTCAATCATCATCTCTATGAAGATGATTCTCAGATCTATTTGTTCAGTTCTAACCTCTCTCCCAATCTCCACTCTCTAATCTCCAGCTACCCATTTTGAATATCTCAAATTAGATGTCCCATAGATATCTTCTACTCAACATGCCTAAAACTGAACTAATTATCTTTCCTCCCAAATCCTCTTCTCTTCCTCTCTGCCTTCTTACTGTGGATGGTACAACCATTTCTCTAAGCCATAGAGGCTCAAAGCTTCAACTATTCATTTTCACTCCTCCTGTTTCCAATCTGCTATCAAATCTTGTCATTTCTATCTTCATAACCTCTCAAATATGTTCCCCTCTCTCCTCTTATGCAGAACTTCATCACTTTCTGGTTGGTATAATAGCTTTCTGGTCTTTCTTTCCTCAAATCTTTCTTACTATAGTCCATCATCTATTTAGCTATCAAACTGGTCTTCCTTATGTACAAGTCTCAACTGTGTTATCCCAACTCCCATTCAATAAATTTCAGTGGCTTCCTATTACTTCTAGAATCAAATATGAAATCCTCTTGTTTGGCCTTTTATAATCTGGCTCTTTCTACATTTCCAGTCTTCTTATACTTTATTCCCTCACTGATCCACTCTCCCCATATTCTGTGATTTAATGACACTGCTCTTTGCTATTTTTTAAATAAGAAACTCTCTTGACTCCATGCATTTTCACTGACTGATTGCCATGGATAGAATACTCTGTCTCCTTATCTTCAACTCTGGATTTTCCTAGCTTCTGATAAAGTCTCACCTTCTACAAAAGTTTTTCCCACTCCTCCTTAATCTTAATGCCTTCCCAATGAGCTTAGCTCCAAATTATTCTCTCTATATCTATATATATAGATATAGACATATAATAATATAATGTATAATAATAAATGCATATAATATATATAGTTTGTACATAGTTGTCTACATGATGCCTTTTGCCCCATTATACTGGTAGCTCCTTTAGAACAAGGATTGTTTTTGCCTTTCTTTGAATTCCTAGAGCTTAGTACCTTGCTTGGAATATAGTAGGCGTTTAATAAATACTCGCTGACTGATCTTTCTGAGTCTTAGTTTCATCATCTTATAAAATGAGGGAATTGAATTTGATGACTTTTAAGATTCCTTTCAGCTCTAAATATATGAATCCATGAAGGATAAAAACAAAACAGTCCCTGCCCTCAATGTGCTTATATTCTATTGTGTATAAACAGCAGTCAATATTACAGATCATTAAAATAAAATTAGATAATGAAGTATTTTGTGCACTAGCAATTGTGGGCATCAGATTAGGCCTCCTAGGAAAAATGGCACCCGTGTTGAGTCTCGAAAGAAGTCAGGAATTTCATAAGGCAAAGATGAGGAGGGACTACATTCCAGATATTGAGGTCAGCAAAGGCACAGGGTTGGGAGATAGAATGTCATGTATAGGGAACAACAAGTAGGTCAGTTTATCTGGAATGTAGTTTGTTCGAAAACGAGTAATGTGCAGTAAACCTGGAGAGGTAGGTTGGAATCTGATTGTGAGGGACTTTTAAAAGTCAAATGAAAAATGTATATTTTTTGCTAGAGGCAAATAGATATGAGAATCATCTTCATAAAGTAAGAGAATGCTAGGACCAGACCTCGATTTTTGGAATATCAGTTTGGTAGTTCTGTGGAAGATGGATTGAATGAACTTGGCTGGAGGGAAACCAATTAGGAGGCTATTAAAATCTTCCAGGTGAAAAGTAATAAGAGCCTAAACCAGCCACTAGACTGAGGAGGGAAGGGATTACTAAGTTGTTCTGTTTTTAAAAATCTTTCTACTTACCATATATATGCCAAACTAAGATTCCAAAAGCTCAGTTCTGATTATATCATTGCCAAGCCTGGGAAGTTCCACTGTCTCCTTCTTGACTATCTTAAATTATAGATTTCTCAGTTTGGCTTTTAAAATCCTTCATGAGAATGATTCCAAGGATGATTCCAAGGCTGAGAACAGGGTTATTGGGAGAGTTGTATTGTTCTCAACTTAATAAAGAATATTAGCAGAGGAGAAGATTTAGAAGGAAAGACAATAGGCTCTTTTGGGGCTTGCTGAGTTTGACATGCCTACGAAACTTTCACAAGACAAGCAGAGCTATCTGGTAGGCAGTTAGTAAAGTAGACTAGAGTTCAAGAGAGACTGGGCCTGGATGAATACATCTGTTAAGTTTTTTGCTTAGGGATTATAATTGTTGAATCTGAGGGAACTGATGAGATCACAGAGTGTATAGAGAAAGAAGAAAGGATGCAGATCTCAGGTACCTGTAGGCATAGAGGTGGGACATGGGTGATGATCCAACAAAGAAGACTAAGAAGGAACAGCCAGACAGGAACCAGACTGAGTAGAGAAGTGTCAGAAAAACCCAGAGAGGAGAGGGTATCCACTGTCAAATATTGATGAATGATCCAAAAAGGATGAAGAATGACAAAAGGCAAGTAGAACTCTTGAGTGTTCCTCTCTTTTATTAGCTCCTAATGCATTCACTTTTTCCAGAATCCTGAGGTAATTGCTACTATGTATGAGACCTGGCCTCTCCAGGTACTCTGTTCCTTCTAACTCTCCAGGCCCAGGCATGTTCTTTGTCCTGCTCTCTTTTCATCTCAGAAAGGAACTTTTACTAGGAAACTAAGATATTTCAAAGTTTTGATGGTGAAATGGATATTTATTAGCATCAGGATTTGGAGTTATTGGGGTTTTTAAGTCAAATTGGGCAAAAAAAGGAGGATCAAAAAAAGAACATTCTCGGGCTGCATAAGAAGAGAAAGGAATAAATATTTAATTAAGCACCTACTATGTGCCAGGCCCTATGCTAAGTGCTCTACCAACATTATCTCATTTCATATTCACAACAACCCTAGGATGTAAGTGATATTATAATCCTCATTTTACAGTTGAAGAAACTGAAGTAGACAGTGGTTAAGGGACCTGCTCAACATCACACAGCTAGGAAGTGTCTGAAGGGAACTTTGAAATCAGGTCTCTCTGACTTCAAGATCAGTGCTTTATCCACTGCACCACTTTAGCTCTTTAGGACAATGATGGTATCAGAGAGAAGACAGAGCTTCCCAATTCTTATCTTGTTTCCATTTTCTCTGCCAAAGAGAACGAGCCTTTGTACTAGAGATGACAGGTAAAAAAATAGCCAAAATCAACAAGGAGATAGTAAGAGATCTTCTTTTGGTGAATTTCAGGTGAAGGTCACCTGAAAGAAAGGAATTACAGCCTCTGTTATTGAAAAACTGGCAAGTATGATGAGTGATTTCTGAAAGATCATAGAAAACAGGAAAAATGCCACCAGACTGAAGGGCAAATGACCCAATTAAAAATAAAGAGCACAGAATCTGAAAACTATAAGCCAGTGAGTTTGACTTGGATTCCTTCTTTCATAGCTTCCTTTCTAGAAAGGACCATTAAAGGGATAGTTAGCAGTAGACAGAAAATCTAAAAAGGGAAACTTATTACAAAGAGCCAACAATGGCTTCATCAAGAACATATCAAAAGAGACAACTTTAGTTATCTCATTTTTTACAAGTTTTTAAAACAAGATTATTAATGAGTAGATAAGGATAATGTAGCAGATGGTGTTTACTTAGATTTTGGCAAAGTTTTTGATAAAACTTCTACTCTTCTTATGAAGAAGATGAAAGATTATAGATTAGATGAGAATATAATTAGATAGATTCAGAATTACTTGGATGGTCATGCTCAAAGAGTGCTTGTTAATGATTTAGTGTTGAAGATCTGTGTATGGTCCTGTGCTATTTAATATTTTTATTAATGACCTGGATATTGACACAGACAGCATGATCATCAAACTTGAAGATGGCCCAATGGTGAGAAGCAATGATAACACACTGAATGACAGAGTCAAGATTCAAGATCATGACAGTCTAGAGCATTTGGCTGAATCTAATGAAGAAATTCAATAAAAGATCAATGTAAAATCTTAGACAAGGGTGAAAATGGCAGCTTCACAAGTATAAGATGAATTACTGTGTTTTATTCTGAGTGCCATTGTTTGAAGAATTACTTGTGTATGTCTACCTCCAAAGAAACAACTGATAAAAAGAATAGACTAGAATAAATAAATAGAATTGAATAGAATAAATAGAAACAATTTAGGAAGGACATTCATAAATTAGAGACTGTAGAGGAGGATAACTAGGATGGTGAAGGGCCTTGAATCCGTGTCATATGAGGTTCAGTTAAAGGGTCTGAAGATATTTAGCTTGAAGAGAAATCATGTTCAAGTGTTGGAAGACCTATGATGTGAAGGAAAGATTAGATTTTTGTTCTGTTTGGTCCTAGAGGGCCAAACCAGGAGCAATGAATGGAAGCTGGGAAGATTTAGGCTAAATGTCAGGGAAATCTTCTTGAAAAGAATGACCTGCTTTGGGAAATGGTAGGTTTTCCCTTCTTGGAGGTCTTCGAACAGAGGCTGGATAACCCCATAAAATAAGACTATGGTGGGTCTGTTATAGTGGGAATTGTCTTAGATATGGGCTTAGACTATATGGCCACAGAACTTTCCAAATTTCAAAATCTGTAATGATGTGATGCCTCTCAGTCCTTGGTGAAAGGATTGTGGGAAACTTTTGGTCTATTCAGCTGCTCTTTGTGGAGCTATAGTGATTTTGGGCAGAAGAGGCCCTCCCAGGCCCTAGAGCTATAGAATCTTCTTTCCTATGTCCCCTCCAGTTTTTACTCTCCTTAAACTCCCTCTTATATTTTCCTTATACCCACCTTCCACCAACCTTAGCTCCATTCATGATCTCTGAGAGGTATGATTCTCCTAGAATTTCATCATATTGTTTGAGTGATGCCTGGCACACACTCTGGCACCTGGGCTGCCCACCAGTTCCTGAGAAGCCACCGATCAGGTCTTATAAAATGTGTGGGTTTCCAAAGAAACCAGAACACTTCCTCCAAGAGGTCTGAACAACACCACTTTGGAAACCTCCAGAAATATAATAATAACTCATATATAATAGCACTTTGAGGTTTATGAAGTACTTTCCTCACAATGATCCCATGAAGTAGCTATTGCAAGCATTATAATTGCTGTTTTCAAGATTAAGAAACTGAGGCTCAGAGAATTTAAGGGACTCACTCAAAGTCATAATTACATAACTAGCAAGTATTGGGGCCAGGATTCCTGAAACCAAATATTTCTTTTGTTTTGCTCAGCTATATTTGTTTTTATTTATTTATTATTTTAAAAATTTTGTTTGTTCCATTAAAGTTCTCAGGTATCTCCCTTCCTCCTTCCCCTCTCCACACTAGAGAAGCATCATTTGACAAAAATATTTGTGTATATATGAAACTAAGCCTTGCTTGTTTCTATTTATCAGTTCTTTCTTTGGAGGTAGACATGCACAAGTCATTCTTCAAACAATATTTCTGTTGCTATATATAATTTCCTCTTGGTTCTGCTCATTTCGCTTTTCACAATTTCAGGTAGGTCTTTTCATTTCCACTCAGCTCCCCTGCTTCTATATTTCCTCTGGCTGAGACTACTCCCTGGTCTAATGGCCTGAAACTAAAACTCTAAATCTCCTACCCACTCCTATCCTGATCCAGACCCAGGTTGACACTTTCCAGAGAAAGATGTATCTTGTTATCTACTGAGTAGCTACTACTACCCAACTACTCTTGGGGAATGTTGGCATTGATTTCCCTAGTGACATCACAGTCCTATCTCTGGGAACTCTTCAACTTGCTGAGTAGGAATTGCCTAGCCTTACAGAACATTCACCCATCAATTCATCTCTCCTTGCTACTCCCTTGTTGACTGACCCAGGCATCCTAGCCCTCCCTTTTTCTTTAATGGGTACACATATCCCCAGCTGTATGGGTATACTATCCCCTTCCCCAAGACCCTTACTCATGGATTTTTACATACCTGTTCATTGGCCCGATTCCAAAATACTGCCAGGATGAAGACAGCTGTGACTGGAGGTGCCAAAGAACTGGTGACTACCTGCATGTAGATGAAGAGCTGGCCACTGCTGGAATTCTGGAGGACAGGGATCCAGACTACACTAATGCCAATTAGGACCACAATAACCAGCCTGTAGCAGGAGAAATGCCAGTGTCACCCAACAGTGAATATGCTATCTCCATTATTTGAGTCCATTTATTCCGTCAAGGCTTTGAGATGGAGAAAATTGGAATTAAGATGGGCCTCTATTCTCCAGTGACTCCATATTCCCTTTTTCTATGTCCCCCACTTTGGGCCTTAGAGGAAATAGGGAGAGAAAGAAAGGGATATAGGAGGGATTAGAGTAAGAGCACTCTAAGTTGGTCTGCAGAGGAAGACTTGGGATATATACCACACACACATATTCCCTACACTTACCTTAACTGCTCCTCATTTATGGTTGTATTACATGTGTCTCCAATATTTCCTAGGCCAGGGCTGAGGATACAATACATGTGGTAAATTGATTGATTAATTGATTAACTGGATCCTGGCTATCAGGGTTAAGCTTGAAGTAAAGACCATGTCCAACAGGGACATGCACTAGAGATTTTTCCATTGGAAGCAAAAACATTTGGGAAGGCAAGTAAGGAATAATATTGGAACAGATGATGAAGTTCAACCATATATGCTATCCTTTTCCCCACAGTCTGAATCTCCGATCCTGTAACCTCTCCTAGAGAGCCATCTGTCCCCACCCACAATGCCCATAGACCCATTAAGTCTGAAGATGACTTGAGTCACAAGGCTCTGGAATAGTAAACTCCAGGGGAGAATCATGCTGCTCCTCTATTCAAGAGGAATTGCAACTTCCTGTGCTCTTGGCAGCATCTTTGGGTAAAGTTTCAGTCACTCTAGTTATGTCTCTGTTTCAGAGAATTGTGGAATAGTAGAACTGGAAGGGACTTTCCAGATCATCCTATCCAACCCTCTCATTTTACACATGACAAAATTGTGTTTGAAGGTCACATAGCAATTTACAGAGCTGGGACAAAGAATCCAGAAGGGACCAGGAAATGGGAGGTGGAGCATTGCAATCCCAAAACAGAAGCTACAAGGAAGAGTCCCAAGCACTTTTGTAGCAGTAAAGATGGGAAGTGGAGCATTGCAATCCCAAAACAGAAGCTACAAGGAAGAGTCCCAAGCACTTTTGTAGCAGTAAAGATGGGAAGTGGGTAGGGCTCAAGAGCTCTAAACCTCCATGGAATGTCTCCAACAGAGAACAGCCAATTCTATCCTTTCTAGTCCTTGGGTGGAGAAGAAAGGAGAAGAAAAAGAAAGGAATGAAGATGGCATACTAATTAATACTAATTAACCCTTAGATATAACACTTCTCATCTTCAAAGTCTTTTCCAGGCCTTCATTAACCACTGTTCTCTCTCCATACATCATAATTTCCCAAGTCTGTTGGATGTCTCCTCTTGGATATCTTGTTAAAAACTCACCATGGCCCAAAGCAAATTTCTTATCTCTTCTCCTGCCTTCCCTATCTCTGTGAAGGCATCAAGATCTTCCTTGTTATCTGGACTCAAAACTTCTTCCTCACTCCCACATTTTGTTACTAAGTCTTAGCAATTCTTCCATGGCAGTATCTCCCTAAACTCTTCTTCTCTCCCAGTTGCCTACCCTAAGCTCATGCCTGTAGCCTTCATCACAGCACACATGAATTATTATGGCCACCAAACACTGGTCTCTTTGTCTTCAGTGAAAATGAATTATGGTAGTGACAGTTCTCAGATACCCCTTCTGATTCCAAAGTTTCCCCAATCTCTATAGGTTAGAAAAGGTGGGTAAGAGCATGATCCATTGATTGTACTCCTTTTCCTTTGCCTTCAGTATTACATATATATACACATAGAACTGCCTTAGCCCAGGTTCTACATTGATCCACCCATCTCATTCCACTTTGCCCACCAGCCCTGGAGTATTATTCTCTGAGCTGGAATTGTCTTGGAGATTTGGATTCAGACCCTTAGAAACTGTTTTCTCATCTGTAAGATGGGGAGAAATATTTCACTGCCTACCTCAAGGGGTTATTATGAGGAAAGAGCTTTATAAACTTTAAATCCCTAAATGTGAGCTATTATAATTAGTCTGCTATATCTTCCTTTAAAAAAAACTAACAAAAAGGACCTTCCCAACCTACCATGACAACTTACATTTATATTGGCTCTTTTAGGCTTGCAAAGTTCATTGTATATATTTTCTAACTTGATTCTCACAACCCTGTAATGTAGATGCTATTACTCTTGTTTTACAGATGAAGAAAAGGGCCTTGTTCAGGGTCACACTTTGGGGGGATGAGGATAGTTGTTACCTCTCATGATGCCCAAAGACACAGCATCATGGATTTAGAGGTAGACAGACTGTATAGTTTTTAGTCTCTAGTTTTTCAGAGAAGGAAACTGGGACTTGGATGACTTATCCAAAGTAATTTAGCTAGTAAGTGCCAGAAACAAGAACAGAGCTCAGTTTCTCTGATTTGGAAATCACAATCCTTCTTTCCACTACACCATGGCATAAGAACGGAATCAAAGGTTCACCCTTACTTCATCTCAGAACAGGTTAACAGCTCCTCCTGCCCTGGCTGTTCCCTATTTAGGACCCCAAAAAAGGTTGTTCTAGACTCAGTCAGCTCAAACCCAATGGCTCATGCTCATGAGAGTTGATTATTAAAATTTCAGTGTGAGCATTTACACCTCAGAAACCAGCAAATTACAAATCAGGGTTTGATTGATTGTTTTGTTTATTATTATAATATGTTATCATTATTTTTATTGTATTATTATTACTATTTTAATTCAATAATTATAATATAATAATTGTTATTAGACTTAAGAAAAGGATGGAAAGGATGAAGCTAGGAGGCTCAGTGGATTGAAAGCCAAGTCTAAAGATGGGAGGTCCTAGGTTCAAATCTGGTCTCAGAGACTTCCTAGCTATGTGACTCTGGGCAAGTCACTTGATCCCCATTGCCTAGCCCTTACCATGCTTCTGCCTTAGAACCAATACACAATAATTCTAAGACAGAAGGTAAGGATTTTTTAAAAAGGGATGGAAAAATGTTAATAACGCAGCTTAAACTTTTGGAGAGCTGGTTGTTAAACACTAGTCTCAAGAGACAGGGTGGAGGAGGTCAAGTTTGTCCTCTGATGTCAGCCTCAGAAATTCAAAGAGACTTAGCTTCCCTCAACACATCTTCCACCATCCATCAAAGATCTGCCACTTAGGAATTTCTCTGGACCTTGATTGAAGCTACATGGTTTTTGTTTTCCTCCTTGATGATGATGATAATAGTAATAATCCCTCATGTTTATATAATTCTTTACTTAGGCAAAACCTCACATCTCATTTGGAGCTCACAACAAACCTGTAATCAACATTTGGCAGGCAAAACTACTGAGCCTCAGAGAAGGGAAGACTCAGAGGAGGCTCTGAGAACTTGCCCAGTGTTGCTTGGTGAGTTAATGAGAGTCAGGACCAGAACCAATATCTCTTGCTTCCAGAAATGTGCTGGTAAATGCTTTGAAATCTGATTTCTGAAAAGCATGACCCATTTTTACGTTTAATCTGCATTCTTAACATTTTCTCCATCATTTTCTTATTTCTAGACAATCAACAAAATAATTGATTGGGCCTTGATTTATAGCATTTGTCAATTTCTACGACTTAAATGCTAACACTTAAAATTTAACAGTCAGATTTTATGAGCCAGGATGAGCTGGCTCTAGCACACCCCTGGATTTACATGGAATAATGAACATGGTGGCCTACTTCTTCTCTCCTTCCTGTGGCAATCATCATTTCCTTTTACCCTTGGCTCTATCTTATTTCAGAGAAGTCTGTCCATGCTCCTTGCTGTGGTTGAAAGAGAACAGGCCTGAAAGTCAGTGGACCTGAGCTTTATGTCCAGTAAAATATAAGCTCTTTGAAGGCAAGGAGTACTGCCTAGGCTGCTGGGTGATGCAGTGGCTAGACCCCTGGGACCCATGTCAGGAGGATTTGAGTTCAGATCAGACTTCTGACAATTATTGTGTAAATATGGGCAAGCCATTTAATCTCTATCTTTCTCAGTTTCCTCATCTGTAAATTGAGAATAATAAAAGCACCTGCTTCTCACAGTTGTTATGGAGATCAAATGAGATGATATTTGTAAGATGCTTTGCAAAATGCAAAGTGCTATATATAAATAATTAATATAAAAATATAAATGCTAACTCATTATTATTTCACAGATGAGGAAACTGAGTCCCAGAAATAATGATAAAACAACTTACCCAAGGTCACAAGCTAGTAATCAATCAACCAATGATATTTATTATTAATAATAATTAGTGATTAATTGAATAGTTAATAAGTATTATTTAAATTTATTTATTAAATAATTACCATGTGCCAGAAACTGTATTAAATGCTACGGATTCCAGGAAAAGTAAAAAACTATCACTGTACTCAGAGAGCTTCCATTATTTTTTTTAAACCCTCACCTTCTGTTTTAAGAATATTTATTGGATACTGGTTCCAAGGCAGAAGAGGGTTAAGCGCTAGGCAATTGGGGTTATGTGACTTGCCCAGGGTCACATGGCAAGGAAGTGTCTGAGGCAAGATTTGAACCAGGGGTCAATTCCATCTCTAGGCTTGGCTCTCTATCCACTGAACTACCTAGCTGCCCCTGAGAGCCTCCATTTTAATGAAGAAGATAACACGGATGGAAATAAAATATGGAAAGAAATTTTAGAGAGGAAGGAACTAGTTGCTGGGCGGACCAGGAAAAGCCTCCTGTAGAAGGGAGCATTTGAGATGAACCTTGAAGGAAGTTAGGGGATTGTAAAGGGTGGTGAAGAGGGAGAGCACTCCAGACATGAGAAAAAGACATTGCAAGGGGATGGAGATGGGAGATGAATCTTAGTTGCAAAGCTTTCATATTTATATGGTACATCAAGCAGTTGAACATAGCAGAAATGTAGACTGAGATTTGGGAGAAGATTAAATAATATGTAAAAGATGGGAAAGGAGGGGATGCTGGGGTGAGGCAGCTAAATGACTCAGTGGATTGAGTGCCAGGCCCAAAGACATGAGGTCCTGGGTTCAAATCTTAGAAAATTCCTAGCTGTGTGAGCCTGGGCGAGTCACTTAACTTCCATTGCCCAGCCCCTACCACTCTTTTGCCTTGGAACCATTACAGAGTATTAATTCTAAGATGGTAGGTAAGGATTAAGAAAAAAAAGAATAGAAAGATGGGAAGGGGCAAGGTTGTAAAGAGCTTTAAATGTCAAAAGAGTTTATATTTGATCCTATAGTTAATGGGGTACCACTGGAGTTTATTGAGGGTGGAGGTGGGTGATATAGTCAGACCTGTACTTTAGGAAAATTACTCTGGCTGATGGGTGGAGAATGAATTGAAGTCAGGAGAGACTTGAGGCAGGGAGGTCAATTAGGAGGCCACTGTAATATTCCAGTCTATTGTGATGACAGCTTGGAGTAGGGTGGTGACTATAGGAAGGAGAGGAGAGACTTGGACATTTTTCCAGACATCAGGGAATCAGGAAATGAGGAGAAACTGAAATATATTTTGCATGATTTCATATGTCATATATTGGGTATTATATTTCTTGCCTTCTCAATTGATAGAGGAGATATGGAGGGAGGAAGAAAATTGGGAATAGAAAATAGAAAAATAAAACCAGAAATTGGTGAAGATGGGGAAGAGGTTTGATAGTAGGATTAATTTGCTGGAGAAGGTAGGAGGGAATGAGATCAAGGATGCAAACAGAGGAGTTGGCCTTGACAACTTCATAGGCTAGAATGAAGGAAGAGTTAGTGAAGGGTGATATCAAAAGAATTTGTGATAAAGAGAAGGAGAAAGGGGGGAGCTCTTGGTGAATGGCCTCACATTTTTCTGTGAAGTATGAGGAGGAAGTCCTCAACTGAGAGGCTAGAGAAAGGAGGTACCATGTGAAGCTTGAGGAGAGAAAGGAAGGTTTGGAAAGGCTACTTGGATAGAGAACTGATTAAGGAGCAGAAGGATTGCTTTGCTGCAGGAAAGGCCCATATAAGGTAAGATAACAAATTTGTAGTGGGCCCCAGTCAGCAAGGTTTTGTGATTTCCTCCTACTTTGTTCAATTGTACTTGAGTAGGAGTGAAATAAGTGGCATCAATGCCTGAGGGCCCTTCTAATGCTGAGATTCTGGGATTTTATACAGTTCATAATCACCCTGAGCTTCATCCATAAAATTGGAATAATAATACTTATACTATCTAAATAATAGGTAGTATTTACAGAGCACTTCACAGATATTTCATCTTATCCTCACAACATCCCTGGAAGGTAGCTGTTATTATTATCCCCAGACTAGGAAACTGAGGCAGACAGAGATTTGTCAGTGTCACATCGCTAGGAAGTGTCCAAGGCAGGATTTGAGCTTGGGCCTTTCTGACTCCAGGTCTGCCTGCTATAGCAACTTAGTCATTTATCTTATAGGGTGGTTGTGAGAATCAAATGAGATCTAAGAAGTACTTAGCAAAACTTGATGCACCATATAAATACCAATTATTATTATTATTATTATCTCCCACTCACAAGCAAGCCAGGCCTCTAACAGGACTGAGAAGTCAACCCTATGGTAGTCCCTGAACTCTCAGCATTACCCTGAGGCAGGGTAGCTTGGGTCAGCATAAACCAACTCCAATCACTGGAATCACACTTTATGGTTAAGGAAATGGAAAAAAAGAGGCAAGGAGAAGCAGGAAGAGAGAAGAAAGGGACAGAAGAGGCAAGGAAAAGAGGGAGCCAGGAAAGGAAAGAACAGAAGATGAAGGAGGGAAGAAGAGGGAAGGCAAGAGGAAGGCTTGGTAGTTAGGATTGACCTGGAAAGAACCAGTTGAGGGAAGGAAGCCTTCAGTCCTCCATTGCTATGAGGGCCCAGACTGCCTTCGTCCTTTCTAGATATTTCTAATCTGAGGGCCATGAAGTCCTAGGATAGAGAAGAAAAGGTTTCAGGACACCAAGAATAGCTGTGGAATAAGAAGATGGAACCATGAGGGACTGTTTTGAAGGAGATCCCATTTCCAAGGACCTGGAAAGCAACATAAGAGAAAAGGAACTTGGGGGGTGGGGAAGAGCAGGGAATTCCTAGAGTATGTTCAGCACTACAGGGTGTCCAGGCCATATTCCTGCAATCTCCCTAACTTTCTGAGTGAAGTCTAGCTCAGAGAAGGCACTCTCTCCAGGATAGATCAGACCCCAAATAACTGCCCACAGGGAATGTGTCCTTAGCTTCATGCTGACCAATTTCATGAAGGTTAAGAAAGGACTGAATGAACAAGTGAGGCAAACTTTTATCAGAACCAACTAAGGGTGGTTTGGTGATTCACCCCAAACCAAGGTCAGTAATCTTTACCTGCCTCCCCATTCCTGTAAAGTGGGGACTGTTGGCTGTTTACTGGTCTTTGAAGCTGAAACCTGTGGGTTGTGGGTTGATTGCTAGTTCTGACTGACAATCATTACAAAGCAGCATCTCAAAGCAAGTGGAAGAGAGCTCCTCTGAGCCCTGAGGCCTGGGTGGGTAGCTAAGGATAAAAGGAGTAATTCTCCCTTCCTCAACCAGGGGGATAAGTTGGGATCCATAGCTGTGATGCCCAATCACAGAACTGTCCCCATTCAGAGAGCCCTTGGCAATATGGCAAAGTGTGCCTCTCCACCATCATCTTCCAACACCTGTTCGACCTCAGAGCAGCTGATGAACTCATTAAAACTGGCATAAATGGCTAAAAATAGTTCAGCCTGTTGTCTTCCCAGGAGCTAGAAAAGACTTTAGAGAATATCCAGTGCTTCTAGTCAAATAGTCTCATTTCATAGGTATTTTAACAAGATGTTTGTCTGGTCTCCTCATTTTATAGAGAAGAAAACTGAAGCCCAGAAAAAAATTAAGTGATTTGTTCATGGCTACATGGGAAGTAAAGTGGGGATTCCTGGTCTTGCAACTCTAGGTACAGCACCCTTGCCTTTATACTCTGCTGCCCCCATCAAAACAAGAAATGGAACAAGAGGAGATTTTGGTGGAGGAGAGTCCCATTTATATAGCAACTACTATCTGGCAGGCACTGTTATCATCCCCATTTTACAGTTGAGGAAACTGAGATTAACAAAGGTTAAGTGACTTGCCCAGGGTCACAAGCTAGATTGAGCTCAGTGTTTCCTGACTCTAGGCAACATAAAGAGAGCTTCTTGACCTCTAAAATCCCACCCAAAGGTGGCTGACTATTTTCCATAGGAGTAGGCTAATGTTGGAATTTCCTCTCAGGAGTGCTTAGAATCAAATTCAGACTCACAAAGCCTTGGAAGAGCAACTCAGAAATGTTGGTATCCGATGGTATCAAGTGGTTTTAGAAAACCTCAAATTAACATTCTCTAAGTTTTATTGTATTTTTATTTTATTTTGTTAAACATTTTCCAATTCTATTTTAATCTGGTTTGAGCTGCCCTGGAGAATTTTGCTGGTGACTTCAAATTTCAAACTTCTGAGTCTAACCCTCTTATTTTACAGATGGAAAAAGTGATGGCCAGAAAGGGTTAGTGACTTGCCCAAGAGAATACAAATAGTGAATGGCAGAGGCAAGCTGATCCATCAATTTATACTTGGGTTGTGCCTAAAGTGTTTTTCAGTTGAGCCTCAAGACATGTTGGAGAGAGGTTAGGAATTATTGGTTCCATTTTACAGATAAAGTAACTAAAACCCACAGAGGGGTAGCAACTTGCTCAAAGCCACACAGCTAGTTAATGGCAGAGGCTGGGCTACAACCCAGGACTCATGACCCTAAGTTTAGTATTCTTGTCATTAAACTTCTCTGAATTAGTTCAATAATTCAATTCAACAAACATATATTAAGCTCCTACTCTACGAAAAGCATTGTACTTATGCTCTGGGGATACAAAGGAAAAAAAGGAAACAGTACCTCTTGCCCTTGGAGAGTTTATATTTTGCTCAGTCTAAAGCAAGTTCTTTGACCTATTCTCTTTCCATTATAGCACAGAGCATGAACAAGATTCTCTGAAACATTATTGATTCAAGGTACAAGGAGACAGTGATTGCAAAGAGACAGAAAGGGGAAGTATTCTGTGCAAATATAGGGGTGCGCTGCATCTAGCTCATACTGGTTCCTGAGAGCCAGCTGTTAAATTTTCAGTCTGAGCCTTTTACAACTCAAAAGTTAGCAAATGTTACAAATAAGGCTTGATTTATTGTTTTATTGATAGCCTAGAAGTAAGAAAGTGATGGAGAAAATGTGAAGAATGTGGATTTAACCTAAAAGTGTGACCCACATACAAGCTGGATTTCCCTCTTTCCCCTTCTCCTGTGAATGATGTCATCACTGGCTCATTTCCTATTCTTTTGGTCATTACTCAGGCAACCACTTGGACTTCTTTAAAGAAATTACATTACATTTCACTGAATTTGTTCTAGTACTGCCAAATTAGGATTACTTCCAAATTCACGTGCTTTTAGGGGAGGGACATTTTTGGGGCCACAGACTTCTTCCTTATGAGGCTCTCGAACTGGGAGTTTACTCCAAGGCTCTGCCCTAGACTTTCACTCACTCTGCTTCTGTCCTGGACTCTCTCTGTCTTTCCATTTCTTTCTCTGTCTGTCTGTCTGTCTCTTTCTCTCTCCCACCTGGTGATCTCATTGGTTCCTTTGAGTTCAATTACCAACTTTATCCAAATGACTGACTCTCTCTCCCTCCCTCTCCTTCTCTCTCTGTATCTGTCTGCCTGCCTGTCTCTCTGTGTCTGTCAGTCAGTCTGTCTGTCTGTCTGTCTGTGTCCCTCTCTCCCTCTCCATCTCTCTTCCTCTCTCTCCACACATATATATACACATATACATATACACACATATATGTATGTATATATATATATGCCTAGTTTTTCTCCTGAGTGCCATTCCTCCATCATCAACTGCCTATTATATATTTCAAGATGGATGTCCTGTAGGAATCTCAAATTTAATATATCCAAAACAGAACTCATTATTTATACTTCACTTTCTCCCCTGCCAAAAAAAAACAAAACACAACAAACAAAAAACCTTTCTCTCTTCCAACTCCTTATTTCTGTACAGAACACCCAGACTGGTAGCCTCTGTGCCAGAGTTGGTGAATCTTTTAGAGATCACATGCCCAAATTGCACCTTCAAGCCACTTGTGTGACCCCCACCTCCCACCCCACCCCAATACCCCAGATATCAGATGGAGGAAGGGCTCTTTTGGGGCTACTGGGCAAAAGGGTGGAACATGTGAAAAACGTCCTCAAGTGAGGTAGAGAAGGGGACCTGCATGTGGGGGCACACATGCCATATCTTCACCAACATAGCTGCCACCCTAGATTCACAACCTATAACCCACAAACTCTGGCAATAGTCAAATCTTGTCATTTCTACCTCATAGTATCTCTCTTGCACCTGGCTCTTTCTACCCATACCACCCTAGTTCATGCCCTTATCCCCTCCTGCCTGGACTATTGCTATTACCTCATAATTAGCCTCCCTGCCATAGATTTTCCCAGGTCAAATCATCCTCCACAAAGTCACCAAAGTGACTATAGAACACAGGTCCAACCACATCATCTCCCCATTCAGTAAACTCTTAGGGAATGTCTACTAGTTTTATTTTATTTTTTAAAAAATCCTTATCTTCTGCCTTAGAATAGATACTAAGTATTGGTTCCAAGGCAGAAGAGCAGTAAGGGCTAGGCAATGTGGGGTAAGTGACTTGCCCAGGATCACAGAGCTAGGAAGTGGTTGAGGTCACATTGGAACCCAGGACCTCCCATCTCCAGGTCTGATGCTTTAGCCACTGAGCCACCCAACTGCCTGCCTATTACCTTTAAGGTCAAATATAACTCCCCTTTATTTGGCACTTAAAGCTCTTGACAACCTGGCCCCATCCTTCCTTTACAACCTTATTATCCATTATTCTCCTTAGGTACTCACTCTGTGGTTCAACAGTTCTGGCCTTCTTGCTATTTCTGACATGACATACTCTATCTGCCATCACCTGACTTTGCACAGGTTGTCCACTTGTCTGGAATACTCTCCTTCCTCACTTCTACCTCTTGGGACTCTGGTTTCCTTCAGGCTTCAATTCATGTACCACATTCTGCTCGAACCCTTTCTGGTCTTCCTGGCTGCCAGGGCCCTTCCTCCTCAAGGTTCCCTTGTACCTGCTAGGTAGGCCTTTTGTCTATCTGCATGTGGTCTCTGGTATGTCCCTATATTGTCTCCTCACTTGGAATGTAAAGTACGGCGGAGCAGAAAGGGTTCCCTTTGGTCTCTGTCTTTATTGTCAGCCCCTGGGCATGTCTGGGCCCCTATTCTGTTTTGACCCGAAGTTTCTAACTGCTTTCCCTGACCCAGGTCAACTCCTGGGAATTCCTGCTCTGACCAGCAGTTTCTAACTGCCCCCAAGAAGATTTCTGCATACCCCAGCAGTTTCTAACCCTCCCTGCAGAGATGATTGCAAGGATGCTGCTGCAACATTGCCATCTTGCAGTTTGGATATTCTGTGTATCCAGGCTATTTGCCCTCCTTCTTTTTCCCATGACTATACCCTAAAAGAATCCCCTTCCTCCCCTCTCTCCCTGCACATCTCCGGCAGAGTAAAGCAGCATATTGTTGAATTGTAATTCCTCCACCCTGAATGAGGAGGCAGTTAGGTGACACAGTGGATAGAGTGCTGGACTTGGAGTCAGGAAGGTCTGAGTTCAAATCCAGCCTCATACACTTCCTAGCTATGTGTCCTGGGCAAGTAATTTACTCTAGTTTGTTTCAGTTTCTTTATCTGTCAAATGAGCCAGAGAAGGAAATGGCAAACCAGACGGGTATGTCTGCCAAGAGAACCCCACATGGGGTCCAAACACTTAGTAATTGTGTGACCCTGGGCAAGTCACTTAACCCTGTTGACTTCAATTTCCTCACTGGTAAAATGGAGTTGGAGAAGGAAATAGCAAACCAGTCCAGTATCTCTTCCAAGAAAACCCCAAAATGGGGTCTGGAAGGGTAGGACAACTCTGAATAACAACAATAACTGAAAAAATGCCTCACTATTTACCCATAATCTAGTTGGTCTGACAGCATCTCTAGCACCTAGTACCTTTTTTTTCCAGATCTTTGAAGATTTTCATTGTTGTTTAGTCATTTTTCTTTTTAATTTCTTTTTTAATTTAGAAATATTTTTCCATGTTTATATGATTCATTTTCTTTCCCTCCCCTCTCCCAGAGCTGACAAGCAATTCCAATGGGTTGTACAAACGTTATCACTTGACACCTATTTCCATATTATTCATTTTTGCTATAGAGCAATTTTTTAAAACCTAAACCCCAAATCACAAACCCATACATACATGTGATAAGGAGCACCCAGTACCTTGCTGGACACAGACAGTCACTTAAATATTTGTTGTTTGAGTTAGAATTGAAGGATGAGAGGGCAGCTAGGTCGCTGAGTTGATTGAGAGCCAGGCCTAGAGATGGGAGGTCCTAGGTTCAAATCTGACCTCAGACGCTTTCCAACTGTGTGACCCTGGGCAAGTCACTTAACCCCCATTACCTAGCCCTTACCACTCTTCTGCCTTGGAGCCAGTACACAGTATTGACTCCAAGACGGGAGGTAAGGGTTTAAAAAAAAAGAGAGAGAGATTGAAGGATGATAGACTATAAGATCCCAGAGGACAGATACCATTTCAGTTTTTTTATCTTTTGATTCCCCATTTCTCTCATCTCATAGATTGGTGGCTCAAATTGTTGAATTGAATTGAGTTGAGCTCTTCATAAACTGCCCCATTCCTACCTTTCCTGCCTTCCTACACCTTATTCTCTTCTAGCACTACATAGACTCTCTCTCATCATTCCATGCTTGTGTCCCCTCCACTGATTCTCAATTTCCCCAATTCCCTTCAAGTCTCAGCTCAAATCTCTCCTATTCCAGAAGACTTCTCCAGGCCCTCCAGCTGCTATAAGTCTTCTTCTCTGAGAACCTTTCATCTCTTCTGTATAAATATTGTTGTTTCCAAGACACACATACACATATTTATCTTGTATGTATCTATATCTATATACTTTGTTGTATAAATGTTCTCTCCCATTAGTATGTAATCTCCTTGAGGGCAGGGACTGTATTTCTGTCCTTTGTATAACCAGCTTTTAGCACAGTGCCTGGCGCAGAGTAAATATTAATAAATATTTATCGATTAATTGATTTAGAATTAATAAGTATTTGATTTTAATTCACCAGGGTCCAGTGTGGCCAGAACAGAGCTCAAATTCCAGGGAATTCTTCAAACAGAATTCAGGGTTGGTTACTGAGCTTGTTTCCACTTGGCTGGGCTCTGAATGTGGAAGGAAGAGACCTTGAACCCAGGCAGAGCCTCTACTCCTCCAGTGAACCAAAGAACAGGACTGGGAGTGGGGAGCTGGGATGAGTTAGCCAGGAAAGAGAAGGTGATTCAAAGGGCAGGGAAATGAGATGAGCCAGAAGAGCTGTGAGGGGAAAAAGTGAACACTTGGAAGAGACTCAACGAGTCTTTCTGCCAAGTCAGGCCTGTGAACCTCTAACTAACTGCACTCATTCTGCACAGAGATTGTGCCCTGAGCTTCCCTGAGCAAGCTATTCTCCAGTGAGACATCAGATCATTGGTATTGCCTAAGAGGTCCAGGTCAGAAGTGTAGAACCTAAGAAGACTGGGAAAGGTAGAAAAGTTATGTACAATCAGTTTCAAGGCAAAATCTGGAGGTTTCCCAGAAAACCTGATTCAGAGGCTACCTTATACAGAATTTTTTTGGCAGGGGAGGGAGTTTGTAACAGTAGGTACTGACTATAGCAGGAGGCATCAGATTGTAGGTGACTAAAGGGTCATTCCTGCAGCCTCCCCCATCCCATGATCAGCCTCTGCTAAATCTGTTGTAAGATTAATTAAGCTGGATGCAAACAAGGTTGTGGGCTTACAGGGGATGATTCCAGGACCTCAACAAAGCAGCCACATAACATGCTCCAACAGGTCTTGTGGAACAGGAAGAAGCTCTTGCTTTGCATATTCCAAGGTGCTGGGTATAGGGTTAGGGGGCATGGGATCATCAGATTTCTTTTTTTTTTAACCCCTTACCTTCCATCTTAGAATTGATACTCCATTAAGTATCAGTTTAAGACAGAAAGGGAACAAAGGCTAGGCAACTGGGGTTGAGTAACTTGCCCAGGGACACACAGCTTGGAAGTATCTGAGGCCATATTTGAAGTAGGGATTGCCTGTCTCCAGACCTGGTTCTCAATCCACTGAGCCACCTAGCTGTCCCTATACTTCTTATTAGTAACTTACCCCTATCAATGTGCCAGTCTTCTGGTTATTTTTAGCTTTCTAATGAACAATGGGGGGAAGGGGGCAGAGGTGGGGGGAGGAGGGGGGAATTAGGGGTGGAGATGGGGGAAGGCCAATGAAAGGAATTATTTTTTCCTCTGGGCAACCTAGAACATGAGTATTTAAGGACTCAGGCCTCTACTCCTCCTTGCAATAGCCTCCTCATTGATATCCCTGTCTCCCTCCTTTCTACCCCTTGTGTGCTGCCAGTTTATCCTCCTAATCAGATCATTTTCCATAAAATAATTTTTAATGGCTCCCTACTTCCAATAGATAAAGTCCAACAAAACTAATTAGCTTGACATTCGAGGCCTTCCACAATCTCTGGCCCCAGACTTCTTTCCCAACTTTATTTCCTGATTCTACTCGGTATATCCCATGCTCTCACCAAACCAGACAACAGCTATTCACTGAATATGTTTCCTCCATTTGGAATGCTCTGTCTACCATCTCTACCTATTTGATTCCTACCCATGCTTCAAAGCCCAACATTTTTCCTAGTCATCTTCTGATCTCAACCAGCATAGCTGAAACTCTAGTTCAGGCTCTCATCACCCCTCAGATGGATTACTGAAATGGCCTCCTATTTCATCTTTCCCCACTCCAATCCATTTTCCATATGCCTTGTGTTTTTTTTCTAAAGTTTGAGTCTGTGTCACCTCCCCTAGCTCAGTACCTTCAGTATTAAGTATAAACTTCTTTTTGTCATTTGAAGCCCTTCACAACCTGATCTGAATCTAACTTGACCATCTTGTTACACATTATTCCCCTTTATATACTCTGTCATACAACTAAATAGTTCTTCTTGTCCTTCATGCCTAAGGAAAAACACAATTAAAATAAACAAATATGAGTAGCAAATTAAGTGGTTCAGAATAGAGTACTAGGCCTGGAGTCAGAAAGACTCATATTCCTGAGTTCAAATTCAGTCTCAGGTAATTATTAGCCATAATAAAGTCCCTGGGCAAATCACTTATCACTGTTTACCTCAGTTTTGCCCTCTGTTAAATGAGCAGGAGAAGAAAATGGCAAATCACTCCAGTTATTTTTGCCACACACAAAAAAAACCCCAAAACCCAAATGGAGTTATAAAGAGTCACACATGACTGAAATATCTGAACAAGGTAGTGCCAGGACCTCGAGATTTCTAAGATGCAATGGCCGAAACTGATCACATAAATGTACAAAGTTTGGTACAAACATGGTGAGCTCCCAAAAGTGGAGGCCACCCATCTGCCAAAGAAGGGGCAAACCAACAGCAGGTCGGAAAGAGTGCTGATTAGTAGTGAGATCAGGCCTGAAAACTTTTGACCTGGGTGAGATGGAGGCACTCAATCTCAAAAAAGTGCTTAGCACAGTGCCCAACACACAGGAATCATTTAATAAATAAATACTAATTGATAAATAAATTGATGGATTGATTGATTTAGAAAAAAAGGAAATTAAGGTAGGATTTTCATTAAGCAGAACCAGGTAAAGAAGAAAGAATGGATTTATACCAAAACCTTTGACCTGAGTTGAAATAAGAGACTTTTTCACTTTTAGTTGTTACTTTTACATTGAGTCTGGTATTATACATAAAGAACCATGACTCTTACTGATATCAGATTACATTCTCAATAAATTTGAATGAACTAGAATTTGACTATCAATATTTTTCATTTAACAATATATATATATATACACATGTATATGTATATATATATTTTAAACCCTTACTTTCAATCTTGGAATCAATACTGTGTATTGGTTCCAAGCCAGGAGAGCAGTAAGGCAATGGGGGTTAAGTGACATGCCCAGGGTCACACATCTAGGAAATGTCTGAGGCCAGATTTGAACCTAGGACCTCCCATCTCTGGGCCTGACTCTCAATTCACTGAGCCACCCAGTTGCCCCCAACAAAAAATATTTTTAAGAAAAGAAACTCACCTGCTGGATTTGCCACATTAATCTAATTAACTGAATAATTAATTTCTAAGAAAATGTTATTTATAAGTCTACCTTATTCCCCAGAACATATATAGGAAGTTTCTAAAAATAATGAAGCATATTTAATCATATTATTCTCAAGAACAAAAAGGCTTTTCATGCCATTTTCCAATGTTTTATTAATAAATAAAAATTTTAATTAGTTTATCTCATCTTTGTCTCATCTTAAAAATTCCAATAAAAAAAAATAAAAACATACACATAAGATCTAAAACAAGACTAGGCACACAGTTCATATTCAGTGTTTGTGGAAATGGGGAAGGGAGGAAGGGAGAAAAGAGGAAAAGAAGGGAGATTTCTTAGGACAAAGTTACTTCCTTACCTTCCTTTGCTACAAATGCAAAGCCCTCACTGTGTGTGTCCATGATGAGCACTGGCAAAACCTGACTCTCCTTCCTTTAGTACAAAAGGACCCTGACTGTAAATGCATACCTGCCCACCAATAGGAGCTCTTGTTCACTTGCTTGAGGCCTCAGCTTCTTCCAGATGTCCATAGTGAAAAGTGTGCTGCTACTGTTGAAGATAGAGGACAAGGAGGACACCAAGGCTGCCATCATAACAGCAATCATCAATCCCCGAAGTCCTGACAGTATAACAAAAAAAATCACGGTGACACGGCAGGTTCTTCACCAACCTTCCCCTTCCCACTCCCCCATTGCCCTTGCCAAACACAATGGGATCCACAAGAAATTCTGATTTTAGCCTGGAATTTCCCAACAATTTACTGTAGGACCATCAACAAGTCACTCATCTGCCCTGTACCTTCTGTCTGTTTAATAAAGAAAATGAGATAATCTCTAAGGTTCTTTCCAGCTCTGATATTGTCATTTTAGGCTTTCTTTTTCTCTGAAGTAGGTACATTAGGACTATTTTACCAAGAAAGACAACCAGAAACCTATAGAGGGTCTGAGATTTACCAAAAGTTACTTACAAATCAAGTTTAAGGCCACAGTTCAGACTTATCTCAGGCTAGACTCCTGCCTCTATTGTACTCCAGCTCTAAGTCTTAATTTTGTGTTCACTGCTTTGAAGGAAGGATAGAGATCTTCACTGAGTTTTGTAGTGCAGAGAGAGGGGGTCATGATAGTTTTTTCAAGCTTTGGCTGAGTTCTGAAATCAGTTAGGAGTTTGGAATCTTGAGGGAGAAGGCAGTCGGTTTGGGAATCTTGTGGAGAGAGGGTCAGACCAACTGAGCTGCTTCCTGGCCTATCTGAAGAATTGAAATTTTAGCCTAGCTTTGGAATATTTATTTAAGAATTGTTAGTTTAGATAAACCCTTTGTATTTCCATATCCTATCTTATTTCCTACCTTCCTTCCCTTACCTTAAATGTCTGTGGAGTTAATAAGGAGAGTAAATTAGAGAGTAGTTCAAATCTGTGAGGGGTTTAACTATAATTTGACAGTATTTTATCTAAAGAAATTGGTTAGTCATCATTTATTCCCTTTAGACATCAAGAGCACCTTGAGAGCTGAGCTAAGGCAGGCCCTTGCTCAGACTCCATCTCTGCCTCCCTTCCCCCACCTGAGGTTCCTGTAAACAACTGTTAGGGCTTCCTCAATCTACCTTCCTGACAAATCATCCTTAAGGACAAAAAACCCTTTTGTGTTTCAACAGACCTGTTAGTTACTTTGTCATTTAATTAGTAAGAAAGGGAAGAAGAGGGAAAGAACCAACATACTCTGGGCTTGAAGGGAAGCTGGGGTATCCATCTTGAAGGAAGGTGTAACTTCAAAACAAGTCCCTTCCTGTGAAATTAACTAAAGCCTGTAGTTAAGTTCAGTTCAGTCTATTTCCCTCAGTTTGTCTTTGAGTTTAAGTCCTAATCTATAAGCCCTGCTGTCTTTGCCTGTTTAGATTAATTCTCCCTCTCCCTGAAGATCTTTGTTCCCTTCAGTGTTATACTCCTGACTTCAGCCCCTATTATATCCTGAATCTCCTTATTCCAGCCTACCTGTAACCCATATTACTTACCTAGCAAGTCCCTGACAACCTCCTTTCAAAATCCCCTTTTACCACACACCTTTCCTCAAATTATCCCCATTACAGTTAGTTGAGGGCTAGGGGTTGGGGGAAAGGGGAAGGAAAGTAAGGTGGGAATTCTGTCAAAGAAATGTGAAGAAGAAAGCTTCTAAGAAAAAGAGACAATTTATATGAGATGTGAGCAAGGTTCAAAGAGAAGAGAAATACAAGAATCAGTGAAATAATAGGCCAGAGCCTATTGGAAAAGGGAGGAGGAAGAAGAAGTAAGACCAAGGCTACCAGGCAAAAGCCTGAAGGAGAGAAGACAAAAACTGATAAGGAAAGAGAGAGAGTGAAATTGAGGAAGAGTGAAGGAAAGAGAATTTCCAGTTAAGATGGCAGATGTTAAAGGTCCTCAAGGAACTCAGCTATTTCCAAACAAATATTCTAACCATGATTTATAAGGATACCAGGTGAAACAATGATCAAGAAGAACAAAGAGAAACATCAGTAAATTCTTGACTAGGAGAATATTACAAAGGAAGAGGGCAAGAAGCTTGTAGGTACTCTGAGTCTAGATAAACCTGGAGAACTAAAGGGCAGATCAATTTCTGGCACCAGTGGGCTCTTGGTCCTGGAATGTTAGCCACTTGGAGAGTGTACCACCTGAGGGTGGTAAACATCTCATGGACCTCACTCTTATCTGATCTGGACAAAGGAGAATTGAAAACACACACACACACACACACACACACACACACACACACACACACACACACACACACAAAGAATCTGATGTAAAAATGTATTAAATTCAACAGGAAATCAAGACAGGGAGAGGAGATCAGGGAAAGGAAGGTTTAAAAGGGAGAATGGAGTTGGAGACAGAATAGTCCCAAGCAAAGCAAAGTGAACTTTATTTTCAAAAGGGAGATTATATGATTTCAGAAAGAGCTAGAAAGACCTACATGAATGGATGCAATGTGTAACAAGCAGAACCAGGAGAATATTATACACAGTAACAGCAATAATGTATGATGTTCAACTATGAAAGATTTTGCTACTCTCAGTAGTACAATGATCTGGGACAATTCTGAGGGACTTATGACAAAGAATGCTATTCACCTCGGAAGAAAGAACTGTTGGAGTCAGAATTTAGATCAAAGCATTCTATTTTTAACTTTAGCTAATCTGGGTTTTTATTTTGGAGTTTTGGTTTTACATGGGAATTCTCTTATGAAAATTAACAATATGAAAATGTTTTGCATGATATGCATTACATAAATGCATGTAATATATAATATTCTATATATTATATGTAATATAACATGTAAAATATATATAACCCAGATCAAATTGTTTACTATCTCTGGAAAGGGGGAGGGAAGGGAGGAAAGGAGACAATTTGGATCATATGACTTCAGAAAACTTCTGTGGAAAATTGTTATTACATGTAATTGGTGAAATAATATATCTTTACCAAAAAAAACAAAGAGAAGATTACGAAGAGAGGGCTAAATGGAGAGAGAGTTGAGAGCCAGTGATTGTGTTCTAAGCTGAACAAAGAGAGGAAGGGTAGAGAAGTTAGATTAGACCACTTCAATTATAGATCCATTCCTTTTATTTCCCCACTTTCTTCTTACTTACAAGGAGGGAAGGGACAAGGAGAGGAAAAATTCTAAGAGGATATAATGGAAGTAATGACACAATTAATAACAATAACAATAAAGATAAGTGGAATAAATGTACCCATAAAGTGGAAGAGGGCAACAGAATGGTTTGGAAAGGAAAAGCCCACAATATGCTTTTTACAAGAAATATAAACATGAAACAAAAATTCACAAAAGGTTAAAGTAAAAGACTGAGGTAGAATTTTCTATGCTTCAGGTGATTTTTTTAAAGCAGGGGTGATAATGATCTCAGGCAAGACTAGAGTAAAAAATAGAGAGTTAAAAAAGATAAACAGGAAAACTACATTATACATAAAAACACCATAGATAATTAAATAATATCTATATTTATGTCTAAATATATTAAGATAGATGCTCCAAATAGTATAGTATCTACATACTTAAAAGAAAAGCTGATCAAATTACAAGGATAAATAAATAGCAAAACTGTTAATTTAAAAAGCTAGATTTTATTTGGTTAATATCTATTTTCAATTGAAGTGATCCTAGTGATGGTTTTAGGATAAGTCAAATTTCTGTTATTTTGAATTAAAAGCAAGGTTTTAGGTCAAATTGTCTCGATTTGCTAATTTGTTAGGCTAACATGAATGTGATAATTCATGATACTGGGAGATATTGTAATGGATTGAGTTGGATCCAAAACTGCCTTTAAATCTACAATATGTGGCAGGTGAAATAAAAATAGAAATCAATGTCATCTGGATTTCTAGAACTCAGAAGAGAAGTTTGTAATTCAAAAGCCCCACCTGAATTTAAATATTCCTTTTAATTTGCCATCTTCTCTTTCCCAGAGCAAGTCTTGGGTTGACAAAGATATAAATTTATTTGGGTGGGGGTGGGAGAGTAGTGGGAGAGAATGGAGTACCCAGTGTCTTTCCTCATGTCTGCTCTGAGGCCCTTTCCTCCCTTCCTCACAGGTATCTCAGGTGGGCCACACCCTGCCAATTTGCCAGCTTGAGGAAGGGGTTTTTAGACTGCTATAAGTCAGCAGAGTGTTTCTATCCAGCTCTTTGAAAGGAGCTAAAATTTCAAGTTGAGTATTGAAAGTGAGTTCTCTTATAGGATTATAATTTTATTGAATCAAGACTCAATGTAAATAATAATAATGATGAAGATGAATCGGGTGCTTATTGTTATTATTTCTCAAAAGAAATCTAATTATTATTTTAATGAAATGTAATTACTTTGTTAGATAATTTTATTCAGAGCTTTAAATGTGATAAAGCAATTCTGTGTAAAATTATTTGAAAATTTTATAATTTTGTTTCATATTTTAAAGTTTTAGATGTTTATGATATGATACAATTTGGCAAACTACTATAAAGATATAATGTTAAAAAGTTATTTCTCTAACTTAGACATTGTTAAACTATGAACAAAACTTTTAAAAGAAATCATATATTATATATATATACATTTGGAAAAGTTGTGGTGTTATATTCCAATTCATAGTTCTGAATTTTAATTCTAATTTTGGTTCTAAATTTTAATTTTGAATTATTAAGTTTTATATTGAAATTATTTGGCTATGGAAATCATCAATTTGTTGAAGTTATTGTATCAATAGGATATTTTTTAAAAAGAGAAAACTGAATTTATCTGTTTAAATCTCCTTGTTTACTTAAAATACATAAAATCAGTTGAAATTCTTATTCCCTTTTTTCCATTATAACTACTCCTTGTCTAGAAGACTAAGTATCAAAGGGAGGTGGTAATAAAAGATTTATTTATTTTATAGAACTATTTAATTGTGAATTTTGAAGTTGTTTTTTCTGTTAGGTTTTATAACTTTATTGGGAATGTTTGGTAAAATGTTAAAAGGAAATTTAAAAATGTTTTCTCATTGAATTATTGTCACCTAGCTAAGCATAAGTTCCATGTTTTAAATGTGAGATATTGAGTATGTTAAATTTTTTCTCTTCAATTTTAATAATGAAAAAAAATATGATAGCAAGGGGTCTAGCAGAACCAGATCTAAACTATATCAAAAAGCAGAGATCATAAAAACTGTTTGGTCCTGGTAGAAAAATAGAAAAAAATGATCAATGGTATAGATTAAGTACACAAGGCCCAGAAGCAAGGGAACCTAATATTTGTTCCTAGTGTTTGATTAACCCAAGGACACTAGCCCATAAGTTAAGGACTCATCATTCATCAAAAATTTCATGGAAAGCTGAAAATCAGTTTGGCAGAAATTAGGTTTAGATTCTATAGTATTAAACAAAATAATCTCCAAATGGATACATGACCTAAATATAAAAGACCCTATCATGAACAAATTAGAGAAGGAAAAGAGATACTCCTCACAATTAAGGATATGTAAAAAATTCTTAACCAAGTAAGGGATAAAAAGGATGACAGGGGTTTAGCTAGGTGGCTCAGGGGTTTGAGGGTCAGCCCTAGAGACAAGAGGTCCTAGGTTCAAATTTGGCTTCATTAACTTCCTAGCTGTGTGACCCTGGGCAAGTCACTTAATCCCCAATGCCAAGCCTTTACTGCTCTTCTGTCTTAGAACCAATACACAATATTGATTCTAAGATGGAAGATAAGGGTTTTTTAAAAAAAAGGATAACAAAAGGTAAAATGAACAATTTTTATTACAAAAAATGGAAAAGTTTATGCATAAACAAAACCAAGGCAGTTAGAATAAGAAGGGCAACAATTCGCTGGGGCAAATATTTATAGAAGTTTTTTTTTCTGATAAAGGTTTGATATCTATCCATCCAACAGATATTTATTAACTCTGCTAAGTGCCAGGCATTGCTCTAGGCTAGGTATTAGAATGCAAAGTAAAAACCAGAAAAGTCTGTGTTCTCAAGAAATTTACTTATATTTGATTGGTGAACACATGCATAGAGTAAATAAATATGAAATATATACAAAGCAATATTAGGGGAGGGCCCTAAAAAATGGGAAAATCAGGAAAAGTCCCACATAGAAGGTGACACAAGAACTGAGTTTTGAAGGAAGCCAAGAATTCTACAGAGAGACAGGAAGGAGTGTATTCCCAGAATGGAGGACGGCCTGTACAAAGGTAAGGTGATAAAAGGTGCATTGCCACATACAGAGAACAGCAAGTAGGTCAGTTTGCCCAGATCAGTGTCTGCCAGGGACTAAAGTGCATAGAAAGGTAGACTGTAGTGAGGTTGTTAAGGGCTTTAAATGCCAAATAAAGGAGCTTGTATTTTATCCTACGGTCAAAAGGGAGCTCTCAGAGCTTCTCTAAGCAGGATATTTGATGTGGTCGACCTATGCCTTAGGAATATTAATTTGGCAACTATATGGAGAATAGATTGGAGATGGTAGCAAGTAGAAACAGAAGAAGTTATTAGCTCCCAAGCTACAGTGGAGAGAAGGGCAAAGACCTGAAAGATGGGGAAATACCTCCCTCTCCCAGTATCCTGGGGAAGGTCTAATTTTCCCTTGTACAAGGAAACCTCAGAACATCCCTGGGGTAGAGGATGGGAGGCAATGTATTTACAAGTATAGAATATGAGATAAGAACATGACAGACTACTTTGCCTTTGTGTGCTCTGTGGGTTGTTATATTTCTAAGGTATTGAGTAGAAAGCCTTTAATTATATGTTCTAGTTCTTATTCTCTTTTTCATTTTACTGAGAAAGTTGGAAATTATCTTTTCAAGCAACTGATTAGGTTAGAGCAGTGATTCCCAAAATGGGATTCCCCCTGGTGGATGCTGCAGCTATCCAGGAGAGTGGTGATGGCCACAGGTGCATTTGGGGGTGGTGAATAATTGTAAGGGGGTGGTGATAGTATGTGACAGGGGGTGCTAAATAATATTTTTTCTGGAAAGGGGGCAGTAGGCCAAAAAAGTTTCGGAACTACTGGGTTAGAGTATGATCAGAGTCCCAAAGTCCATCAACAATATGAAGACTTCCCAATTCTGGAGTAAATTTGGGATGGACAAACCAGTGAAGAAGTCAGAGCACTCATGGGGACAAACACCAAATCATCTAAGGATATTCTAGGAAAGATTCACAATTCTTCTGATGCCAAGGAATGTGTTTCTCATTTAGAAGGGCAAGAAAGGGTTAGAGAACTGCAGTTAACAATTAAGTTAAAAGTTAGGTATCCTCCAGAGAAGGAAAAGATCCTTTTTTTGTGTTCTCCCCTTGTCTCTTCCCTTACCAGATTATTTTTGTATATTCTCTGTGCATGTGTTGTTTCCCTCAACCCTTAATAGAATGTAAGCTCCTTGGAGTCAGGAACTGCTTCCTTTTTGCCTTTGTACACCTAGTGGGTCTTTAATAAATACGCTTTGAATTGACTTGAATCTAGGTTTCTAATAACCTTCCACAGGCTTATGCCTGGTATATCGTTTCTGCATTTGCATATTCTTTTCTGTTATAAATAAATTCAATAAATTCTCACTTTTGGTGTCTGAAATATGTATAGAAATAGAACAAAAGGGAAAGAGGGAGGAAATTGGACATCTAGCTATAATAATAGTGGTAGAAAAAGGAGAAATGGTAATTAGGGTTCAAAGAGTCAAGCATGCTCCAAGCATTCAGGAATAAGAAAGTTCAGACCTCTAGATGGGGTTTAAAGATCAGGAAAGTTCATTAATTTGTAAAGTAGAAAGCCCTTAAGGCCATGATGAAGGGACCCAGGACCAATGCCTAGGAACTAGAAGCTAATTGGGATTGATAAAGCCGAATGCCCAGAGTCAGATCCTTCATAATAACATGGATTTTTCCCTCCCCTTTTTTCTGATCTAGACCTATGATTTCATTAATATGGGGAACTTTTGTAGAAATTTTCTTTATTCATGCAAAAATGAAACTTGATCAAATCACTCACTTCTTGAGACCTTATCTATAAAATGAGGGATTTGGACTAGATGGTTTTTAATGTCCCTTCCAGCCCTAAATCTATGATCTTAGTATATAGTATGTAACTTATATTTTACTAGATGTAACTAGAATATAATGGATTTAGGGAACTACATGAGACACTGAGAGAGAGGCTAAGTGATTTTCCTAGGAACACACAGCTAGTATGTATCAGAGGCAGAAATTGAACACAGATCTTCCTCACTCCAATTTTAGTCTCCATCCCACTATTCCATCCTGCCTCTCCAGACTGATACCTAGAATATACAATCATAGAACATCTGGCTCTTAGAACTCATTTAGCCTCATTTCCCTCTGCAGCATCCCTGATGGATGATTACCAAGGCTCTGCTGAAATATTTCCAGTGATAGTCAAGAGGCAACCTGTCTCCTTGTTGAATAACCCTAATTGTTAAAGTTTGTCCTTACATAAAGCTGAAATCTGCAGCTTAAAAAAAAAAAGTCTAGAGGGGATGATCCCAGCAGCTTAGGGGATATGTATAATGTGGGAAGAAAACAACAGATATCTGAGCCCCTGGTCACTCTGACTAATGGCCTAGCCAACTTGAGAATGACCCTGACCAGCTCCAAGAAGGGCATCCCTCCTTCTAGACATAATCTCCTCACCCTCAACATTAGTCTGGACTTCGAAAGACCATTTAGGGAGGCTTTCTTTTTACCCTCAGCATTTAGCAGAGTGCCTGGCACATAGTAAGTACTAATAAATGCTTGTTGACTAAATAAGTGACATTACAAGTCTAGACTCTGAGCTGGACTACCGGGTCTTTTCCCTTCCATTGGGTCAATGGTCCAAACCAGGTTACATAGATCAAAGCTAAGGGTGCCAGAGTGGTTAGCAGCAGGGGCCAACTAGGTATTGTGGGGAATCTAAGGAGACCACTGCCAGAGAGCAATAGCTGCCTGAGCAGCTCTTCCCAACTGAAATCCAAATAAACAATCCGAGGCAAAGGCCAGGGCCAAAGTTAGCTTCTCTACTTCTCAGCAAGCTATGATCTAAGGCATCAATTCCCAAAGTGGGCACTACCATCCCCTGGTGGGTGCTGCAGCGATCCAGGAAGGCGGTGATGGCCACACTTTTTTTGTATTACATTCTATTCTGAGTTCAATAAATAGTTTCATAATTTCCAGGGGGCACTAAGTAATATTTTTTCTGGAAAGGGGACAGTAGGCCAAAAAAGTTTGGAAACCACTGATAAGGAGAAGCAATAATAATGTCCTGGCCAGCCATTGGAAATATTTTAAACTAGAGACATTTAGGAGACTTGGCCAATGGCTTGGCTGGACTGTTGGGACAGTCTCTATGGGTGAGACTCTTACACAGGGGAAGCATAGCCTCAGCTCCACCCAGGCCACAAAACAATTAGGTGCTGAGCTGACTGGCCTGGCTTGCTTGGCTGGATTCTCCTGTGGCCGCCTTACCCATGGGCATCAACTCCATCACTAGTTTGGGGTAAGCGATGTTGGAGCAGCCCACTTCGGTCCCACAGGCCCTCAGGCATTCAGATGTCACCACACAGCCCACATCATCTGAAAAACAAAGTAGTGGGGAGAGAATTAGAGAGAGAGAGAGCTTATCCCATGGCAAGGTTCTGCTCCCAAAATAGTGTCCTTGATCCAGGGACTGTCCTTGTTTCTACCATAATCATTTTCATCTCAGAAGGTGTGAATCCAATTTACCTCTCACTTTTCTACCACCTTTCTTCCCTCACTTGCTTATCTCTTTATCTCTCTCTCAGATCAATTTTCTTTTGTCTCTTCCCAAGGTCTTGGTAGACTAAGTTGGCCCACCCCAACCTAGAAAAAAAAATGGCACTTCATCCATGCACAACCTGTTGAGGCTGTAGCATTGTCATTCATGCTAGACTAGTAGTAGAAGCCTGAAGGAGAGATTCGGAATTCTTTCTAAGGAAAGGTAAGTAAGCCTCCCCAAAGCAAGGAGAGAAAGTCTTCAAGAGGCCAGGTAACATGTTGAAGTTTTCAGGGGCTCAGGCTACTGTGACTGCCTCAACTTCAACCTAGAGGCAATGCATAGGTCATGGCTACTTGGCCAAGTCTGATCCTAATGCTATAAATTAAGGTGGGTGGGAGAGTAGATAAATTAAACCTCTGAAAGGTAAGGATCAGAGACCCTAACTCTGTTCCTATCATGGTTATGCTGTGACGCTGGTAAAAAAAAAAAAAATCTGCCAGTTAAGGAGGATAATGCTAAGTTTTTTTCCCCAATGTTGCCACAAGACATCACTCATAAAAAAAAGTCTCTAATCTTGTGACACCATCAAAGTATTATAAATGTCAACCAATAATGCAAACTGAAAAGGATTACAAGGGACAAGAGAAATCCCTCATAAAGCAGGGATTGTTTGAGGCTTCATAATCGGTAAAGCTTTGTGGAGATTCTTGTGGTCTGGGTATGTGGCTCAGCAAAAACCAAATGTCCACACAATAACCTTGGGGCTTAAAAGTGAGCCAAACTTCCTTGCACAAATAAGCATCAAGGGGACTTGGGGAGGTCAAATAATCTTCCCTGCAAGGAGGAATAGAATCCTTCCCATTTGACAAAGGAATAAAATGAGGATGGGAGAAGGGAGAGGGTTAGCCCTAGTCCTTGTGGAGATCTGAAGGCTATGGATAAGGAGCATTTGGTCCAGACATTTCTGGCAGGTGCCAGTACATGAGATCTTTAGCTGCATTAGTTAACATATCTCAAAAGGTAGGCATGGAGATGGGAAATCCTGGGTTCAAATCTGACCTCAGATACTTCTACATTGTATGACCCTGGGCAAGTCACTTAACTCCAATTGTCTAGGCAGTGATAGGCAAACTTTTTAAAGAGGGGGCCAAAGGAAAGGAAAAAAAAAACTTTAAGTGGGCCAATACAATTTATTTAAAAATAACAATGACACATTTTACAAAATTCTTGTATTTTTTGTGATACTAAGCCCTATTAATGACTGAAAGATTATGAAGGAGAAGTGCCGCATCTGGCCCACATGGGCTGTAGTTTGCCCATCACTGCTAGCCCTTACCACTCTTCTCTTTGGAACCAATACTTAGTATGAATTGTAAGACAGAAGGGGAGGGGGGAGGAGGAGAAGGGAGAGGAAGAGGAAGGAGGAGAAGGGAGGAAGGAGTAGGGGGTAGGAAAAGAAAGAGGAGGAGGAAAAAGAAAAGGAGAAGGAGAAGACTTCCCTTGTTATGAATTTTTGCTTAGGCTATACTTTCCATCTGAAAAGTGTTTTGTAGTCATAATTATTAGTCAACTTTCTAAGCCTACTGCTATTTACATAAATAAGGTAATAGAAGTGTAAAGCCAATGAATGATCTGCCTCATGCCCTCCATTTGAAAAGTTGTGAACTATGCATTTGAATCTTCTCATTCAAGCCACCCAACTATTAATCCATTTGTTTCTCCTCTCATCTTAGATGTTCTTGTCCTTATAGAGCTCCTGGAGTCAGGATCTATCCTCTCCTTGCCTTGTTTAGTGGGTTTTGGGACTTAGGACTTTATTGTGTTCTCTGTCCACAGACCAAGTCCTACCAAAATGACCCTAGTCAAGGGTCATAGAGTGGAGATGGGCTATAGAAAGGTGAATCAGGCCAGGCTGTCTTCTCCATTATTAGAAGTGATGGACACAAGGAAGGCCCCCAGCATATCTTACCTGCCAATTTGCCACGGTGTCCAAAATTCTACACTTGAAATTTGATTCCATTTGATTAAAACTGGAACTATCCAATTCAACAATTCAATTCAACATTTATGAATTCTCAAGCCACACTCTTTAGGATCTTCTTTTAAAAGCAGCACACTTAAATCCAATTCACATGCAAGTCATTACCTGTGATGTCACTGATCCTCTTGAAAAATGAAGGATGAACAACTCTTCTGGCAAAGGCACTTTTTTAGGTTCAGATCTATCAATTTGTACATGCTTTTCTCACACTCTTTTCCTTCACTCATGCAATTCCTGAACCCAAATTAGCTTTCTTCCAATTCTTTTATCTATCCAAAGCCTACCCATTCTTTAAGGTCAACTCCTTCTTTTGCATGAAGCCTACCCTGAACTTTAATCTCAATTGAAAGTGATCTCCCTCTTCTGAACTCTTACAGTACTAATTGTCCGTGTCACTCATTGGTCATTCAATCATGCCCTGCCTTATATTATTTCTTAACTGTTTCAGATGTAGGCATCTTGTGCCTTCCAAAAGAGCTTTCGACCACTGAGGTCAAGACTGCATCTTACTCATTAAGAGGTAGTGTGGTACGGAGGAAAGAGCACTGATGAGAATCAGAAGACATGTTTTCTAAATCCTACCTCTTATACTTGCTTCCTGTGTGACTTTGTTGAGTAAATCACTTAATCTCTCTGGGTCTTAGTTTCTTGGTTTATAAAATGAGGGGGTTTAACTAGACAGACTTCTATCTCTAGATCTATGACTATTCACCCACAATTCAACAGAAAACCCACAATAATTGACATAGAGCCTCCTGTACAGCAGGTGTTCAATAACTTTGTATTGACTTTGAGAATTATTTGGGAGAATATCTCTGTTCAAAATATCCTCAGACTGTGACACAACTCAAAGCAAACCCTGCTGGCTGGAGAATCCTCCATAAGCAAAGATGATGCTTTTGATCAACTCACAGTTTGTTGACTTCTTCAGTCTCCTAAGACTTCTTCAGTCTCTCACTACAGCCATCTGGCAGTATGGGAAGTAAATAGGCTGATTATAGAATGTCTGACCTTCCCATTCCTTCAACTCTTTTCCCTCTCTTCAGACTCCACTAAACAAGGCAGAGCTCTTTCCCATGGTAAAGGGAAAGAAGGTGAACCATACAGGAAGGGGTTCTGATAAACAAGAAAAATAACCAGACTCAAATAAAGGGAGATAAATGACTTCTAAAATCATTAATCATATTTTTTTTAAACCCTTGTACTTCGGTGTATTGTCTCATAGGTGGAAGATTGGTAAGGGTGGGCAATGGGGGTCAAGTGACTTGCCCAGGGTCACACAGCTGGGAAGTGGCTGAACCTAGGACCTCCTGCCTCTAGGCCTGACTCTCACTCCACTGAGCTACCCAGCTGCCCCCTAATCATATTTTTTAAAGTTATAGTCAGGGCTGAAATTGAGGAGCAAAAGCTTGGCTTCAACCAAATGAATTTGGATGTGGAACACTTTATATTTTTGAATTTTAAAAAAGGTATTGATTGGTTTTGTTAATTGGGTTTTTCTTTTCTTCCTTTTTTTTTTTTAAATTCTTTGTGATATAACTCTCCAGGAAAGAGGAGGATACAGGGAGAAATTCAAGTGATGTAAAAACAAAAGGCATCAAAATTATTTTTTAAAAGTCAATCAGAAAGTCTGTCCTAGGAACAGCTGATGGTACAATGAATAGAGAAGTAGGCCTGGAATAAGGAAGATTCGAGTTTCAATTAGGTTTCAAATATTTACTAGCTGTGTGACCCTGAGCAAGTCACTTAACCTTTGTTTGCCTCAGTTTTTTTTAACTACAAAGTGGAATTGGACCTACCTTGAAGAATTGTAAGGAGCAAATGAAGATAGTATTTGTAAAAAGCACTTGTTGGAGTACTTAGCACATATTTGACACTTATTCCATTCCCCTGATCACCTTCTCTGGCCCTCACTTTGGGTATATATTGTGGGTTAGATGAAAGAAAAAAAGTAAATGTGTTCTCCCCTCCCCGAACTAAGAATTGGATCTGGGATTTTGGAAAGCATAACAGAGATTGGAATTGTGATTAAGGGACAAATTGTGTATTATAGATGATGCAGGCACAAATCAACAACCACCATTCATTTCTTCCTTTTGGGATAGGAGAGAGGGAAAAAGAGACAGAGGAGAGGGAAGAGATAAGGAAGTAGAAATAGGGAGGAGAAGGGAAAAGGAGAAAAAGGAGTGGAATGTCTTGGGGAAAGGAGGAAAGGAAGTGGAGTATGTGTGGCACATTATTAGAGAAGCAGTAAACAAGAGCTGTGCTGTGTATCACTTAGCAAGCCTTCATGTTCCAGGTGCCTGAGCTTAGCTCAGTGGGTGGAGGCAGCTGATTACAGCTCCTAACTGGGACACAACCAACCCCCTGGGCCGGGCTCAGTTTCATAGTGTTCACTGGGCCCAACCCTCCCTCAGAGGGAGCAAAGAGTCATTGGGCATCTGGCTTAGAATCACAAAGTCATTAATTTTTTTATTTATTTATTCAACCAATTAAAATATGCCTAGCACAAAACACTGCCTCCTTTATTCTTGTGCCGGGCATTTATTGCTGAACAATGAAAAAACCCTACATTTTTAAATAATAATAAACAGATGGATCCAAACATGGAAACTCCCAGTGCAGGACCCATTCAAGAGGGAAGGAAGGAGGTGACTTGCTTGGTCCTAAGGTTAGAATCAAGAGAAGAATGGGCTCTGACTAGGGGGGCAGGCCAAGCACATTTCTAGGAGGCCAGGACACTAATTGAGTCTCTTGCATTTCAGACCATCTTGGTACCTCAGTTTAGGTACACCGGTAAACTGGAGAGTAACCAGGTTGGGAAAGAGCTTTGAATCCATGTCATATCAGGAGCAATTGAAAGAAATGGGGATGTTTAACCTGGAAAAGAGAAGTCTCAGGGTGGACATTGTAGCTGTGTTCATCTATTTGAAAGGTTGTTGCATGGGAAATGGATTAGATTTGTTTGTCCTAGAGGCAATGGGTAAAAGATGTAAAGAAGGAAATTTAGATTGGATGTCAGGAAACCCTTCAAAGAGGGAAATTTAGGTTGGATATCATGAACACCTTCTTAACAATTAGAATTGTCCAAAATTGGAAGAAGTTATTTTGAGAAGTAATGGGTTCTGTCATTAGAGCTCTTCAGTGAACTGGATATGCAAGTACTTGTCAAGTATAACAGGGATTCCTTTCTGATATGAATCAGACCAGATGGCCTAGCCTTAATCTTGAACTGATCACTTGAGTCAAGAAACCACCTCTATCTACTCCATTTCCACCTCCATGAATGACCCAGATACTTAGGATCATAAATGATTATAAATTTAGGACAAGAAGAGACTTTGAAAGTCACCTGTTTTTCAACTCCCTAATTACACTGAGGAATTCAAGGCCTAGAGTGGTTAAGTGACTTGCTCAAGGTCACATAGGTACAAAACAAGAGAGGTAGAATCTGAACTTGGATGTTTCCTCTGCACTACTTTTAAGGGTCTTGGTCGCAATCCCATTGGTGAGCAAGTTTCCCCTTTGTGGTAAAAGAAACCTTGAAACTCAAACGTGGAAATTCCATAACAGCTAGAAAATGATGCTTAGATATAACTATTATACATGGTAAAGGCTCCACTGGGCCTGCTTCACCTATTCATAGTCTAGCAGTCCAGGATTAGAAATAGCCCACCTTGCCTGGTATCTTCAAGCCTAATTTTGTTGTTGTCTTTCAGTCATTTCAGTTGTGTTTGACTCTTTGAGATCCATTTTGGGAGTTTTCTTCGCAGAGATACTGGAGTGGTTTGCCATTTCCTTCTCCAGCTCATTTTACAGATGAAGAAACTGAGGCAGATTGTGTTAGGTGACTTGGCCAGGGACACATATCCAGTAAGTATCTGAGGTTGGATTTGAACTCAAGTCTTCCTGGCTCTAGGCCTAGAGCTCTATCTACTACACCACCTCGCTGCCCATATCTAATTTAGAATCACAGATTTCAGGCTGGAAGAAACTTTTGAGATTATCTAGTCTAGCCCCCCTTGTTATACAGATAAGGAAACTGAGGCTCAGCAAGATGAAATAACTTGTCTATGAACCCTTAGGCAGAGCTAGGATTTGAATACAGGTCTTCTGATTCCAATTTCCAATTTTAAGTTCTAACATTCTCTTTAGCTGCTCCCAGGAAGGAAGACTGAATATAAATGATTCATAGCATTTTAGGGCTTGAAGGGATGACATCATTTAGAACTGGAAAAGGACCTTCAAGATCAAATCCAAATCTCTATTTCTACAGATGAGGTAGTTGCTTAGAGAAAGAGATTACTCAAGATTGCATAGTCAATTAGTGGCTTTACAGGGGCTAGATCCCAAGGCTTTAGAGTCCTAGACTGAGAATCCCAATCCAGAACTTTGCTTCATTTCAGGCAGGCAGTCAATAAACATTTATTAAGCACCTGCTATGTACCTGGCATTGTGCTAAGCTCTAGGATATGAGGGGAAAAAAAGATAACCTCTTGCTCTTAAGGAGCTCACAAACAGGAGCGACACCAAGCAAACAGGTTATGTGTGAACGAATTATATGCAGGATAAATTGAATATAATCAATAGAGAGAAAGCATTAGAATTAGTGGAATTGGGAATAGCTTCCTGTAGAAGATGGGATTTTAGCTGGGATTTATAAGAAGTCAAGAACTAGACCCTACCTGTCCCTTCCTTTTCCCTTTTTTTATCCCTCACTTTCTGTTTTTCTGTTCTTCCTTGTTGGCACAGATTCTTGGGATGGTGGTAGTGGGAGGTGTGTGTGTGTATATATATATGGATTTTATTTCCCTCAAGTGGCATATGCTACTTTCTATAATAGCCTAAACTCATTCTGCCTTCTATTAAGGGTCACACTTCCCAAAGGGGCAACCAAACACAAACCCAGATTTTTTTCACTTTTCTGAGTAAGGGAGGAAAATAGCAAAATCACTGGCAGTTGCCATCCACTTCTAGGGAGTGTGATCAATCCAATTTTCCCTTGCCCATCCACCTACCCCTAAGACTCCTAAATAAATAAGTAGAATCCCAATGTTAAATCAATCAAGTCCAAACATCTAAGACAACATTTAATTCCCCTCCCCTACTCCATTTTACAGATTCAGAAACTGAGGCCCAGGGAGGAAAATTTCTTGACCAAGGTCAACCCATCAGACAGTGGCAAAAACTGGGGTAAGCATCCAGGACTCCTGCCTTCTAGCCCAGTACTTCTTCCATTGCTTATTATACTGCTTATTCACCAAATTTCCAAACCCATCAATCAATTCACTTCTTGAATCTTTGGGCTGGGCCCCATGTCAGGAGGAGCTGGGAGGTAAGATGGTCCCTGCTCTCTTGAAGCTTGCAACCTCATCACCTATATAGTTCAATGTCTCCTTCCAAACTAGCTTTGTCATTAGGCTGAGGAGGGGCAGCCCAAAGAGCAGGTCCATTTTTAATGGGCTTTTCTAAGGCTCTGGCCAATTAAACCCCTCCCTGCCCAGGTAGCTGTTTAAAGGAGGCTTTGGCCATCAGATGTGGCAGCTGCACCACCCCATAACCCAGGGCCCCCAAGCTCCAGGGACGCCAAGGCTGCTGTCCAGGTAGCTGAGCTTGTTCTGAAGCTGAGGACAAGCTTCACTTAGGCCTGTCCTCAGAGGACCCACCCCAAGGATCTGCTCCCCCTAAAATGATGGACTTCAGAGCCCCCCATCAGGGACCCAGCTTCCCTTGTGTGAAGAATATTAGAATAATAAGGATGAGGGAAGTATGAAGCACCCCAGTTGTTTAGTCCTTCCCCCCCCCAGACATGTCCAATTCTTTTGACTCCTTTTGGGGTTTTCTTGGCTTAGTGGAATGACTTACCATTTCCATCTCTAGCTCATTAAAAAAAAAAAAAACACCCTACCAATCTCAGAATCAAAATTGTATATTGGCTCCAAGGCAGAAGGGTGGTAAGGGCTAGGCAATGGGGGTCAAGTGACTTGTCCAGGCTCACACAGCTATTAATGGTCAGAGGCTGGATTTGAACTCAGCTCTTCCTGATTCCAGGCCCAGCATTCTATCCTGGGTACTATAAAACTTCAGAGTTGGAGGGACCTTAAGCATCATTCAATCTAATAATCAAATCTCTATTTTTACAAATAAACTGTGGTGGGGGTAAGTGGTCTGCCAGTTACAAAAACATGGTTTGGAGCCAGGTTTCCCAACTTGAAGGCCACTCTCCTTTCAATTATGCCACTTTAATTTCGATAGAAAAATAGCATTGTGGATCTAGGGCTGCAAAAGACCACAAAGATCATTTGGACCAACCCTCTCATTTTACAGATAAGGAAACAGAGACAGAGAGGAGAAACAACTTGCCTAGAGTCATCTAGAAAGCAAACACCATTGCAAGGACAGGACCCTGAAGAGGAAGATGTCTTTTTTCTTGCTTCCAAACGGTTTTTTAAAAAAAGTTAAACATAAGTGCACTTTAAGAATTTGTATAATTAACATTAGGCAATGAAATACTCTTATATATAAATTCCTTTTCCCATCCCTTAAGAGGCAGTTTAAAAAATTATATTCATAGTGTATGTAATTTTGTATGTAGTTTTCAGCAATCTCAGTCGTAGCTGCCAGCATCTCCTACACGTAAGATCTTAGTACTACATTAAGATGTTACACATTGCACATAAAAAAACAAACCCAAGTATTGGCTAACAGCTCCATCATTGAGAATTAGTGAAAACAGTAGAATAAATCTCTATTGAGGCTCCGCATCTGGCCCTCCGCTAGACCCTGAGAGAGTGCCAAGATTGAAAGACCTTAAGTTTATAATTGGGAAAAATAACACAAACCAATAGAGCTGTGGAATAGAGGAGAATCCTGGAGGGAGACTTTGAACCACTGCAGCCTAATCTTGGTTCTGCCTGCTACCCCTGTCATATTGTATAATTTTGATTTTGTCACTCCCTCTCTCTGGGCCCCAGTTTCTTCATCTAACATGCCACCGTTTTGGAATATTCAGACGAGAAAACTGAGGCTCAGAGAGGTTCAATTATAAACTCCTTCCCAGGTCTAAAATTAATCCCCGAAAGGTACAAGAAGCCCTAGACTGTGCGGTGCAGAGATTAAGCACAGTTGGCTGGTTGGTCATGGTCTGGGAAGGCTTCTCATAAGAGGTGGGATTTGTCAAATTCGCAAAAGCCACATCAGGTTCTCTCCCCGAAGATTTGTGAGGAGGGAGGGAGAAATCGAGAATCCTCGGGAGGGACAGCGGGGGAGCTGGGCAGGAAATTGGGAGGTTTCAGGCGAACGAATCCCCGTGGGTTTCGAGAACACGGGCCCTCGGCCTCTCCCTTCCCGCTCCCCCGGGAGCTCGGAGACCTCGGGAGGTGCAGAGGATGATTCAACTTCCTGGGTCCTCCGCTCTCCGATCCGATCCAGACGCACCTGAAGGCGCGCAGAGCGCGGCCCGAGGGGGCGGGTCCATCCTTGCACGTGATCCGCCCCTCCCCCTTCGCAGGTGGGGCCGGGCGGGGCCATGACTCACGCGGCTCTCTCCTCTCGCCCCTCCCCTCCCGGCTGCTTCCGACTCGTCCCCTCCTGCTTGTCATTTTCGCCGCTTTACCTGGTCAGCTCAGCTCTACCTCCCCTCCGCCCGCCCTCCCGGCCGGCTGGCCACTGGGTTCCAGGTTGCTGGAGAGAGCCGGGGTAAATTGGAAACCCCACTACCTACCTTCCCCTCCTCCTACCCACCCAGAGGCGACCGAGACAGCCCTCTTACCCAGCTCCACCTCTCACCTCATCCACAGACTTCCCAGCACTTTGCAGTGCTTGGAGATCCGTGCACAGGCCATGCTGGCTCCCAGGCTTATTGTTGGGGGTTTTATTGGTGTTGGGGGAAGGGAGGAAAGAGAAGGCCGGAGGAAGGGAGAAGACTAGCTTCCGGCCACCGTCACCTAGAAGCCCCTTAGATTTCTGAGTCATTTGACCTCCCAAGCCAACCTCTCTGTCCTGGGCTGCCTTTATTCATTCTCTCCGCCTCTTTCCCCATCCAGGTTCCCTATGGGCAGAGTACTGGTGAAGTCTGTGCGTGCCAATCACCACCTGTCCTGCTGGACCACTGCTGGGGCATCCGAGCTCAGGACCCGAGGAGCCAGAAAGGAAGGGGAGAGAAGAACGCCTTTGGTCCTTGGGAAGTCCCCTAGACCAGAAGTCTGAACCTCTCATTCCTTCGCTCAGTGTAACTTTTTGCGCCATCCCCAACCACCCCTTCTTTCTTCCGTCCTGACTTGACCAGTATATGTGCCCCTGGCATAGCCATGGCGTATTCCCAGGTGCAGTGTCTGGACGACAGCCACGTGAACTGGCGTTCTAGCGAGTCTAAACCCGAATTCTTCTATAGTGAAGAGCAGAGGCTGGCCCTTGAGGCCCTGGTGGCCAGGGGCCCCGAGGCCTTCTATGAAGTTCTCAAGAAGGAGAATATCCGGGACTTCTTGTCTGAGTTGGAGCTCAAGAAGATCCTGGAGACAATTGAAGTCTACGACCCAGGGTCTGAGAATCTTCGGGAACAAAGGGGGCCCAAGGAGGGCCCTGAGCACCATGATAAAGAAGAGAATGGAGAGGGAGATGCTGATGCTGATGCTGACGCTGACCTAGTCCCCTCCTTGGAGTACTGGCCACAGAAGTCAGACCGCTCTATCCCGCAGCTGGACCTTGGTTGGCCTGATACCATTGCCTACAGAGGGGTAACCCGTGCCAGTGTGTACATGCAACCCCCCATTGATGGACAAGCCCACATCAAGGAGGTGGTCAGGAAGATGATCCACCAGGCACAGAAGGTGAACAGGGATGGGGAAACCTCCTGAGGGTGAGGGAAGGGGAATAATAGCTAGCATATATGTATGTATAGACTTTTATATTTATAGCTATATATTTATATAGCTTTAAGATTTGCAAAGAGCTTTACAGATATCTCATTTGATCCCCACAGCAACCTTGGGAAATAGGTGCTATTCTTATCTCTGTTTTACAGATGAAGAAACTGAGACAGAGGTATGACTTGCCCAGGGTCACACAGCAATTTGAGACCAATTTTGAATTGACTTCTTGATTCCATGCTCAGTATTCTGTCCACTGTGTCACCCAGTTGCCTTTCAGGGAAGAGAGAAGTCCTGGATTTTACTATGTGTCACCAAGAAAAATGTTTTCTTACAGTTTAGGAGACATTAGGATGTGCTCTCCGGTTTCAGGACATTGGGGAGAGGAGAGACATAAAGATATTGAAGTCAGAGGGAATGGATGCTTAGTAGTCAGACAAAAATGATGGAGAATCATATTATGTTTGAACTGACTGTTTTGAACTGTTACCTACTCCCCTTTTGCATTAAGATGCCAAGGATGCTTTTTCAAATATCTTCCGATCAGTTTTCTCTTGCTTTCCAAGGAAACTTACTGAATTCAGAAGCTGGATATATTTTGCCTTTAGGCAGCGGCCAGGATGTGTGTGTATGTGTATGTACATGTACCTCTATGACGTAGTGAATGGTAGGAAGCTCCTGCCTACGCAGATGAGTGTCTGGTGAGACCAGGGTGGGCGTGAGCATGACTCATATCGCAGTTGGGTCTGGATCTAGGATTTGGAGCTTAGAAATTTCCTTATCAAGTTCCTGATCGTGTGATTTAGACACCAACAGACAGTTGGAAAATATATGATCCCATCCCTTTTGATGCTAAAGTAGATGGGCACTTCAGACTTAGAAAAACTGGTATATTGGCCTAAAGGGATTGGGAGATCTAGGGTCAAGTTCACACTCTGCCTTATCAGGGCTGTGTGATCTGAGGAAGTCATTTGACTTCTCTGGTCCTCTGTTTCTGGTTGAGTGAACGTTAAGATGTGGATTAGATTTCCTGGCTCTCCTTCTGGAGCCAGGGTATTTGGTGGTGACTTGGCACGGGTAGGCTAATGTGTTTCATTTCCTGAAATGAAGCCTTGACAAGGGTAGCAGGTTGCCCAGTAGGAAGACTGGAGAATTTAGCGAAAAATATTTAGGGTGAATCTTTGTAGAATCTTAGAGTAGAAAGGAACCAGAGTGATACTTTGGCTCCACCTTTGCAGGCAAGGAGGTGGAGCATGAAGCTGATAATGCTTCCTTTCAATTTACTAATAACTATTCAGCTCAAAACACAAACTCCTACAGTCAAGCTCTGAGTTTTTTGTTTTATTTTTAGGTCAGTGGAAGATATTGAGTGGCTTTCAGAGCCTGTCTTACACTTTAAAATGTGTGTGTTAACCCTCAACATTGTCCTCAAGCTATTAAACAGGGCACACCACTTAAAACAGGTCTTGCTTCAGCCTTGATTGACTATAAATTAGCTGCTGTTTTGATCACATCTGCACTTAGAATCATAGGAATGAAAGCTGGTAGAGCTCTCAAGATCACCCAACCCACTCCTTTTATTTATTTATTTTTAAGTTTTTCTTTAAAACCCCTTACCTTTTGTCTTAAGAGATTCTGTGTATCAGATCCAAGGCTGTAAGGCAGTAAGGACCCAGCAATTGGGGTTAAGGGACTTGCCCAGGGTCACACAGCTGGGTAAAATTTGAACCCAGGACCTTCCATCTTTAGGCCTGGCTCTCTAGCCATTGTACCACCCAGCTGCTCCCACTCCCTTTATTTTTACATATGAGCAAACTAAGGTTCATAGAAGGTTACACAAGTATTATTTGGCAAAATGGGAATTTGAACCCGTATTTCCTGATGCCAATCTAGTGTTCTTTCTGCTGTATCCTAGTGCTCCTTAGAGATTAGTGTTATCTTAAGCATAGAGCTCTGTTGCCTCTAGGTTGCATTCACTAATAAACCATCTTTGGGCCACGGGCCAATTAGTTTACTCAGGGGTGAAGGTGCTATGTTTTGGGTCTGAGGTTTGGGGACAGCAGCAGATCAGAAGCAGATGAGAAAAGGATAACCTTGCCCTGAGTTTATGTCTGCCACAGCTAGGCTTTTCAATTCTCTGTCTTTTGAATTGGGGGAAAGAAAGAGAATCTGAAGCATAAAAGTTAGAAGAACTCATTTGACTCATTTCCCCCTATCATTCAAGGGCAGCCTAAGAGTACTGAGGCTTCTCTCAGCAAAACCTCATTTTGATCTTTTGCTCCAACCTCTTTTCCTTGGAGTACCATAGTTTGTGATTTTGTGCATTCCTCCTTGTGAATATTGATGGGCCTTTCTTTCACCTTCCCTTTCCCCCCAATATTGAGTGGTAAAAGGCCCCCCAAATAAGCAGCAAAAGGCAGAAATGGGGGTTGTCTTTCTTAACTTTGACTTCTGATCTAAGGGTGAAGGGGTGAAGTATTGTATTAGGTACTAGGCAGAGGAGAAAGGGCAATGCCAGTATGACCTCTAAGGAACCTTCTAATTCCATGATTCTATGAATTCTCTTAGACTCTTCTGATAGCCTCAGAGCTGAGATGCCATTGTTATTTTTAGCTCTGTCTCATGATAGGAAAGCTAGATCTAGAGGAAACTCTGGGCTGGATGAGTGGAAGGTGTTGGATCAGGGATTGCTAGTTCCCTTTCCTGGTTTGTAACCAGTTGGATGTTCATAGAATCATAGATTTGGAACCAGAAGAGACCCTAAAATTCGCCTAGTCCCTATCCCCTACCCCATTTTATAGATAAGGAAACTGAGACCCAGAGAGGTAAACTGACTTATTCAGCATCTCCTAAGTAGTAAGCAGAGCTGGGATTTGGACTCAATTCTCTGACTTCAAATCCAGTGCTCTCACTGAACTATGCTTCTTCCTTCCTAGGAGCCCTGCTGTGAGTATTGTTCAGATTCAGAATGACTGGCATTAATTTTTCACCAAGTCTAAAAGCCAAAGGAGTAATCTGACCTGGAAATTCCACACCTGCATTCTATTAAGGACAGCTTAGGAACCCAGGGGCCTCTCCTCTCAGTTAGCAGTGGTTTCATGGCTGGGGCAGCATCAGGACCAAAACTCAGTCCTGTGGGAACTGAATTCAGAGAGTCCTAATCTCTCCCAGACAGACAGACATAGAAATGATGGAGCCAGATAGAGGAAGCCTGAGGCCCTGTGGGAGGCCACCTTAGGTAGCAGCTTTCTAGGTGACAACTTATTTCTGTCCTATCCAGGTGACCAGAGTAGTTGTAACCTGGCTGGCACCAGCACTGAGCTCCAGAGAGATGACAGGTATCTAGTCTTTGTGCGGGCACAACAGGGGGACAAAGATTGAAATTGTCTTCAGACATGGAGGGGGGCCAGGTAGGCTATTCAGGTCTCTGTTGGCAGAAGACACTTGAGACTTTATGGGAAGAAAAGGTTCTATCACTCAGTGATGTGGCTGAGAAAAGATGGGTTCTCAGTGGTTTAGCACCCTGCTCATTTTCTCATCTGCTAGCAGGCTCTTGTCAGTTTTGAAATGGTCAGCAAGCAGTGTGGTCTGATACTTTTGGACCCAGGAATAGCCTTTTTCAAATCGAAGGATAAAGTCCTGTCCTCCCTTCCTAAGAACCATCCCTAAAGCATCTGTAAGTAGAAGTGTGCATTTCCTTACCCACTAAGTTATGAGGGCTGATCTCAGGGTTTGGTGATTGTCAGCGGAAAGGTGCTGTAAGGTCCAGAGACGCTGATGAATGCTGACAGAGTACATTCTCATAGGGCTCTGGGTCTTTGCCAGAACCCTGAAGCTGACATCCTACCTCCTGACATGCTCTCTAGTTCTTATCTCTTCCCCTCAGCTTGGTTTCCATCACCTGAATCATCAGGTCCTGGCCTCACCCTTCTTTCCACACCCAGTATTCTCCTAATTAGTAGAAGAGGCTGGGATGCTGGCTCCATCTGAGCCAAGGAAGTCCCCCTGTGGTGTCGGGATTCCTGTACCCCTTTGGGGCTAGTTCTGGAGGCGTGTGTGTTTCAGGGTTCTGAGGTCTCTTGACCACCCCCACCCCCACTCAAGTGGCTCACTTCCCTTCCTAGGTACCTGTGTTTGGATGAGCTGCTGCTGCTTAGGGAAGGGAGTGACTCATAACCTCTGAGTAGCTCCAATGTGGCCTGATGCGCTTTACCCTGACAGCAGTAAAGTTAAGCCTTTCCCCCTCTCCATCCATCTACAAGGACAAGGATGTGATGTAACTGTTAGGAATGATGTAATATTCCTAATCCTTACTAGGTGGTGAAAAAGTAGATATCTCTCCACCGGGAGCTACTGTGGGGTCCCTCCTTACCAAGAAGCCAGTAGCTAGCTAAAAAGAATGAATCTTGGTTTTTTTGAAAGGGCAAAAGACTGGGAATCAGGAAACATGAGTCTCTGCCACTAGTTCATTGTGCGACAATAGACAAATCACTTTATCTCTCTGGGCTTCAGTGTTCTCTGGAAATTGAAGGGATTGGATTAGATCCTCTATAAAGTACTTTCTGGTTCCAATATTTTGACTTTTCCATAGTAAGAGAAGCCATGAGCTTTCTGAATGCCTGGAAGACTCTGGATTTTTGTGTCTACTCAGGGTTTGGGTTGGAGTGGAGGCACAGGATCATAGTCATTCCTTCTGGGTCAAGGATATGAGTACTTGGTTCTAGGTTTTTGGCTTTTGTTTTTAACTCTATTGCTCTTCCACAGTCTCCCCTCATCTCCCCACCACTCCTGCCCCACCTTTCCTCTAGGACTCTAGGATTATGAAACCATGATTTATCAGGGAAGAACCTGTTGGATTTTTACCTACAGCAGCTGGAAATTCCAGCAGCATTCTGGGTGACATCCCCTTACTATGTGGCATGTTGTTTCATGTTGGAAGACAACAGAGCCTTGCTCAGAGGTTCCAGCTTCCTCAGAAGCCTCAGGGAGATATGGGTGCATGGCTACAAGGGCTTTGCAAATAAACCTCAGCAATAGAGAGCTAATGACTGGAATGGTTATGGAAGGGGTACACCCCAGCCGAGAGAGGTGAAGGCAGAAAAATTAGGTCAGGCCATATATCTCTTCACTTAGCAGTTATGCGGAAAGGTAAAAATGAAGACAACATACCCTGCTCCTTGGGGGCTTATAGTCTATTTGGGGAAGATGATGCATGCTAGCTTCCTGAAAATATTCATTATTATTCTATCCACCAAGTTTCTATGAGTTTCTACCATCATAAATCTACAAACTGTCTTATCCTTCATCTAGTCTATCCTTCACCAACCAACCAACCCCCATAGGCACAGCCCAGCATAATATCATCCCAATCAATGTTGTTTCACAATACCTTCATTCATACATTATAACTAAAGCAGTAAAAGGTTATTCAGCTTATCATCCCAAAGAGGTCAGTAGAGATAAAAGTTTAATGCTTCCCCTCCATCCCCAACCAAACACAATTATTTCCCTAAGCATACATTCCTACTCATAATATTGTTTCCATGGAACTCACTACTCTTGTAACCTTGTTTCATTTGCCATGGTTAAGGATGTTTGTTAGAAGGGATGTTCCTTTATTTATTGAGCTCTCTCATTCTGTGCCGAGCCCCTTTCCCACTGCTTTAGAGGGTACTGGAAAACAGCTCCCTGCTCTCTGGAAGCTCACAGGAAATAATAATAAGGAATCAGCACAAATAAGAGCCATATGGGTTTCTGGAGTCATTCTCCATTGACACCCTCTGAGGAAGACTCCCTGTTAATATCCATTATTTCATCAGTCAAGTTTCTGCTTCAACCCGTGGATTTCTAAGATCATAAAACTGTAGAGTGTATTATCCTCCATCCAGCCAACCAATCAACTGATGCCCACAAGCAAAGCCCACATCAGAGTGTCCCAAATGATGCCACTGGGACAGTATATGAAACAATATATGATACAATGCTATGGAGAGTGGAGTGGACTGTGAGGCAGTTTCTGGGAGTCAAAAGGCCCTACTAGATTTGAAATCGAAAGACCTGGTTTTGAATCCTGGCTCTGAGACCTTGGACCAATTACAAGGACCTGTTTTCTAATATGTAAAATGAAAGGGTTAAAGATCTTTAATATTCCTGTCCTCTTTACAGTCTTCTGATATTGCTTGTAACTTAAGATATGGAAGAGAACACACTATGCTAGGTTGGTGAAGGAGGTGAGACTTCACCTGGGCCTTGAAGAATGAGATTTGAAGAAAGGGGAACTTTTCTGGCAAGGGGAAAAGAGTAAGCAAAGGTTCAGAGACAAAAATGCAGATAGAAACCACATGTTCTGCTCATTTCCCTTTGTCTTTCTTGGCTTTCCAGAAGGATTTCCTACTCTGTCCCAAAATGAGGTCTGAAATTTTCAAACTTCTTCTTTCCTCACCCCATGATAATTATTTCCCTCTTCCCAACCTCTTGAGCATGATCTCAGAGGTGCTTACAAAGCAGCCTCTAGTCCTGTTTTAGAACCTAGCCTCATATGGCTTCTTCACTGTGTGGTTGCTCAATCAAAGCAAATGTGTAGGTGTCACCACAAAAGCCTGAGATTAGTCCTTCATTTGGGGACAGTCAATTTTGTTTAATAAGGCTTCCCCTCCCAACAAGGATCAACTAATCAAAGACAACTGACCTGGGATTATAGATGGATATTTATTGGCAGGCCTCAATGGATCACTAAGCTTCCCATCCTAGCGGTGTTTGTCTTGACTCTGAAGCAATAACTGAGAGCTTTAACACTGGCTGTCACCAGGATGCCTGCTGTTATTGAGACTGAAGGAGATAATGTCCTTGCATTATGGTTCAGTGGAAAGAGTGCCAGATTTGGAATCAGAAAGCAGTTCAGATCCCACTTTTACCACTTATGGCCTACAGGACCCCTGGGCCTCAGTTTCCTTATCTGTAAGCTTAGAATTGGTCTAGGTGTCTAAGAATCCCTCCAGTTCTGAGCCTGTGACCTGGAGTAAAAACTTGTGTTAGCCAGGGCTCTGGTGACTTCATTCTTATCGTGAATTGCTCCCTGATCCTGGTGCTCCCAAGATAGCATTTGGGGAACAAGGGGAGCAAGACGTCTGTAGAGAGCTATCTGCAGGAAGAACAAGTCCTACATCCCCAGGACTTTTTGGTGGGTCAGGGGTCCTGTCCTGTGTGGTGTTGTTTTTTTAATCATCACTTTAGTACTTGTTTAGAAAGTAGATGTCCAATTCTGCTATCATTTATAGCCTTAGCTAGTAGCCTTGGAACATTGAAAGGGTGACTTCTCCATGGTACAGGGCTAGTATACATTAGAAGCAAGATTTGCTGCCTCTCTCCCCTCTATCCTCTTCCCACTGGGGTCTTCCTGACCTCAAAGCTGGCCCTCTCAAGGTGCTCAAAATGAAAAAGAATGGAACTCATTTGACCAACTCTTTCCAACCCAAGCTTGTCGCCAGGGTATCAGCCTCTCTGATCAGGCGTTGAGGGCAGGGGGCGGGTGGGTGCAGAGAAGGAAGGATTGCCAGGTGAGAAGCAGCCAGAAGTAGAGTCACACAACTCAAGAGCATGACTACCTGATCAGGTGGACATAGGGCCATAGGAAGTGCTTGATGTACCTCTCTCTGGAGTCTTTCCTCCACTGCCAGCCATCTTCCCAGGCCAATCCAATAAATACATCTATGGGGGCAGCCAGGTGGCATAATGGATAGAGCACTAGGCCTGGAGTTGGGAGGACCTGGGTTCAAATCTGATCTAATACACTTCCTAGCTATGTGACTGTGGGCAAGTCACTTAACCCTGTTTTCCTAGCCCTTGCCCTTCTGTCTTGGAATTGATACTAAGAAAGAGGTAAGGGTTAGGAAAAAAAAAACACCCATATATGGAGAACCAAGAAATATAGAGGTGTGGGGCTTCCTATGCCTTCCTAAGTAAACTAGTGAGGTTTCTACTCTACTTCATGGTCCCTGCCCTAATTACACAGGTTAGGAGGAATCTTAAAGGTTAATTTAAGGTTGTAGTCAATAATGACTGAAAACATTAGGTGTGCTGAGGAATTTGTGTTTTGAGAGGAGAAACCTGAAAAACTCAAAGCCTTAGAATTATTGAACTTTCGAGATCATTTAGGAGGCAGCTAAAATGGCTTAGTGAATGGAGTGCTGGGCCTGAAGTCAGAAAGACCTGCTTTCAGATGCTTACTAGCTGTGTGACTCCGGCAAATAACTTAACCTCAGCCTTAATCTAGAAGGAAATAGCAAACTATTATAGTATCTTTGCTGAGAAAACTCCATGGACAGTATTGTCGTGCTATGATCCATGGGGGTCACAAAGAGTTGGACTCTGCTGAACAAAACAAAAGATCATTTAGTCTAACTTTCTATAACACAGATGGAACTCTTTTAAAATAGTCCTAACAAGTAGTTTATTCATCTTCTGCTTTAAAACACAGCGGCGAAGAATTCATTGTCTCCTGAGACAGCTTAGCTTATCTCAAGGCAACCCATACTTCATAACTTTCACGTATTGGTCCTAATCTTAGCCCCAATATCCATACAAAATAAATTTGATCCTCTTTTGAATATTAAGCCTCCCTTGGAAGGATTCCAAGACTTCTTCAGGTTAAAATCCCTAACTACTATCAAAACTTACTTTCAAGCTGGTAGTACAATTTCAGATACTGTATCCAGCAGAAAAAGGGAGATTTTGGAGCAAGACACCCTGGCTAGCCTGCCTCAGGTTATACTACGCAAAGGGTTTCCTGTTTGGCCAGACTTAGTATACCACTCAGCCCAGTTCTCCATTTTTCAATTCTCCAATCTAGATTCAAAATTTTTGAGCTAGAAGGAACCTTAGAATTCTTATAGTCATTTTACAGATGGAGAAAAGTGAGGTCCATTGAGGAGAAATATCTTGTCCAAGTCATAAAGATAGTAAGTGGAAGAGCTGGGATTTGAACTCAGGTCCTCTACTTCTAAAGCTGTTGGTCTGTCCACTGCACTGTACTGCCTTTCAACTATTTCCTTGAGAATGGATTTCTCTTCTCTCTTCTGGAAAGCATACTCAGAATGTGGGTTCTCCAGTTAAATAGAAGCCAGGAGGCAGGCTATACCTCTCCCAGTGAGGTAATGAAAGGGTTCCAAGGGTGGAGTTAGGCCAGTGGCAAAGATGAGAGAGAGCCAAATTGGGAATCCCACTCACTGTACAAGTTCACTTCCTGTTTCAGCCATCAGCAAGAAGACAGCTCTCTGAATTTCTGGCATCGACTTTGACAGCCAGTCTTTCCTGGGAAGCAGGAAGTCGGCAGTATCACTAGGTGTATCAAAGAGTTACCACTGTCCAATAGCGGAATGGGCTTCAGAAGAGAATAGCTTATCTGTGGCTGAAAGTCTTTAAGCAGAGGCTGAATGCCTGACCACTTCTTAGGGAGGCTCCAGAGAGGTAATTCCTATTCAGGGGCACGCTGAGTTAGATGACCTTTGGATATCCAACTCAGAGATTCTGTGGTGCCATCACACAGACAATTGGACATGGTGAATAAATATTGGACCCAAAGTATTGGACCTGGGTTTTTGTGGCTTAGGGTATAGTTAACACTTAATAAATATTGACTGACTGCCAGCTTAAGTTACTAACTGGGCAAGTTAGCTAATCTCTTGGTCCCTGCATCTGTAAAAGGGAGATAATAATTTATGCTATCTCTTTCACAAAGAAGGGACTTTGTAAACCTTAAAGTATTATATAAATGTGAGTTATTGTGATTATTATTACCATAACTTTGTGCTCATAATATCTTTAACTCCACTGTAAATTTAGCTTTCAAGCTTTTCAGGGCTGGGTGGGGTGGCAGAAAAGTCAACATTTACTTAAGATATACACCAGCCACAGGCCTGCTAGTGTTTTAATGTTGTATGTGATGTGGTAGCTTGTTGGGCTGTCTAACAAGTATGTGACAAGGAGGTGGCCTTCTGGTCCCCTGCACAGGAGCAATCCAGGTCTGGCAGTCTCACAAAGCCAGTCCTATTCCTTTAGTTGAGCAGTTATTTTTGTGTGTCTATGCTTTGAGAGTCTGAGCCCCACTTACAGCAGCCATGTACCGCCGACAATTGTGGGATTCTCCCAGTGGTGGAGCCTGGCTCCCCAAGGGCCTGGGACATCAGGTCTGCCTGAGAGCTGCCTGCATCAGTAACTCCAGGCTCTTCTCAGCTCTAAGGCCAGCCTCACGTAAGGCTTTCAGTGGGGGCTGGGGTGAAAATAGTTCCAGGCCTTGGACTTGTAGTCAGATGGGATCCTTCAGAGGTTGCCCTCCCTGCCTAGGCCCCTAATCTCCCTCTTTCCCCAACATTTTTGCCTGATGACCTTTCTCACAAGAGTGGCTCTGCTATCAATCACTGAGCCCTTATCTTATCTTGTGGTTGTCTTTAAGAAACTCAGAACATTTTACAGACAAGATTGCTTTTTATTTATTTATTTTTGGTATTCCTGTTCTATACTGAATGGACTATGCTGCTTATCTCAGAACTAAATAAAACCAGGAATTTGCTTAAGGTCTCCCTTTCTATTCCCTTGCACTGAATCAGTGACCAAGAACCCATTTCAGCCAGTGTCTAGTCCTACAAGTCACATCTAATCTACAAGATGAATTTAGCAATGACACAGAACAATCTTTGGGAATATCATATCATGATTGTTACTATGATGTCATCATCATTACGATTACTACTAATAGCTTTCAATGTTATGGTAACTTAAGGTTTACAAAGCACTTTACATGTTGCTTCATTTGATTCTAACAACGGTCTGTGAAATAGATGTTATTATACCCATATTATAAATGAAGAAACTGAGGCCAAAAGGTTAAGTGATTAGCCCTGTGCCATATAGCCAGTAAAATGTTTTGAGCCAAGGTTTAAACTCGGGTTTTTATGATTCCAAATCTAGGACTTTATTATACTGCCTACACTGGTCCTAGTGTAGTCCAGTAATTAATTGTAATTGTTTTTAATGAAACTTAAGTCTTGATCTCAGAAAGTTGGTGATGTTTTTAGGAATATTCTTTTAATTTGGGATTATTGGTCAAGGTCTTAGTCATGGACTCCAATTTTAAAATGGGTAGGAGGAGGATTATAAATATATGTGTGTGTGTATATATATATATAACATATATATACATATATATATATTAACCCTTACCTTTTATCTTAGAGTCAATATTAAGTCTTAGTTCCAAGGCACAAGAGTGGTAAGGGCTAAGCAAATGGGATTAAGTGACTTGCCTAGTATCTTTTTTTTTAAACCCTTAACTTCTGTGCATTGGCTCCTAGGTGGAAGAGTGGTAAGGGTGGGCAATGGGGGTCAAGTGACTTGCCCAGGGTCACACAGCTAGGAAGTGTCTGAGGCTGGATTTGAACCTAGGACCTCCTGTCTCTAGGCCCAACTCTCAATCCACTGAGCTACCCAGCTGCCCCCCTTGCCTAGTATCTTATAGCTAGAAAGTATCTGAAGTCATATTTGAACCCAGGACCTTCCAGCTCCAGACTGGCTTTCTATCTACTGAGCCGCCAAATGGCCAATATATAATTTTTAAGGATCCCAACCCTGATAAAAGGGAAACTTTCTCTCTCAGGGATTCCCAGCCTTGCCTACCCTCCTCTCCCCCCCAAAAAGGTGGGGCCAGTCCATCCCTGGGAGGACTATTCTCATTAGGGCTCTTGCTGACTATTCCACTAACTGTTAGATTAGCATTTCTTGTTTTGTGCCTCTTGGGTGGATGAATTGCCTTATGAGGCCTAGGGGGTGGGGTAAACTGGTTTGGGGAGTGACTGAAGAGTCTTCCTCTTTTATGCTGACAGTAGCATGCTTTTAGCACCTTCCACAGCACCTAGCTTCTCCTGTCACTCACCTTGGGACAATCACAAAAGCTGCTACAAGAGTGTTTCTATAACCCCAGCCAGACATTGTCTTGTTAATCCTTCTGACGCCACAGTGAGGAAAAAAGATTCCAGTGTAGCATCAGACTGGTGAGGAAACTGAGGCAAGATGCCCAGATCTAAGTCCTGGTTGTTAAGTTGCTTAGCACAGTGTCTGACATAGAATAGTTGCTTAACAAATATTTGTTGACTGATTGTTTGGTAGTTGCCTGGCTCTTTAGTGGTTCTACCTTCTTTTCTCAGGCAGAACTGGGAACTCTTCTGGGGGAATAAAGGGATTTCAGAAATACATTCAACAGTGCTAGTTGCCACCACTGACTGGCCTGGGCTGGGGTCATTTCTTCTTTGGCCCACTGTCCTACAAGATCTGATCCTTTCTTAGGGATTCAAAGCATGAGGGGTTGGGGGAGGGAGGAGGAAAGAAGAGAGAAGAGAATAGCAACAGGAAAAGAACCCAGAATTTGTTTATTTAGTAATAAAACTAGCTAGCAGGGATTCTTATCTCTGTACTACTGATGAGGAAACAGGCTTATGTTAAAGTGAGTTGCCCATAGTCATATATCTAGTAAATATAAAGATGGGATTGAAACCCAGATATTCCTGGCTCCAAGTCCAGAACTAGGTCCACTCTGCTCCACAGCTTCTTATTTTACTCACCACTAGCTTAGGCTCAGTCTCCTTTGTGTTTTATGAGTGTGGATAAAGGGGGGAGAGGGAGAAGAGAATCTTTGCATCCATAGTAAAATGAATTTCAAGCTCTTTGCATTGATGGAATAAGGAGGAGAGCATGTGTGTCTAACAAGAGAAGAGGGATCTGCATTCATGAAGAGAGTAGAGATATAAGGAACAGCTATATTCTCCTGAAATCTTGGTTCTAGCAGGGACCCCAGAATTTAGCTAGCCCAAACTCTGTCTTTGCAGCAAGCGCTGGCAAATCATCCAGCTCCTGTTAGAACATTTCCAGTGATAGGGAACTCACTACCACCTGAAAAAGTTCCTTCCACTTTTGGAGTGCTCAAGTTCCTAAGAAGTTTTTCCTTACTCTAAGCCAAAAGCTGTCTCTATGTAACTCCTTCCCATTGTTCCTAGGATTTAGAGGTGGAAGAAGTCTTTTTTTTTAAACTCTTACCTTCTATCTTAGATCTGTTCTCTAATGCAGAAGAGCAGTAAAGTCTAGGAAACTGAGCTTAAGTCACTTGCCCAGGATCCCACAGATAGGAAGGGTCTGAGGCCAATTTGAACCCAGGTCCTTTCAACTCCAGGCCTGATGCTCTAGCCTCAAGCTAGAAGGATCTTAGACAATTCTAACCTCTGGATCTAAACAAAACATATAAAATCCACTGGGGTGTAATGGAAAGAGTACTGAATATGGATTCAGAAGACCTACATTTGAATCCTGGCTTTGCTCTTTACTTCCTAGGGGTCACTTTGCCTTTCAGGTTCTGTTTACTCATCAATTAAATTGAAAATTAGTCAGGCCCAATTTCCATTCTAAAACCATGATCCTGCCCAGACTTTTACTTGATAGCCCTTCAGATGCTTGAGGACAGCCATTGGATACTCTCTACTCTTTTCTCAAGTTAAACACCCCCATTTCTTTAACCCGGTCCTCATATGTCATGATTTCTAGTCTGGTCACCTTCCGTTAGACATGCCTTAGCATGGAAATTTCCTACCTCAAATATGGCACCCAGAATGGAACATAGAAGTGGAATGACCAAGGTAGAGGCCTTTTCTTATTTTTTATATTATGCTCCTATTAATGCAACCTAAGACATAAACTCTTTTGGGGGTGGGAGAAAGGGGGGTTAACATACCACATATTGAGGCCAAAGGTCTTTTTCCATATGAAATATTCTTTAACTTCCTGTTCCCTGTCTTTACTTATATGTTGATTTTATTTGAATCAAAGAATAGGATTTTATATTTGTTCCCACTAAGGATCATCTTTTTTATTTTAGATTTGGTCTATCATTCTTTTCTGTTAGAATCTTTTAGATTAGAATTAGAATCTATTAGAACCACCATTCATTTAATCAGTCAAGCCTTATTAAATGCCTATTTACTGGGAAATACTGTGCTAGGGAATGGAGATATACAAAAATGGACCCTGCCCTAAGGGAACTTCTAATGGGGAACATGTACAAAATAAGTGCAACAAAATTAAAATAAAAGTAAATTTTATGAGGGGAGGGCATCTGGGGGATGAGCAGGAACAGCTTTAGATAGAAGGTGGTGCTCAGGCAGTTTTGCAGGAAATTCTTATTTCTACTAAGGCAGCTAGTGGCACAGTGGATAGAGTGGCAGGCCTAGAGTCAAGAAGTCCTGGGCTCAAATCTGGCCTCATATACTTAGCCAGCTGTTAGACTCTGGGAAAAATCACTTAACTTCTGTTTGCCTCATATTCTCTATCTGTAAAATGATCTGTAGAAGAAAATGGCAATATACTCATTTCTTTACCGAGAAAACCCCACATGAGATCGTGAAGAGTCAGGCATGACTGAAAATGACTCAACAACAACAGATTTCCAAAAAACAAAGCTGAGGAGAGAGTGCATTCTAAGTGTGAGGGGCATCAGGGACAAAGGTGGAGAGATGGAAGATGGAATATTCTGTGTGAGGAACAGCAAGGACAGATTAAGGAATGGCAATATCAATGAGCTAACAGGTCAATCAAATTATATTTTTCCTTCCAGGGTGTGATAGCATTGTTTCACCCACTATATACCTTTCCCTTTTGAAATTCTGCCCATCTTTCAAGGCCCAGCTCAAGTCTTCTCTGAGCTCTCTAGGACATAGTGATTTCTTTCTTCCTTCTTTGAATGACTGTAACAGTCTACCGCTGCTATGTTTCCCTTATGGCTCAGTATATTATTAACAGTTGTTTCTTGTGTCTGAGACCTAGATTCTGTACTAGACTGTAAGCGTCGCCGTCACTGAGGTCAGAGACTGCCTCTTACTGTTGTCTGAAATTCTGTGATTCTTTGTCCTAAGCATCTAGTGCAAAAGTAGTGCTCAGTAAATAGCTGTGGAGGGACAGACTCACCATAAAGCATTTATCATTAATTATGACTTTTGTTTACATAGAATTTTACATATATTATCTATTTAAATATATCTGATGCTCTGCTGGGCAAATTCCAGGAAGAACTACCTGGACCTGGGCCCAGGACTGAACAGACTTTGGGAGACAGCCATAACCCTTGTCAAACATCAGCAGAGTTGAGTCTGCCTGGATGGACTCTCCAAGCAGTGATCTGACCCAAATGCAATGGGCTTAGAGGACAGGTGTTAGAGGCTAGTGGGAGGTAATATAGAGCACCGAACTTGCAGTCTTAGAACCCAAGTTAAAAGGCCAGTTCTGACACTTACTACCTGAGGGTCCTCCAGAAACACCCTTTATTTCTCTGGGCCTCTGTTTGCTAATCTGTAAAATGAGAGTCAAACTAGAAGGCTTTCTAAGGTCCCTACCAGCCCCAGACCTTGAGATCCATTGTTAGCAGAGAAAGGATTCAATGCATTCCAAATGGAGCTAAGGAATAGAAACGAGGAGGAAGTTAGAATCATAGCAGGAAGTTAGAACAATAAAGTTAGAATTATTGTAGGAGGAGACAAAGAGATCACCTAGTCCAATCATCATATTTTAATAGAGAACAGAATTAAGTTCAAAAGGAGCTTAATCGCTAATGGTACTACAGGCAGCTCGATGGCTCAGTGGATAGAGTGCTAGGCTTGGAGTCAAGAAGATCTGAGTTCAGATGCAGCTTCAGACGTTTACTAGTTGTGTGACCCTAGGCAAGTCACTTAATTTCTATTTGCCTTAATCCAGTAGAAAAGGAAATGTCAAGGAAATTCCAAGGATGGTATAGGCTTCAGGATCACAGAGTCAGGATCAGCTAAATGACTGAATGACAACTTACTTAACAAATTAGTAGTTTGGACTACAGGTCCCTTTAATCATCATAATGGATTCATTTTCTATAGTATTTTAAGGTAACCCTATGAGGTAGCTAGTGAAAATATTATAACCTTTTTTCTAAATGAGGAAACTGAGGCACAATACAGAAAGGGAAGAAACAAGAAAGTAAATAAGCATTAATTAAGCACTCACTAGGTGCCAAGCACTATACTAAGATCTTTAACACCACTATCTCATTTCATCCTCACAACAACTCTATAAGATAGGTGCTATTATTATTTCCCATTTTACAGTTCAGAAAACTGAGGGGAGAAAGAGGCTCAGTGATTTGCCTAGGGTCACATAGCTAGGATGTGTCTGAGGTCAGATTTAAACCCAGAACCTCTTGTCTTCAGGCCAAGTACTCTGTCCTCAGAGCCACCTAATCGTCTCTTAGCCCAATGTCATACCTTTTTTGTTGGAGTGATTTCATTGATAATAACCAGTGATTTCATTGGTATAAAGAATTTTGAATGAGGTAACTCCTCATAATGTAGCTTATAATCATAGAGATCTTATATCCTTGCTCAGTGTAAGCACTTTTAGAATGTTTGTTGAATCGGATTGAAGCTTTTCACTCTGTGACAGACCTTTTGGTCCTTCCATGAGCTGAGATGGAGTTTGGAAGGGCTAAGCTGGATTTGAGGTGCAACAAGCTGCCCTGGGGATTCTTCTCTGGCCTGTCATTAAATAAAACCCTGGCATGCCTTCACCTTCAGATGGCAACCAGCCCGCAGGATGGAGCTGAGCATTTGGGGATTTTCAAAGGGCTTTGACCTGACAGGCCTTCAACTAGGAAACTAGGCCATTATTACAGGGTTATGAAACCCAGCCCATATGATGGGGAGAGAAGTCAGGCAAATTGTCAAGAAATTAGGCTTGGAGCTCCTCACCTTCCTCCCTGGCAATGGACTGCCTTGCTCATGTTCGTTTTTTGGCATAGGGGCAGCTCACCTTTGGGAGGACACTGCTTTCTTCATCCTTGTAGACGGTCTTATTAATTCATTAGCTAACCAACCTTTATTGAGGACCTACTGCTTGCTGGAGCCTGTGCTGCATTTAGCATTTTAGCTCACTTTTTCTCACTTGTAAAATGGGGATGTTCCTCCATTATTTAATTCCTAAAGATCGAGGTACATGCAAGTGTACACTATGGACTGGGCTTTTGAGATGGACAGGTGCCAGGGATGCTCACTAGGTCATTAGAGACCAATTATGGGCTAACACCCTTGGGTGTGCACTGGTAATCCCTCCTACTTTGCTGAGTTCAGAGAGTTATCCTCAATATTCTGACTCCTTGACTCAGATCAATCAGGTCTTTAGTTACCCATCCCAAATAGCAACAAAAAAGCAGCACTACCTGCTGGTTTCCCAGACCTGCTTTCTCTAAGGGGTAAAGATGAATAATGGTAACAATATCATTTGCCTTTGGAACTACCCTGGGCTTCCATAGAATAACTTTGGCCTTGTTTTGCTTCATTCGAGACCTCTATGTGCTTCCTGGACATCTCCAGCTATGTGCTCCCCTCCCCAAATCCCCTTATGTGTTGTTTTCCCCGTTAGAATGTAAGCTGCTTGAGGACAAGTACTCTCTTGCTTGTTTGAATCAGTATGCTGCTTAACAACTATGTGCTGGACTTGTAGTATTTAATAAATGTTTTATCTCTCTAAATAATAATGATAAATATAGGCATTTATCTTGTACCTTAAGGTTTGCAAAGAACCTTCCCCATAATCTCATTTTATCCTTCTAATATTGGGAGATAAGTGCTGTTTTCTTCATTTTACAGCTAAGGGCATTGAGGATAAGAGAGGTTGTTAGATTTGACCAGTGGCACACAGCTAGTAAGTGACTGAGGCAGGATTCACCCGCATGATGATTATGACAATAAGAACAAATCCCTTGCATTTATATAATGCTTAATGTTTGCAATGAACTTTTTTTACAACCCATCACTTATTAAGGCCCCTACTTCATTCATTAGTAGTCGGGTTTGTTCAAATCATTTCCTCCAGAAATTAGGTGTCTTGATTGGGATTGTGAGATGAAGTGGCCAGGATCAAAAGGCCAGGGTCCTTTGGGAATGTTCTGCTGTCTTCTAAAGGTGTCCCTACTGGGAGAAGTGTTTTCATTGAACAGACTTTTATTAAGCTCCAACTGTATGGGGGGCACAGTGGGTAGAATGCTGGGCTGGAAGTCAGGAAGACTCATCTTTCTAAATTCAAATCTAGCCTCAGACTCTTACTAGCTATATGGCCCTGGGCAAGTCACTTCACTCTACCTCAGTTTCCTCATCTGTAAAATGAGCTAGAGAAGGAAATAGCAAGCCACTCCAGTTTTTTATCTTTGCCAAAAAAACTCCAAATGGGTTCATGAAAAGTTGGACATGACTGAAACATCTAAATAGCAATACTGTTTGCAAAATCTTATCCTAAAAGTCATAGGAAGATTCAAACAAACAAAACACAACCCTTACCCTCAAAGATCTTTTAGTCCATTAGGGAAAAGACATTTCTAAATGAGGCATGAAAAAGGTGAAGAAATGAAGACTTTTGTTCACCAGAAGAGCTATCCAAAATCAGAATGGGCTGCTGCTTTTGGGGGAGTGAGAAATGGTTGGGAGTGTAATGGAGGGAGTTCTTGATTTAGCGAAAAGTTGGATGGAAAGACCTTAGGGGTCCCTTGTAATTCTGTGATTCTTCTCTAAGTGCTATATGTGTGGAACAGACCTAGAGGAATTCAGAGGAGGGAGAGAGAGAGAGAGAGAGAGAGCGTCAAAAAAGATTTCATGGAAGAGGCGGCCTTTGAGTTAGGCTTTGAAGAATAGGATAATATTTATTTCAGTAGGTATGGGTAAGTAGCAAGACATTCCAGGCCAAGGAAACAATACCAGCAGAAGTACAGAGATGGGAGACAGAGTGTGTTTGAGGAACATCAGGCAGTCCTGGTGTATTAGAGCAGAGGTTCTGCATAGAAAGGGCATAAGGAAGCTGTGGCAGGTCCCAGAGAGAGCAATGTACCATTCATCTAGGTCAGAGGGCTCAATCATGTGGGCAACCTGCAACCACTCCAGAGTGCCAATCAATAAAATGTAACTGGCAAATATTTGGCAAAATGAAGATACAATAAGACATAAATAATGTTAATATGTGGTTTTCTAAGCGAACATGTAACCTACAGAAATTCTTATGTGTGGTTCCTATTGGCCTCTGTTTCTATTTGAATTCAACACTGCCATGGCTAACCAAAATGGGGAAATTCACCTTGTTGATAATGGCAGGGGGAGAATGGTGTCTTGATGAACTTTGTGTAAAGCAGAGGTTCTTAATCTAGGGCAGTGCTGGTGAAGGTTTTTGAGTTTGAATCCCCAGGGGGCAAATTCAAGCTGTCTGTGAACCCCCAGCATTACCTGAGAAAGTAGAGGGAGGAAGTGCTTGCTCTGGGCAGCTGGACAGAGGGGTGGGGCATGCAAAAAATATCCTCAGGTGCTGGGAAGAGGGGGAATGGAGCAGCTCCCCTGTGTGGGGTCAGCATGCATGCCAATACTTCACCCCTGATGATCTAGGGTCTGTGAATTTTTTTGTTTAAATATATTTTGATAATAGTTTCAATTTAATTGGTTTTGGCCAAGATGGCGGCTTAGTTAACAGCAAAAACTGGAACTGCTCAGAGAATCCTTCCAAACCAACCTTAAAATAGCCCTCAAAATGACTGGTTACAGAATCGATTTAATTGGTCTTCTTTCTAATCTTCAGGTTAAAAAAATATGCATTTAAAAACATTATTCTTAGGAAGGCTCCACAGGCTTCATCAGATTGCCAGAGGAGTCATGAAACCCAAAAAGGTTTTGAACACTTAGTTGAAGGGCAGCTAGATATCTTAGTAGATATAGAGCAATAGGATTTGAATCAGGACCGAATTCGAATCAAGCTAGTGAGCTATGTGATCCTGGGGCAAATCACTTCACCTTTGTCTGCCTCAGTGTCCTCAGTGGTAAAATTAAAATACAACATCTACCTCTCAGGATTGTGGTAGAATCAAACAAAATATTTGTAAAGCACTTAGCACAGTGCCTGACACACAGTAAGTAGGTGTTTCTTCCCTTTCTTCATCTGAAGCAATCTCAAAAACATCTGCTATCTCACTTTCTGACTCTCCTGTCCCCTACTCCTTTCATTTAGAGGACACTCTAACTGTCAATGGTTGTACAACAGCTACTGCTATAAATCATTCGTAGTTGACTCTGGACATTTCTGCTGTGTTGGATCCAACAACCCCCAGACTGATCTGAGATTTCTCCATCTATGGAAAGTATCTCCTCCAAGACTCTAATGTATGTTTCTGGAAGGGTATAGGGTGAACGGGATAAGGCAGATTTGAAAATGAATTCCAGAGCTAAACATGCTCTCAGAAAAGAGCATGTCTACCCAAATTGGGATATGGATCCTACAGAACACAATACTAATTATAATAATAGCAAAATAGCTAATGCTTATTTGGAGTGCTTTAAGATCTGCAGATAAGTTGCAAATATTATCTCATTTAGTCTTTACAACAACCCTGGGAGGCAGGTGCAATTATTATTCCCATTTAGATTTGAAAATAGGGCAGGCATCATTTAAGTGACTTTCCCAGGGTCATACATGTGATGGGATGAGACCAGATTTAAACTCCAGTTTTCCTGACTCAAAGTCCACTACTCAGTTGTTTGTGCCACTTTTTTTTTTTTAAATCCTTACCTTCCATCTTGGAGTCAATACTGTGTATTGACTCCAAGGCAGAAGAGTGGTAAGGGTAGGCAATGGGGGTCAAGTGACTTGCCCAGGGTCACACGGCTGGGAAGTGTCTGAGGCCAGATTTGAACCTAGGACCTCCCATCTCTAGGTATTTGTGCCACTTTTATGAGCTTTCCATATCATCTCTAATACTTGTCCAACACCCTAAGAACTTCTCCAAAAAAGGGCAATGCCCTAGGGCATAGAATACCCTGAAGCCAATTTCCCCAGAATAAATCTGACCCAGTCCTCATTTTGTGGGGAAGATGTGAGTGGTGGCCCCCAGCTTACTCCTGCCTTGCTTTATGAACTCTCTGCATTTATAGGCTTACAAGCACCTTGGAGTACAGGAAGGTGGCGTGTACACAGCAATGGGTGTGTACCTGAGGATTACGTGAGTCCTGTTAGATCACATCTTGCCCTGGCCCCAGTGAGGTGCTGCCCCAAATCCCCATGAAACAAGTCCCCATCTGTCTTGGGTAGGGCAGGTGAAATGGAATGAGCCCCTGACCTACTTTATAGTAGGTCTTCCCCCCCTCGATGAATTTAGCACCCGACCGTTCCCTTTCCAGGGCATGTTTTTGTCTCTTCTGTTTACTATTTGGGATTGGAAACTGGACAGGTAGTAGATCACCTAAAATGAGACCAAGGAAAGACCTCATGAGACAAAAAGCCAAGATGACCACTGCCCTGCCTCTTTTTCCATGAAAGGGCCAAGAAGTGGCAAGGTATACTTGCCACCAGTTGGTGACTGGTTTTTGCTTTGAAGATAGAATTGGCCTTAAAGAAGGCTACAAATAGAAACCACCTTTGAAGACCAAAGGAAGTTTGCTTTGGAAACATGCGAGCTTTCCCAGGACATAGTGTGCTTAAGGATGGTGTGAGGAATGAGACTCACAGAGTTTGGGGGGATTTGTGGGATTGGGGGCTGGAGAAGGCAGAGAAGTTGATCAGCTTTATTGAATGTGAGTTTATTACCTCCAGGCCACAAAAGCCTTCCCACAAACACCTCTTCAGTTTTATACTGGAAGTCAGTGGGAAAATGATATCTGCTAGGGATCAGTTTGCTCTGGGCATTAGATTCCTAATCATATGGAGAGTCATTGTCAAGAGCCAAACCCATCAATTAAGCCAGCTTGAACATGAATACAAGCCTATATACCCAGAGTGGAGAAGAAAATAAGCCTGAGCCAAATGAAATTCAGGCATTGGGCCATAAGAGAACCTAATCTATAGCCTGCTTCTCTTTTCTGTTCCCTTTTGAAGGCTTTTTTTCATTATAATTATATTTCACATTCATAGAAAGAATTTTTAGATTGACACAGTGCTTTTCCTCACAACAACCCTGTCAGGGTAGGGAAGTGCAAGTATTAGAATCCTATTTTACCGATGAGGAAATAGATTTAGATTACATGACTAGACTGACCAGGGTTACACAGCCAGGATTCAAAGCCAGGTCTCTGATTCCAAGTTCATTTTTCCTTTTGCTACTACACTAGAACTGCCTCTCTGTGAAGGATTAGGGGAACATGTTGCTATGTCTACTTAATGCTGGCTATATTTCCTTTGGTTTTAGCCTGTTGGTGTTAGGGAGCAGGAAGAGAAAAAGAGAGTTTGAACTATAGAATTTTAGAACCACATAACATCAGAATTAGGAAAAAGACCACACAGGGCTCCCAGTTCTTTGTTCATGCTCTTTTTCTATAGTCACAGGAATTCTAAATCTAACAATCTAGAAAAACTATAGGCTCCCTCTGGGGGCAGTCTCCTTGCCCACCTGCAACTTATAGAATTTAGGCATTCTGCCACTATCAGTTCTGTTCTTTGGGACCAAACATATGTAATCCTTCATTTAAATGAAAGCCACTTATTTGAATAAAGCTGTCTTGTGATGTGAAGGAAAGAGTGCTGAATGGGACTTCACAGAACTTGGGTTCAAATCCTGGTTTTGCTTGGTTACTTTGGTGTGCATTTGAACAAGTCACTTAAACCTAGCCTCTGAGCTTCAGTTTCTTCAGATGAATGAGGGTGGTACTAGCTAACCTTGTAGAGTTCTTTGAACTCAAACTCAAAGAGACTTTGTCTCCATTTCAAGTCATCTTCTCTGCAGATTAAGTATCTATTTTCTTCAGCTGACTCTCAGAAGACAGTTTTTTCCTCTTTTTTAAATATTCAATATTTTATTTTCCCAATTACATGCAATAAAGACAATTTTCATCATAAATTTTATGAAAATATAAGGTCCAAATTGTTACCTTTCCTTCCCTTTCCTCCCCTTTCTTGGAGATGGTAAGCAATTTGGTCTGGTTTATACATGTACTCATAAGGCAGTTTAAAAAATATGAATACTAGGAATTGCATTTTTTACAAAATTTCTTCTAAAACATTTTAAAGAGATAATTTGTAAAGCTTTATTACATCTAAGCACCAAAGGATTTTTCTACAAAACACTTTAAATTTATAGTGGAAGTCAGTTGGGAATATAGGATTTGTTTAATAGGAAATCACTTTGGAAAAAGCTGTTCTGGAATGCATCTGTTCCATTGGGTGAAAGATACCTATATTGGTTCTGATAGTAACAGGTCTTCTGTGAAAGGCTTCCTCTGATATCTCATCGAGACATGGAGGTGACTTGACTTCTCAAAGATTGTGCCAGTAAAGTGCAAGCTCTGGCAGGTCCTACCAAGCTGGAAAGGCTACAGGAATAATCCCAACAACAAATTAGGATGAACAAGGACGTGTATTGTTTGAAGCCCAGCCTAGCTAAGTTCAGAGAGGCTTATCACCAGATGGGCTGTAGGGTAAGGAATTTTTCAGCCAACAGCTATGCTTGAAGAGCACCTACTAGGCTAAAGGGGTCTGTAATGTGTGTTGGTTCCAGTACTAAAAACTATTGAAGTGTTGAAATATTAAAAGGTCAGTCTCAGGAAATCACTGTCATGGCCTCTTTCCACAGAGTTCTGGGTTGAGAGTCATTACTTTCCCAAAGGTTTGGATAGACTCGGCACCCACCCTCTGGGAACTTCCTATCCAAAAGGAAGTCTTGCTGATTCCTACTCCCGAAGTCATCCTCAAAGAATGAGTGGGTGTCTCCTCAGGTTCATTTTAGTCCCACTTTGGGGAGGCTGAGTTTGGTGGCAAAGGATCAACATGCCTTGGCAGCTATACTCGACTAAAGCCGGGGTGAGGACCAACCTGTAAGGGCCTGCTCCCTGGGACAATGTACCCCTGTACTGAGGCCCAGGTGAGCTCATTGCAGAGAGCATATAAACACACCCAAGAGCAGGCTGCAGTCTTTGTGGCCCTGAGCGATGGAGGCTTGGGCAGAAGCCCTGCTGGGCTGGATTTGAGGAAGGGGGTGTGGGGAGAAGGGAAAGAAGCAAGAGGGAAGATTGTGGGCCTTGAGTGGAACAATCATGTGGTGACCCACAGTTATGGGTCTGCCTCATGCACCTCTGGCTAGAAAAATAATTTACAGACATGCTGTGTGGTTTGTTGGAGGGGAGGGAGAGGAAGCAGGTGTGTTCCCTAACTATTACCAAGCTTCAGGTAAAAACTTAAGCCTGTTGGAGGAGTTGATATCACACAAAGTCACTGAACTGTTCAACGATTAGCTTTGTATTATCCATTTACCTGGCACAGGGTAAAAATAATGCCTGTGAGCCTCACCTTGCTCACTGCTGATTTCAGTTAAGTAAACCCTAGCTGGTTCTCTGGGGTTTTGTAACCCTGAAACGGAATCAGTTCTAACAAGAAGATACTGACCCGTGGAATGACAGAGATAATGCCCATCATCCCCAAGAATGCCTGACATTTGTGACTGAGATTTGGCACTCATGCCCTCTTCCCTGCCCTTTGCAGCCTATCCCTTCCTATGTTTTCCTCAGAATCCAAGCAGTCCCCTGCTCAGCCTTGGTTGTTGTCCTTTACACTCAAAGAGGACCAAAATGACATCTCTTTGTCAGAGTCAGGGCACAGAGTGTCCAGCTGTGGCAAATCAGACCAACACTGAGCTCAGAGAATGCTGCTACAGGGTGGGCACAAATAGCTCGAATGAACTCACACAAGGCAAGCACTCACACAGAGGTTAGAAGAAGCAATACAAAGACCCTGTCAAGCTCAGAGACTTAGAGATCATCTGAACCTCTCATTTGACATATAAGTAAATTAGGGCTCACAGAGACCCAGCCACATCAAGGTCACAGAGATGATAACTTTTAAAGTTTAATAGATTTAGAGCTGAAAGGGGCATCTTGTTCATTTTATAAGAACTTGAACCCAGGTCCTTTTGACTCTAAATCCCAGTGCTTTACCTTTCCCCACCCCCAACAATGTAGCAGAACCAGTTCTAGAACTCTCATCTTCTAACCCAAAGCACAGTGTCTAGTTAAGCACTTAAAAAATGCTTGTTGACTTAACTGCCATTCTGTAGCCATGCTGATATGTTGGGAACCTGTACCTTTGAGTAGAAAAGGCTTCTTCTTTTGCTTCTCCTAGAGCTTTTGCCTGCCCTTGACCAAAAGCCTTGCAATACAAAGAAATTTATCTCTAATGGTAAAAATTTAGGAACTGTGGTGAGAGTGATATTATGGGAAGAGAGCCTTCCTTGTATTTTTCTAATCATCTCACATAAGCAGCCACTTGTCTTTTCCATGCATGTTTTTGTTTGGTACTTTCAGTCATGACTGATTCTTTGGGACCTCATCTGTGGTTTTCAAAAGATGTTGGGCTGGTTTGCCATTTTCTTCTCTAGATCATTTGATAGATGAAGAAACTGAGGCAAAATGACTTGTTCAGGGTCACATAGCTAGTAAATGCCTGGGGTCAGACTTAAACAGGCCAGGCACTCTATTCACTGTACCATCTACATGTCCCTTTCCTTCATAAGACTAGCTCTTTCTCCTTATCAGTAAGAAAACTGAAGAAAAGTACCTTCTGTGCTCTGGGAATATAATACAAATTAAAAAAATAATAATAGCTAGCATTTATATAGATCTTTAAGTTTTGTTATGCCCTTTACAAATATCATAATTTTATCTACAAACAGCCCCTAGGAAGGTAAGGTTGCTATTATTACCCCCAATTTATAGATGAGAAAACTGAGAAAGAACTTAAGTGACTTGCTCAGAGTCACACAGGTAATATGTGTCCGAGACTAGATTTGTACCCCAGACTTCCTGGTACCAGGTCCAGCATTCTTGTCCAAGTATTAGTCATCCTTTGACAATCCTGAATGAGGGGCTATGTCTGTCAATGCAGTTTACTGTGAGCCAGATTTAGTGATAAATGCAATGGAAGGGGAAACCAAGGCATTTCCTCTTTCTGAGCCTCAGTTTCCCCATTTATGAAATGAGAACTTGAGCTAGATGATCTTCAAGTTTCCTTTTAGCTCTACATTAATGCTTTACACTCCTAAAGAAAATAGTCCTTATTTTCAAGGACAAATTTCAATTTTTTTTAATTCTTACTTTAAGACAGAAGAGCAAGGGCCAGGCAAACAAGATTGAGTGATTTGCCTGAGGTCACACAGCTAGGAAGGGTCTCAGGCCAGATTTGAACCAAGTCCTCCCATCTGCAGGCTTGGCACTCTATCTACTGTGCCACAGAGTTGCCCCATTTTCAAGAAAATTTTAATCTAGCCAAGGATATAGAACCAAGAGGTTAATGTGGTATGGTGAGAAGAGTGCTATATCTGGCATCAGAGAGTCCAATATTCTAACTACTCTTATTCTTTTGTGAGACTGTAGGCTAGTCACTTAATCTCTGTGGGTCTCAGTTCATTCTGTAAAATCAAGGAATTGGACTAGATAGCCTTTAAGAGATCCCTTTTCAACTCTCAATCTACTGTCCAATCAATTAAGAAAGCAACTTGTGCTAAAATTTGTGGTCCTGACTTTAAGTTCAGGAGCATTCAGTGAAAGGAGAGATCTCTGTGAACTGGAATAGTAAGAGGTTATATGGAGGATGTGGGACTTGAGTGGAGCCCAAGAAGTCTTCCTCTTGGACGCCATGACTTTTAGCTTCTTATGTGGCTAGGGCTATGGAGTCGTTAGAAAAGATTATCTAGAATATCCAAGCCATTGTTTCCTCACATTTTCTACCTTCTCTCCCTTGGTGTTCTCATCTGCTCCCCTGGTTTTAGCTGTCATCTGTTTAGCACTGGACTCCCAGATGTTTATCTCCACCCTTAATTTGTCTCCAAAGCTGCAGTTCTGAATCTCTCAATGCCTGCTATATAGCACCATCTGGATAAAACTTGAAACTCAGGCCTCGGGCCTAAACTTGTGATTTCATTGGTTTAGGGAACTCCTGGATAAGGGCATTCCCATCCACAATGCAGGGCAGCATCTTCTTTGCAACATATAGACTTAGAGAGCTGCCTGGAGCTGGGTGAGTTTAAGGGGCTTTCTCAGGGTTTCACAGCCAGTATGTGTCACAGATGGGTCTTGGGTAATCTGGCCAAAGGGGGAATACTTGATGGCAGAGCCTGAGTAGAGATACAGCCTCCTTGCTGCTCTGTTTCATACCTTCTTCTCAAAGTAGAAAACTTTCTCTGGGCCAGAGATTAATTATTTTTTAAAGGTATTTTATTTTACCAATTACATGTAATTACAATTTTCCACATAAGTTTTCTGAAGTTAGATGATCCAAGTTGTCTCCCTCCCTCCCTTCTCAGAAGATGGTTAGCAATTTGATCTGGGCCATACATGTATTATCATGCAAAATCTATTCCCGTATTGTTCACTGTTTTAAGAGAATACTCCTATAAAACCAAAACCACCAAATAGAAACACAAATAAACTAAAATGAAAAATCATATGCTTTGTTCAACTGTTCTTACCCTGGAAGTGGATAGTGTTCTTTCTCATAAGTCCTTCAGAATTGTGGGGCAGAGGTTCTTAACCTATGGTCCATGAGCTTGTTTTTTCCTAATATTTTGATAACTGTATTTCAGTAGAGTTGTTTTCTTTTTTAACACCAAGTATATTTATTTTATGAATTTAATAATATTATTCTGAGAAGGGGTCCAGAGGCTTTACTAGCCTGCCAAAGGGTTCCAGGACACAAAAAGGTTAAGTATCCCATACTGCTCAGATCCTCTTAATTTACAGAATAGGAAATTGAGGCCCAGATAGGAAAAGGGAATTTTCTGAGCTCACATAGTGAGCTAGTAACTGAGCCAGGACTAAAATTCAAGTTTCCTGACTTCTAGCAGAGTCCTTTTATACTTCATCCATGATCCCCTGATTGGCCAGTGAGCCTCTGAGGGAGACGCTAGGGAAAGCCATTAGCCCTAGCTGAACTTAGGGTGGGAAGATGTAGAAATTGGCCTCTCTCTGATTGCCCCTACCAGGTTTGAGGCTCAAGAGGATCTACCACTCTGATGAAGAATGGATTTTCAAGCCTCCAACAAGTTTGGAATTCTTACATAAGAATAGTGAAGAAACTAGGCTGGGAGCTGTGGGGAAATAAATAGACTTTGAGTTTGTGTTTGGAAGCCAAGCCCTGTCCTGAGCTCATAGGTGACAAATTGTTTCTTTTTCCTGCCACGAGTCTAGAGGCTGTGGCCTCTGCCCTTGCTGAGATAGCAGGAGAGCTCAGAAGGTAGGCAGGGGAAGACCTACCACATTAACTCCCAGTTTTGCAACTTTGTCCACTCTATTCCATTCAAACCAGCCTCTTTCTCAGCACAAATGGTCTCTCCCATGTTTAGGACAGTTTCCTTCTTTCTCTCCATCTCTTACACTCCCTAGCTTCCTTCAGAGAACAGTCCAGATGTTGCCTCCTCTGTGAAGCCTTTCTCTTTCTTGATTTGCTGTTATTATTGTTCTCTATCCTGTGAAATTACTTTGCATAACTTTGTATATGCTGTATATTTATTAATCTGTGTACGTGTGATAATATAGAATGTAAATTTCTCGAGAGCAGGATCTATTTTGTTTCTGTCTGTGTATTCCCAGGACCTACCACAGTGCCTAAACACAGTAGGCACTTAATAATGCTGAGTTGAACAATATGGAAATATGTTTTGCATGATAATGCATGTATAACCCAAATTGAATTGATTGCCAGCTCTGGGAAGGAGGAAGGAGACAATTTGGATCATATAACTTCAGAAGACTTATGTAGAAATTTGTTATTACATATAATAAAAAATAAAATATCTTTACCAAAAATAATGCTGAATTGAACTGACTTAAAGCTCCCAGGGTCTGGGATGGCATGATGGAAGACAAATTTGTATAACTATGTTTGTCTTCAAGAAAGTTTTTAAACTTAAAAATGAGAATCTGAAATGACCTGAATGGGAAAACCAGCAGCCCAGACCTGCCTGGGCTTTGGTCAGATCAGCCCAAGCAAGAACCTATGGGCTAGGTGTCAAGATAGTCAAGTTAGGCAGGTTACCTGGCCAGGGAAGTTCTTTTAAATATTTCTTCTTATAAGTGTACATATTTTTAATGTCAAGAAATTCTGCTCTCCATGGCATCAAGATGATTTTTGGTGAGATAAGATGCATCTGACAGTGAAGGCTCAAAACCTACAGTGGTTACCAAAAACAGGGAGTCCGCAATTTTCAAAACACAAATGTGAAAATGGCCTGTCCTGGATCAACCATCTACCTTGTCCCTACTTATCAGACCATTTGTTGAAATATCCTCACCTCTAGATGCAGAAAAAGGCCCTCCTTCTCCCAGGATCCTAAGGGGAGCACTACTTGGGCTCATCAGAATCAGTCTTTGGTTGAGTTCTATTACTTGCTCTGTGACCTCGGGCAAGTGAATTCCCCCTTTCTAAAAGTATTCATCTTTTTTCTTTTTAAAATGAAGGTCTTATGGAGAATAGATGGTGAAGCATACCTCTCTTTGTGGCTAGCAGGAGGGAGCTACCATGGTGGAATGTAAACACTGTCAGATGTGTTCACTATGTGGCAGCTGTTTTTTGCTTGTTTTTCTTTGTTATATAAAAAAGGATGTTTCCAGAAACATTACAATGATATAATAAAATGCATCAATAAAACATTAAAAAATGAAGATAACTAAGTGTGGTGGAGTCTATTTATAATTCCCACTTGAGGTTGAAGAAGATAGTTCTAGAGGTTCTAAGCTTCATTAGGGCTTTGAATAGATGTTAGATCATCTCTGAGGTCTTCTCAGCTCTCACATTTTCTGATCATGGTACCTACAGCTAGAGACTTCTGGGTAAACTAGATAGAATTGAGGTAGCCAGCTGGGGGAGAAGTTTCACCAGCTCCAAAAGGTTCAGGCAGACTGGGATTCACATGTACTTCGAGACTCATTCTTCTGACCTTTCTCCAACAGGTGATTGCTGTGGTCATGGACATGTTCACAGATGTCGACATCTTTAAGGACCTTCTAGATGCTGGCTTTAAGAGGAAGGTGGCTGTGTATATCATTGTGGACGAGGCCAATGTGAAGTACTTCTTGCACATGTGTGAGCGGGCCCAGATGCACACAGGACACATGAAGGTAAGGCTGACTGAAATGTGACTTCTTGGCCAGAGGCTGAAGAGTCTCACCTTGTAAGTGACAGTCAAAGAATATGCACCCAACTCCCTGTGCCTGGCTAGAAAGAGGTCATGGGGGCAGCTAGGTGGCACAATAGGTAGAGTACCAGGCCTGGAATCAGAAGGACCCGAGTTCAAATCTATCCTAACCTCAAAGGACTTCCAGGAGAGTTGTGAACATGAGATTTGTATATGTGGAGAAGATAACCAATATACAGGCAGAATGAGAGATGCCAAGGGAGTGGTACAGAGGGAATGCTAGAGGAGCTCAGTGGAAGGGGATAGCACTGTGTGGCCAAGCAAGGCTACCTGGAGAAGGTCGGATTTGAACTGAGTCCAGAAGTATGCACAAGGTTTAGAAAAGTATGGAAGAAAAAGGATTACATTACAAAATTAGGGAGCAGCTTGAAAACTATTGTAGGCTAGAAATTTCAGGGGAATTGAGGCAACTAGCTTATTGGAGTGGAGGATTTGGAACCAGATGTGAAAGGCCAGGCTAAGGACCTTTGAAAGAGGTAATGTTATGTGTGGATCAAGCATTGGACTAGTGATCTGATAATTAAGGTTCTAGTCTGGATTTTGTTACTAAATTGCATATATGACCTTGAACTTCCATTCTCTATGGTTCAGTTTCTTCCTTTATAAAAATGAAGGTTGAACTAGATTATCTTTAAGGCCCTTCCTAGCCATAACATTTAATGATTTTGTTATTTCCTCATATAAGCAATGGTGAAAAATCAATCAGTCAGATTTTTATTAAGTCCCTGGTATGTGCCAGACACTGTCCTGAAGGGTCTGACAGAAGGAGGAAAGGCCCTGGGGAGTGGAAAGGAAAAGAGAAATTCTTTCCAGGAAGGCCTCAGAGAAAGGCCTAGACCCTAAACAAAATGCCAGAACTTTGAATTAATTAACTTGCATAGCTTCAATAGTATGAACAAAGATTCAGAAATAAGAGAGACTCCAGACATGCCTGGTTAACAAGCTTCCAAGCTCCAACGCCTGTAATTTAAGTGCATTTTTCCAAATGTGATTTTTTTCTTCCGACTCCCAAGCCTGAGCCCTTTCAAGTGGCTTAAGTGAAGCAGGGATGGATGTTTCTTCTGAGTTTGCAGATTCCATTGGGCTTGGATCTGACCAACTGGTAGGCTGGCTTCTTGTGGTTCCCTAGCCTTGTTCCTTCTGACCCCCATGCCTGCCCTCCATATAATTATAAAAATGAATACAATACCAAAGCTGGAAGAACATCATTTAGAGACCGCCATTGTATAGATGAGGAAACTGAACTGCAGAAGAATCATCATGGTGGAATGAAAACGTGGCCTGGGCATTAGCAAGCCTGGCATCTGGTCCTGGCTGTGTCATTAACTCAATAAGTGACCTCACTTCATCTTTCTAGGCCACAAGTTTCTCCATCTCAGAAAAATCAAGGGGCTTAACCAAATTAGCACTAAAGTCCCTAAAATTCTATGATTCTATTCTATGTCATTAACCCAAGGCCATGTAACTAGAGATTGCTATTAATTATATTATTTTAACAATAATTTATCATCAATTATGTTGTTACCAATAGCTATCATCTGTACAATACTTTAAAGTTTACAAAGCCATTTCCACTTGCTATCTCATTTGAGCCTCACAACAATTTTGAAAACTAAATAAAACAAGTATTATTGTCTCCATTTTACAAAAGCCAGAAAAAAAGCATATGAATTGGAGAGGGCAAGTTAGACAGGATGGGAGATGAAGAAAGCAAAAATTTCTTGAGGACAGTAAGAAAGACCTTTAGCCATGAGTAAAGAAGGCTTCTGACAAGTGAGAGAGTCAGCATCTCAGTACTATTTATGAGGGCAGGCTGGAAAGTATTAGAACTCTACTTCTGAATTGGTTCAATTCAACAAGTACTTAGGATATATCAAAATGCTAGGGACTAGAGGTGCAAAGAGAAAATGGCTTCGCCTTCAAGGCGAATTCCTATTCTAATAGGAATCCACTTTTCAAGAACATCCTCAGGGCTTTCCAAAGATACTTGCAGGATTGGTGGTGGTAAAGGTTTGGGTACAGCACTTCCTAAAGGACTTTTGTAATAACTTTTTTATTTTTTAAACTTTGCTCAAATGTATAACTCTATCCATCACTCACCACTCTATCCTCTATGAGCTGGCTAGATCCATCATAATACCCTGCAGTAGCTTGTAAAATTTCTTAAACCTGTGACTTTAGAGGTCTGGGCAAGCCAGGTGGCACACTGAATAGAGCATTGGACCTGGAATCAGAAAGACCTGAGTTCAAATTTGACCTAAGACATTTATTAGCTATGTGACTCTAGGACTTAACCTCTGTTTGCCTCAGTTTCCTAAACTATAAAATGGGGATGTTAGCACTTATTTCCCAGAGTTATTGTGAGGATAAAATGAGATGATATTTGTGAAATGCTTTGCAAACCTTAAAGCACTATATAAATACTAGCTATTATAATAATTAGCCTTACCTTGTAATCAGTGCAAGTAAGGGAGGGTTCTGTAATAAGGAGAACTTTATTACATTACAAAACACCTGTGAGCCCCTGCTAAACCCAGAGGAGCCAGATTTAAAGTGTAACTCACCTGTCAGACAGACAGGATGTTCTAAGCCCTGATTTAGTAAACTTGGCATGCCACCCCTGTTCAAGTATCTTTATCCTACTCAGATCTAACCTGATTTTTTTTCCTATCTTCTTTTGGAGTAATGATAACTGCTTAAAGAATATCACTTACAAGGGGCAGCTAGTTGGTTCATTAGATAGAGAGCCAGGTCTGGTGACAGAAGGTCTTGGGTTCAAGTCTGACCTCAGACACTTCCTACCAGTGTGACTCTGGGCAAGTCACTTAACCTCAGTCACCTACCTCTTACAACTCTTATGCCTTGCAACTGATACTTATATCAATTCTAAGACAGCAGGCAAGGGCTTAAAAAAAAAAAGGATATCACAAAGGAGAGTCAGGGAGATTGGAGGAGACAGGACTAAGGTACAGGGGAACTATATTCAGCAGAATATAAGCATACCACACCAGAGGAGTATAGTTTTTAAAATTCTAGGGTTCTAGTCTGGATTTTGTGCCTAAATTGCATATATTCAGAGATTACTTTCATTCTCTGTGGTTTAATTTCTTCCTCTATAAAAATGGAGATTGGACTAGATACCTTTAAGGTCCTTCCTAGCCTTAACATTTTATGATTTTACTATTTTCTCCTATAAGCAATAGTGAGAATTTACACATTCTTGGCTTTCTAATTTATCTGGCTCCCATCTTCCTATTTAACAAGGAGGTCACCCAAACTTAGTGATAGTCAAACACCTCTGTGACCTTATTTTCTTTGTAAAGGTGCCAGAAGAGTTCTAGAATGGAAAAGTTTGGGGTTTTGCTGTTTATTCACCCATAAACATCCATGTCTAGTAGAGAAACATACTTAATGTATAAAATGCAGAGACACGATTAGAAACTGATCACCAGTGGACACCCTGTCAGTTCTTGAGAGGAAAGGAGACAGTATGTGTAAATCTGCTTCTAGTACATTTCTCAATCAACCCCTTTGTGCTTCTGTCACCTGAGGATTGAATGGGATGCTTATAACCAAAAGGGACCCTAGATCTGAGTTCAAATCCCATTTCTGATGCTTACTATCACTGTGATTTTGGACTAGTCATTTGTATTCCTTGGACCCCATTTTTATCATCTATTAAATGAGAGGATTGGAAGAGATGACATCTAAGGTCCCTTACATCTCTAAATCAGGTAATTAAACACATGAAGGTACAGGCTCTGAGAGGTGACAGACCCTGATCTAGCTCCCAGTCTGGTGTGCTGTCCACTACACCACAATGCCTTCTTGCTGCAAAAGAGTTGATCTCTCCCCACATCTCATCGCCTGCCCCAAACAACTTGCCATTATTTCTCAAGCTTCTACAGGCCCAGCTCCTGTGATCTGTCACCTCTGCCAGAGGCCGTGCCCTGAATGCCCTGGGCTCCTCCCTTCCTCCCAGGTGGGCATGGGCAGCAGCTTGTCCTAAAGAGGTTTTTCTTTGTAGTTTCCTCTCTTGGTAATCCTTTGGCTGTTCCCTTCTCTCCTTCATTAAACAAGTCTGTATCATGCTCCTGGGTGTGGTGGGAGGTCCAGGCATTGGGGTGGGCCTGACTCTGTGAAATTCTGCTCTAGTTGGGGGTGAAGGGGAGGGAAGGGATATTTATGAAAACAAAAAAAAAAGACATTCAGAAGGCTGTCCGTGATGAATGAGTCCTCAAGAGGGTAGCAGAGACAGTAAGTACTAAAGGGGAGTAGAAATGAGGATCATTTCATATCAAGAGTTTGAACTGAGACTTGAGTAACATTTAGATGAGTGGCAAGAGCATTCCAGGGAGGAGGAACCATATGGAGAGCATGATGTGTGCTGGATTGGCCTGGGTGGGAGCAGAGAGTTCACAATAGGAAAATTCAGGCTGAAGAACTTGGACTATATCCTGTGGGCCTTGGGGAAACAGGGGAGGCACATTACAGCTCTGGCCAGGGAAACAGCAAGAGAACTAGATAATGTCCCTTTCTGATAAATGTTTCATGAGAATTCTGTCCCAGGCTGAGTTATTAATGAAGGGAGACTGATTCTGGGGCATGGGGTTGGGAGGGAGGTTGGCTTGGAGGAATGTGTAAGGCCATGTCTACTGACAGACTGTAGCAGTATTGGCTCATTCTGGACCATGTAATTGTATTAGTCCGTTGAAGCATTGAACTCTTCCTTGTTAGGGTCAAGCCACCCAGCAAACCTATAACCCTTTGTAAGCCATAGAAGACCAGCCAAAGCTAAAGGCCTACTGCTGGGCATTTCCCACCTTTTCCATTTCTGGCCTGGAGCTGAGCCAAAATTATTCCTGGATCAAAATCTTAAAGGCTGTTGAGGTTTGGATTGGGAGAATTTAGTAATTCCCAAATCCTTGTTACATCTTTAGAGGCATAGTGGAAAGATTGCTAGACTTAGAGTGAAAAGATCTGATTAGAATCTTGCCTCAGGAATTCAGCTGTGGGACCTTAGGAAAACCATTTCATTTTTTGAAGTCTTAGTTTCAACATTTTTGAAATGGGTGTAAAAATTCATGCACTGTATTCTTTAAAGTGCTGTTGTAAGAAAAGTACTCTGTAAACTTCACAGCTTTATATAAATGAGTTATTATTATTAATAATAAAAATCCCCTAGATGGTAGACTGGGCTAGGCTTATCATCTCCATTTCACTAATAATGAAACTGAAACACAGAATGGTGGAAGTGATTTATCCAAGGTCCCCCCAGTCTAGAATTTAGGCCCCAAGTTGCCAAGAATTTAGGTTCTGAAACTCTGAAGTAATCCCCTAGCTCCATGGTGGCAAATCTTTGTCATGCCAAATAGGGCATACAGAGTCCTCTCTGTGGGCATGTGCACCCTGGCCTGCCAGAGTTCATTATTAGAAAGCCAGAGGGACTCAGGACAAGTTGCTCCCTTCCCCTCTCCATCTGCCCAAGGATATCACCCACCCTTCTGCTCAGCAGCCCAATGGGAGCACTTCCTCCCTTCCCTGTCTAGGGTAAAGCAGGGTGGGTCTCTGGGCTAGGGGGGGCACAGCGGCACAGCACTCAATCTCTAAAAGGTTCACCCTCACTGCCCTAGCTCATACCCAAACCTTCAGCCTGGGCTCCGTCTCTGTACTGCCTAGTTGAGTTCTGCAGCTCTATCTGCCATGGGGGCCTACCCATGTACTTATCCAATACATGCTCTTTGTTCATTGTTAAGTAAGGGCCATAGTTTCCCAATAACTGTCCCCAAGAGTTTGTCAGAGACCAGATGGAACCCTGCTGCTACCAGCCATGGGAGGCAAGAGCTGCCTGCCAGTAACTTGACTTGTTTAAAAAAAGAACAACGCAAGTCTTATACAGCTAAACTAGAAAAACTATTAATTGTCCAATTCAGTGAGAATTTCCTGGGTCCGGATTGTGGCCTTGCATCTGACTTCTATTTGCTTTGGTAGCCATGGAAATAAGGATGGAAGATAGGTTTGTCCCCCCAAAGCAGTGAGACCACCTCATTATTCAGATTGATAGTATAGCCAATTCAAGTCTGTTCTTCAGCGCCAAGGACCTTTACTTTTCAAACTCCTTCCTCTTTCTTTGGCTCATTGTTGGGGAATAACATTCATCTGGATTCTTCCAGTTCTAATTTCTTGGTTTTGCATCTGCTCTCTAGGCAAAGTTAGCCTGCCTTGGAACCCCTCCAGCAAAAGCAGAATTTGACCAAATACTCCAGTCTGTCTCATTTGATCCTTAGCTGCCCTGCTGAAATACCTCACAACAATCTCTTCTCCCTTTGGCTTTTTAATAGGGGTTATCTTAGAATTTAAAGCTGGAAAAGAGACTGAGAAACCATCTTTACCAAACCCTTCATTTATAGAGAAGGAAGCAGAGATCCAGAAAAATTCTTTCTTTGTAAACCAAGCCTCAGGGTCTTCACCTCTCCCAGACATTCTGTTTCACTCATGCTTGTGTTTCTTTTTGTTTGCTTTTGTCTTTCTCTGGCACCCTCCCCCTAAGAAGCTATCTTTTCTAGAATCTTCTACTTTAAATGCTAGTACCAAAAGAGCTCATAGAGCACATCTTTTCAGTCCAATCCTTATGCTTTATTGTGGGGAAAACTAAGACCCAGAGTACCACACAGTGAACCAATGTCAGGTTTTGGGCCCAGGTATCCTGATTTCTAGCCCATAGTTCTTTATTTCATTTCCCCTTATTATTTGGGCCTCTCTTCTGCTGAGTTCTATCAAAAGAAAGTAAGACTAGACCAGAAGTGCTTTTGAGTGCTGAGGCATGTATAAGGAGGACAGAGAAGCCAGACAGCTGTCAGACCATTTTGGAAGCATTGAAACACCCAAGAGAAGTCATCTGGTGAGTCTAGCCATGGAAACGAGTAACAGGCTGACATCACTTTCATTCTGTCTACATAGCTCCTTTCATCACACTGGTATTCTTCCCAGTTCAACAAACATTTATTAAAACACCTACTGTGGGGGGCAGCTGGGTGGCTCAGGGGATTGAGAGTCAGGCGTAGAAATGGGAGGTTCTGGGTTCAAATCTGGCCTTGGACACTTCCTAGCTGTGTGACCCAGGGCACTTAGCCCCCATTGCCTAGCCCTTACCACCTTTCTGCCTTGGAACCAATACGCAGTATTGATTCTAAGACAGAAGGTTAAGAATTTAGAAAACAAACCGTCTCTGTGCCAAGCACAGTACTAAGAGCTGAGGAGACAGATAAAAGTGCAAACCATCCCTGCCTTCAAGGAGTTTGCCATCATAGTCTGCCACCTGCTTCTGCTCTGTATAGATATTGCAGTGAGGAGCACCCCTGGCCAGCAATCTTTTTTTCTGTTTCAAGCACTATTTCTTACATGTGGTCTCTTTGATGCCAATATTCTTGTGTCCTCAAAGAGCAAATATCACTTGTGCACCCATAATAGAGAATGAGTCCCCTCCTCCCTCCCCAGGATAATGATAAGAGCCCATACCACATGGTGTCCTGGCTCAGGATGTATAACATTAAAGCAGGGCCCAACAGGTTTGGCTTATCTGTTGCCAGCCCATTCTGGGACCTGGAGAAGGCATTGTGTCCTGAGTCAGATGTGTGTCATACAGGTTATACAAACTCACTTCTCCTAAACCCAGTCTAATAGTTGAAAGTCTGATGCTTTGTTTATTAGCTATGTGACCTCTGAAAAGTCACTTAGCCTTTATGATCCTCAGTTTCCCCATTTGTCAAGGGGAGCTAACAATTCCAGTCTTGTCTACAGGCAAAGGTCTTGTGAGGAACAAATGAGGTAAGGGATGTGCTAGTTTCTCATAAATTGTAAACTTTGTAAACTGTACCAAGTGAGGTCATATGATAATGACAACAGTGACGATGATGATGATGATACCAAGGATACTCCCTGTCCTAAGAAGAAGGACCTGAAATGGGGACAACACCATGAATGGCTAGATGCTTTTCCACAGAGCCAAGACCATCCCTTGAAACAAAATCATCCAGGCTTTGATGACTGATAATCTCCCCATTGTCTGTCTCCTGTTCTGAGGGAACAGTTAGTCTCTAGGCTCAATCATCTGCTTTCTCCTGCCTCATTGTTCCTGTCAAAAAAAACCCTTTCAGCCAAGATTTCAGTTGTGTCCCAGTTTTAATTTCCTAGTGCTCCCTAGAGAGATGTCAGGTGAGGGCAAGGAGAATTGGCTTCCTATTCCAAGTCCACCCAGTTAGGTCCCTAGGGAGAAAAAGTGGGAAGTAGCCATGGGCAACATATAAAGGGAATTCAGTGGTCTCTGCTCAGTATCTTCAGTGGACTTCCTTCATCCCTTTTCCATCACACTGATTTATGTTTTGTGACAGTGAGCTTTGAGACAAAGAGAGCTTTATATCTCCTACTGTGTGCCCCCTAAAGCCAGGGAAAAGCTTGGCATAAAGATGTTCTGAGTAAGAACACCTTGAGCATGACATTGGCAGAGGTAACTGGCTCAGGGAGAACTCTAGTCAGTGTTCATTCAAAATCTCTCAGCCTATGCAACCAGATCCCTGGTAGCAGGAACCTGACTTGCAGGGAAGGCATCCTTCTCAGATGTGTTTCTATTTGTTAATGTCTTCCTTAAGATTCAGTAACCAGAGAGAGATCATCTTTTTAATTCTGTTGCCGTGTGTTAAACCACAACCCATCTCATCTGCTTTTCCTAGTTTCACAGGACTATCCATGTCTTCAGTTCTCCTCAGGAATGAGCAATACCCTGGGTTTCTTTTCAGTGATACAAAGAAAAAGCAAAAAGTAGCCTCTATCCTCAAGAAACTTGCATCTTAATGGGGGAGACAATATGTACATAAAAGTTAGACATAGAGAAGATGGAGTAATCCCAGTTAGGAAGGCAGTCTCAGCTTGGAGGACTGGGAAAGGAGTCACATGAAAGGTTGGATTTGATCTGAGTCTTCAAAGAAAGTCAGGGTTTCTAAGAAGTGAAAGTAAGGAGGGAGAGCATCTCAAGTAGAGGGGCCAGTATGTACACAGAGATGGAGCAGTGGATTTAAGGAACATCAAGTAGACAGTATGGCAGGACTGTAGAATTCATGGAGGAAGACAACTAGAAAGACAGGGGGGTGCCAAGTTGTGAAGAACTTTAAATACCAAACATATTCATCTTAGAAATATTGCAGAGCTTGAAAGTTTAGAAGCCATTGAAGTTTGAGAGAGTGGTGTCAGTGGGTCAATATGGTCAGACTCATGCTTTAGGAAAATCACTTTGACAGCTGCATTGGATAGGTTGGAGTTGAAGAGATTATTGAGGCAAGGAGACCAAGGCAATTGTAATAGTCTAAGTGACCAGGTGATAAGGAACAGTGAAATATAGTGATATTCAGGATGTGGGGAGAAGTATTTTCTTTAAGCAAGAGTCATCTAGCTAAGACCCAGAGGCCCATTAGGAATTGTAATTGATCCTCCCCATCCCTTGCACCATCTCTTCTAACTTCCATTTGACTATATAGGTGTGTCTTCTATTTTGGACTATATGTGTAGATATATAAATCTTTATGAAATCCTTTTGATAATTTTATGATCTTGGCTATGGCTTGGGGAGACCACTGACCTAGGCCCTTGCCCAAGAAGCCCTAGAACTCGTAAGGGTTTTTACAGTAGCTTTTCAGTGAAGTACCACAGTCCTACTTCACAAATGGGGAAACCAAAATACCAAGTAAGAGAAACAGCCTACCCAGAGTCATAAAGTGAACTGGAATGATGAAGACCTCTGGACTTCTAGCTTAATCTTGTGATTCCTGCTAGGCCACATTGTCCCCTGTTGAGTTACTCCTGCTACACTTTGCCTCTGGACTGTCAACATCAGATAATATTTATGAGGGCCTAGTCTGCTTATGACTAGGCAAGGAGTCTAAAGGAGATGTCAGTTTAACTGAGTACAAAGGATGTAGTTCATTGCTTTTAGAAAATACCTAGGGTTGGTCCCAGTTCAGCCTGGTTTATTTTGGTCCGTGTTCTGTAATAGAATACTTGGGGTCACTTTAGGAGACTGGTAAATTAATGTAGCTCATTCTGGATTTTGGTTCAAACAAAATTGGTTCAAGCCCTTGATCCAAGACCAGACTCCGCTCCCCCCAAAAGAAAACATAGTCTAAAACAAATAGGTGTGACCCAAGCCAAGATTAGGGATATGTATTTAGCACCAGGGCAAACTGGCATTAAGGGCATGCATGGCCTATCTCTCTGCCATGAATACTTTCTACTTTAGGCAGCCCTGACCATAGCCCTGTTCACAAGACTACTAACTAGGGATAGGGACTCCGCCTGAGATTTCACCAGGATAGGGAGCTCCCAAATGAGAAAACTCCCAGTATTCAAGTCATCATCATCTCTGTAACTTAGAGTTGCCCAGAGAGGTGGTGTCAAACTCAAATAGAAATGGATCCTTCCAACACCTCATATTGACTTTGAAAACCACAAATTAATATTATTTACATGGTGGTGTGTTTTTGTTTATTTTGCTTAACATTTCCCAGTTAATTTGAATCTGGTTTGGACACCTTAGAGTTTAAGTGCCTTGCCTAGAATCATACACAGCTATTGTGGCAGAGGCAGGACTTGACTCCAGGCCTTCCTGACTTTAAAGCCATTTATCCACTATAACACAAATGCTAAGTTGCCCAAAACCAGAACTAAATAAGGTTTAGGTGGACTGGGACACAATGTCCCCAAGTTATTTCTGTATAGCATGAACACAATAGTCATGGAGAAAACACTGGAAGTTGGGAGTTAGGCAACCTGCTATGTTAATGGGAAGCCCTTTTTGGCCTCTGCATATACGTATCTCTGTGCAATTAGATGTGGCTGTCAGCCCTTCCTTCAACCAGATGAAGATGATTATTCCTTTTATACCATTCAAACTTCGCAGAGAAAGGCAAGGCCTACACAGACTGATAATTCAGGATCTTTAGTGGTTGAAAGGGGGTAGTTCTTGTCACATTTCCATCCTGCCTTTCCCTATCACAAATACCCAAATCTCCCTGTTCCTCCCCACTACACACATACACATTCTATTGTCTCATTGCTCTAAAAGGCGAGTAGGTTGACCTAGAAAGAATTTTTCTTTCTTTTTCCCTTGAGGGTTTGGAGGTGGTGGTAGTGTTTGTACAGGGGGAGTCAGCTGCTTTTCTCCTTATAATTTTCTTGGACAACTGTTGGTTGAGTGCCTTGTCAGTTCATTGTTCTACCATTTTCTTTTCATGATAGGGGCCTCTCACTGGAAAGAAATACCAGGGAACTTTTTTGGGTGATGGAGCTTAACAATACTGCTTTGTACTCCAAGTCTACTTTTTACCTTCCTTCTCAGGAGCTAGAAGTCTCTGCAGACATTACCTCATTAACCCAGCCAACCTTATGTGGGGAGGAAAGGCCAGAGCAGGGGTGGGGTGGGAAAAGAGAGGCTGGCCTTACTAAGGAGGCCCAGTAGGAGGCTGCTCCAGAAAGGCCCTTCATCCCCTGTTCTGCCAGACCTGAAACTCCTTAACTAGAGGAAGGACTCTTTTATTCCACAAATGTATATCTTAAAGGGCAAAGTCCTCTGGGAGAAGGGTACATACAGTGTATGATTGATGTTCACACTGAACCAGAAATGAAAGTCAGAAGATCTCAAAGAGTTGGACTTGATACGTGGAGGAGAAAGCCCCAAAGCCCATCAGTGTGTGAAAGAAGAGGAGACAGAGACAATGGAGGAGAGAAAAATGGGGGAAAGACCAAGACCAAATACTACCTCCCCATTTTGCTAGTACTTTCCCCTTGGTTTTGTTTTGTTTTGTTTTTAAAGAGGAGAACCTCCTGGCTCAGAAAAAAGCTCAGCTCCAAACTGTACTGCATCCTGACAGCTTAGGTATTTTCTCATAGGACAGACATTCAAGAAATGACAGACAAAAGCTCAATATGACACACTCAAGTCTGCTCTGTGGTTGTAACAGTGGCAGCAACACACATCTGGGAAATCCCTTCCCAAGACTGCTTTTTTCCTACTTCCAATCCCCAAGTGTGGTTCCATGCCTGGTACAAAGTCACAAATGCTAATTGCCTTGGAAGAAAGCCAACTCCCTGCCCTGTTTGCTTAAAGCCACAGAAGCCTATGAGCTCAAGGATAAGGAGTATGTCCCTTACAGGGGGTAGGGTCATGGTGCAGTGGATGTCCCTTTTGAAACCCTCTTGAAGAATCTGCTGGAAACATCTGAGGGTACTAAAATAGCTCAACACAGAAAAGTCCTGGACAGATCTATATCTTCTAGGAACTGTCAGAGGGGGAATTTGAACCTAGATCTTCCTAACATGATTCTACCCACTGGCCACACTGTTGATAACTAGCACAACACATTTTCTGACTTATAATAAACAGATAATAAGTTTTAAATTAAAACACATCCATATTTGACAGTAAAACAGTTTCCTAGCAGGTGGATATGATTGTGAGAGGAATTAGCCTAGTTCTGCTTGACCCCCAAAAGACAGAACTAGGACCAATGGGTTGATTTAAGGAACATTTCGGAGCAGAATTCTTCAGAAGTCAAATGGACCACTTTGGAGGGTTGTGGATTTTTTCTTGGGTATCTTGTTCAGACATGATTGACAATAGATGAACCCTGGGGTCCCTTCAGCCCTGAGGTTCTGGGTGATATCCACAGGAAAAGAATCAGGATGGTGAGGAAACTGGAGCTCAGGCCATAGAAAGATCATTTGAAAGAGCTTAAACATAAAGCCTCGTCCATAGTAAGTGCTTAATAAATGTTGGTTGATGGTTGTTTGAACTTGAAGCATTTAGCCTGGAGAAGAGAAGACTTGGTAAAGCCATGCTAGATGCAAACCTGTGTGTAGCTAGCCCCAGGTGATGGAGTGGGGGCCAGTGTGTAGAAGGAACAAGAAGGTAGATTTAGGCTCAGCACAGAGAAGAACTTTATATATAGAGCTGACTAACAATGAAAGACTACTTTGTGGCATTGATAAGCTTTTGGAGGGCAGAGACTTATGTCAGATTTCATCTTAGCATCCTGAGTAAGCACAAAAAACATGTTTTGTTGAATTTAATTAAGCTAAGGTAGTAAGTCCCATGTTATAGGAATTGTTCAAGCAAAGATGGATGGCCTTCCACATAGTGGTGATGCTATAAATGAGATTCTTACACTGGGTAGGAGGTTGGAAGAAGTGATTCTGAAGACCTTTTCAAACTTTTAGACTCTAGGTCAATCAATGACACCAGGAAAAAAACCTCTCTACTCCAGGGCTAAACCACCCTTTCATGGTTCCCTGCCCCTTTAAAACTCTTAAACTTCTGTATTAGAATCAATACTGTGTATTGGCTCCAAAGCAGAAGAGTGGTAAGTGCTGGGAAATGGGGTTTAAGTGACTTGCCCAGGGTCACACAGTGAAGAAGTGCTTGAGTTTAGATTTTAATCCAAGACATCTTGTCTCAAGGTCTGGCTTCTCAGCCCCCTGAGCCACTCACTTATCTGCTTGCTCCCCCTTTCATGTTTAGAAGAACTTCAGAGGAGCCCAAGAAGAGATATTGGAACTAATCCTGTTGAATCCCTTCCAGAAACTAGGGACAGCTGTTTCCAACCAAAAAGGTTCATATCCATTGTGAACAAAGCATGTGGGCCTTTGAAGGCCATGCTCTGGCAAAGCCAGTCTATAGCACTTGTGCCTCAAGCCCCTTCAGCCCTATGGGCACCTAATAAATGCTTCATAATTAATTCATTGATTCTGCCAAAAGGTATCCTTCAAAGAGGAAAATGCATTAACTGGGAAGACAAGTCTTAACAGGGACATTATAGCCAGGTTCTTTATTTTAGTTCCCATTATGTTCAGCTGCTGTCAAATCCCCCAAACAGGATGACCTTCATTTCCTAAGTAGTAATAAAAGATTAGCTGCTCCCCAGAAGAAGCTGCGTGTTGGTAATAGAAGCATCCACAGCTCCCTAGTCTTTGTGGTTGAGAGCATTCAAAGGACCTTTTCAGGTGACTAAGTGTCTTGTTTTTTACCAGCTATTTTTCTGGCTTCCCACACAGCTTTTTTTTTTTTCTTTTTTTTTTTAAACCCTTGTACTTCGGTGTATTGTCTCATAGGTGGAAGAGTGGTAAGGGTGGGCAATGGGGGTCAAGTGACTTGCCCAGGGTCACACAGCTGGGAAGTGGCTGAGGCCGGGTTTGCCACACAGCTTTTAAACAGTTCTATTTTGGGTAGGTCAAATGAATATAATAAAAATAACAATCCCACCTAAATGAATTTACTTATTCAGTGCCATACCTATCAAACTATCAAAAAACTATTTTATAGAACTAGAAAAAATGACAGAATTTGTTTGGAAGAACAAAAGGTCATGAATATCAAGGGAACTAATGAAAAAAAAGGTGAAGGATGGTGGTCTAGCCAGTACCATATCTTAAAAAGTACTATAAAGCAGTAATCATCAAAACAATCTGGTCCTGACTAAGAAATAGAAGGGTAGATCAATGGAATAGACTAGGGGTAAATGACCTCAGCAATCTAGTGTTTGATAAATCCAAAGATCTCAGCTCTGGGGATAAGAACTCACTATTTGACAAAAACTGCTTGGAAAATTGGAAAATAGTATGGCAGAAATTAGGTTTAGATCAGTATCTCACACCCTATCCCAAGATAAGATAAAAAAAATGGAGATATGATCTAAACATAAAGAGTGATATTATAAGTAAATTAGAGGAACATAGTCTTGTTTACCTCTCAGATCTTTGGAGAAGGGAAGAATGTATGACCCAGAGATAGAGAAAAATGAAAAATTTTGATTATATTAAAATTTTAAAAGATTTTGTACCAACAAAACCAATATAACCAAGATTAGAAGGGAAGCAACAAACTGGGGAAAAATTATAACAAATTTCTCTGATGAAGGTCTAATTTCTCAAATATATAAAGAACTAAGTCAAGTTTATAAGAAACCAAGTCATTCCCCAATTGATAGATGGTCAAAGTATATGAATAGGCAGTTTTCAGATGAAGAAATCAAAGCTATCAATAATCATATGAAAAAATGTTGTTAGTCCCTCTTGATTAGAGAAATGCAAATTAAAAGAACTCTGAGATATGACAGTAAAGGAAGATAATAAATTTTCGAGGGAGTGTGGCAAAATTGGGACACTAATGCATTGCTGGTGGAGTTGTGAATTGATTTGACCATTCTGGAGGGCAATATGGAATTATGCCCAAAGGGCTATAAAAGAATGCATACCTTTTGATCCAGCATACCAGTATACCACTACTAGGTCTGTATCCCAAAGACATAAAAAAAAATTGGAAAGGACCTGTGTGTACAAAAAATATTTGTAACTGCACTTTTCCTGGTGGTAAGGAATTGGAAACTAAAGGGATGTCCCTCAATTGGGGAATGTGAACAAAATGTGGTATGTGATGGCGATGGAATAATATTGTGCTATAAGGAATGATAAACAGGATAATTTCAGAAAGAAATTGAAAAGACCTACAATAAACTGATCCAGAGTGAAATAAGCAGAACCAGGAGAACATCATATACAGAGATATTGTTGAATGATCAAATGTGATAGACTTTGCTACTAACAGCAACACAGTGATCCAGGACAATTCTAAGGGACTTATGACAAAGAATACTATTCATCTCCAGAGAAAGAACGGTAGGAGTAGAAATGCAAATAAAACATAATTTATTGCTTGTTTATTTGGCTATATGATTTGGGGTTTGGGTTTTATAAAGTTATTCGCTTATAAAAATGAATAATATGGAAATATGTTTTGAGTGATAATATATGTACAACCCAGATTGAATTGCTTGTCAAATCTGGGAATGGGGAGGGAGACAACATGCATCATACAACTTTGGAAAACATAAGTGGAAATTTGTTATTAAAACAAAATAAAGCAAAAAAAAATTTAAACAATTTTTAAAAACCCAGTTCTATCTTAAATGACACAATCATGGACCAGAGTTTAAAGCCCCTGCCTCTGATACTCACTTTCATGTAAAATGGAGGGTCATAATAACACTTACATCTTAGGGTTGTTATGGAGATCAAATGTAATCACTTATGTAAGGCATTTTGAAAACCTTAAAGCACCGTAAAAATGTTAGCTTTTATCATTATGATTTTGAAAAGACCTATCCAAGGAGACATTGAGCCAATCACAGTATTTTTGATCCTTTCTGCTTAAACATATAGGAGATGTGGAAATTAAAGAGGGATAGGGAGATTGGGAGGTGGGTAGAGTTCCCACTAAGAATATGCTGCCCTCCCTGAAAAACAATCTTAATCTCTGGTTTCAAAAAAACTAGACAGAGGATTAGTTGTGGGATATGAAACCCAATGGCATTGGATACACGGAGGGGCAGAGCTTCATTTTGGCATCATTCCAAATTCCCAGGATTTCATGAAGGTTGTTCATTTGGAGCTGGAAGTACTTGTGCCAAACTTAGGGGTTCATGTAGATGATGGGTAAAATTGAAAGAATTAGAACCCAAGACCCACGATCTAGTGCTTGCTCTTCCAGTAACCTCTAGCTTTGTGACCTTGTTGGATTACCTCTCTGGGACTCAGCTTCCTTCTCCCTAAAACTGTGGAGGTAAAATAATTGATTTCTAATGTCTGTTCTTGAATGAACAGACTATGATTATGAGTTTAAAACTTCTTCTTTTGTGCTATTATTATCCCCACTTTACATTGAGGCTGAACAGAGATGAAATGACTTGCCCAAGGTCTCATAGCTAGTAAGTATCTGAGGCAGGTTTTGAACTTGGGTTTGATTGTACCTTTTAAGTCAGAGGGAACTTTTTTTAGCTGTTGTATAAGAAGCCAGAGGAAAAGTTGGCAAAAGGTTAGTTACTTGAAAGGGTCTCTTGCATGCTTTCATCCATGAGTAAAAGTCAGCACAAGCCAGGCCTCAGACATTTCAGGTTGATTTATAAGGTGAAGGACTAGAACAGAAGGGGTACATCCCCAGCTGAAGAAGGATATACATCATCACCCTGTGAGGTCCAGGGACTAGCAGGGATTTCCTACTAGCTGAAATCCACAGAGAAACCAGTAAACTTCATTTCAGCTGCTAAACTTAAGCAAACTTGACATTGTAGTCATTCCCAGGGACCCCAGAAGGACTGGCAGTTTTAAATACCTGCCTCTCAGTAAAAGTCAGGAAGGTCTAGGTTCACATCCCATCTCTGGCACTAGCTGGGAACCATGGACAAGTCTTTTAACCTCATCTGTAAAATGAGAATAATTAAACTGGAGTATCTACCTCACATGGGTCTTGTGAAATCCAAATGATATATACATGTCGGTTATTATTATTAACATGATTATTATTGTTGTTGGAGAATGACAATGTGGTATATTGGTAGAGGGCTGACTTTGGAAGCAGTCAATCCAGCATACATTTTAAGCACTTCTATATGCCAGTCCCTGTGGCACGGGAGATGCAAGTACAAAAAACAAGATGGCCCCAGCCTTCAAGAAGCTTATGTAGTACTAGGAGCTATATTATAACATGTTCATAGGAAGATTAGGATTGAAATCCAGTCTCTGACACTTACTAGCTTTGATCCCGAGCAAGGCTCTCTCAGTGTCCCAGTAAACTCTCTAAGACTATAAGTTACAATGAGCTGACAAACTGTATGCTATCAAAGATACACTGGTGGAGAGATTTTCTAATAATAATAGCTAGCAATTATATAGCTCTTTCAGCTTTGTAAAGCACTTTACACATATCTTATTTGATCTTTATAACAATCCTGGGAGGTGGATGCTATTATTACCTCCATTTTACAAATAAGGAAACTGAGGCTTAACTGGTTAAGTGATCTGCTTAGGGTCATATAGCTACTAAGGCAAGATTTGAACTCAGGTCTCTTCCTGACTCCTGGTCCAGTGCTCTGTCTACTGCATCACCTAACTACACCAAGAGTTCTCTTCACCAATGAAGTCACAAATTCCAAAAAGGACCGATTAGAGCAGTAGTTTGGAGTTAGACTATGGAGGACCTTGAATACCAAGTAAAAGCCTTTCTCGGCTTGGGAGTAGAGGAGTGATGTGATGACAGGGGAATTGGGAACAGCAGGACATCCAGGGTTGGATTGTTGAGGGAGGCAGTGGGGGCAGAGAGGTGAGCTGGGAGGCTTTGGCAGAGTCCAGGTAGGAGATAAGGCCCGAGCCTGTGTTCCCTCTGCCCTGATGTTTGCTACTGTTCTGGTCAGACCAGGACCAGAAAGCCTGTTTGGGCTGCATAGCTGAGGTAAAAAGGAACAGCTGTTGGTGAGGGGGGCGCTAAGGGAAGACTGGCAGCCTGGCATAGGTGCTGCACCTTCTACTTCTCAAAGCACCAGTTCTCTCATTTGATCTGGAGGCCTTTGGGACCAACCAGATGGCCTCTCATTCATCACCCCAATTTCTCTTTTCTCCCCACAGAATCTGAGAGTCCGGAGCATCGGAGGAACGGAATTTTTCACACGTTCGGCTACCAAGTTCAAGGGAGCCCTGGCCCAGAAATTCATGTTTGTGGATGGCGACCGAGCGATGTGTGGCTCCTACAGGTGACTCTCCCTGGGCAGTATTTCCTCCAGTTTTTGAGACCGCTTCTCACAGAGCTAGTTTTTCAGAACGACAGAAGCCCGAGAGAGGGATGTGAAGATTAGCATTGGGGGCGGGAGCTTGGGCTGCGGACAGATGAGCTCTCCCATGTCACAGTGACTCCTCCTTGCTCCCCCCTCACCCCAGCTCTTTCAGCTTGAGCCCTGGCACCAGGCTTTCATTGTACTTTTAATCCAGTCTTGCAACACTCTAGACATTCCTATCCTGGGAAAGTCTCGATGAAGGCATCCCTATTCCCCAAAGTTGCTGATGTCTGGGCTCTGCCAGCCAAGTCTGGCGCTGTGACATCCTCTTCAGACACCGGTTCCTATTCTGGCTGATCTCAGGGCCTCCCGAGCAGCCCACCTTCTGTCATCATGAGCCCCACGTGTCTGGAATAGGAGGCGCAGGTGCCTGTGCTCGCTGTTCTCCCAGATCCGTGAGGGTGGGGAGGGAGGGGAAGCGGTCCTTGTTCTCCTGGCCTGTTTGAGGAGTGCCTCCCATTCGGGTAGGGATCTCTTCTTTAGAAAAGACTTCCAAAACCATTCTTCCAGCAGCCCCTGTTCGAGACACCGTTTGAACTATTGCCCCTGCTTGAGAGACGAGGGAGCCGCGGCCCAGAGAAGTCACGGTGCTTACTCCAGATTGTCCGGGGGCTGATCACGGAGCCAGGCTAGCAGCAATTCTCCCTTTCCAGGGAGCTTGCCACCCTGCTCTGAGTTGTGTCCGCCGTCGGCAAGGGGCTTGGACTAGCCCGAGCCAGTCCTCCCTGGGATGATCTAGGGCTCAGTGAGAAGAGCTGGGGTGTCCCGTCTGTGGGCTCACCATTGCAGACGGGACAGCAGCCCCTTTGTTCTCGACATCTACCTCTCCTTACACCTGTGAAGACTATGATTGTGATCCAGTGACATGATTTTTATATGAACAGCAGCAAACACCACGGCATAGAGAGCCCGGATCCTTATGGAGCCACTAGAAAGACAAGCTGAAGGTCTCAGACGCTGACCTTGCAGACGCAGGGAGGGAGACACCTTGTCAGGTCCCACACCCCCTGCCCCCGACCCGTCTCTCTTTCCCCGTATGTGAGCAGCGTGGCTCAGGGAGAGAGCCGTGTCCTCAGGAGCTCTGGGTTCTGATCCTGACCTGCCACAAAGCACAGCTTGGATTATTAGCAAGTCCTTTCCCCTCCCTGGGCCACGGTTTTTCCTTGTTCATCCATTGAGGGTGTTTCGGTATCTTTCACGATGGATTTGGAGTGAGAGCACTTGGGTTCCCATCTTGGCCCTGGGCGATTTCCCCTCTTGACCTCCATTTTCTCATCTATGAAATGAAGGGATCTGCTGTTCCCCTCTATTCACTCTGCTCCAGCCACTCTGATCTATTTGCTAAGCATCACACTCGGTCTCCTGGCTGTCCACATATCCGTAGTGCTCTCACTTCTTACTTTGCACTTCTTGCTACTTCCTTTTAGACTCAATTCTAGGGGCAGCTGGGTGGTTCAGTAGATAGAGATGTAGGCCTGGGACAGGAGGTCTTGGGTTCAGATATGGCCTCAGACACTTCCCAGCTGTGTGACCCTGAGCAAGTCACTTAACCCCTATTGCCTGGCCCTTACCTCTCTTCTGCCTTGGAAATGATACTTAGCATTGATTCTAAGACAGAAGAGAAGGGTTTTTTTGTTTGTTGGTTTGTTTTTAAATTGAAGTATTTTCCCAAGGTTACATGATTCATGTTGTCTCCCTCCCCTCTTCCCTGCCCCCTCCCAGAGCTGACAAGCAAATCCATACATAGTGTGTCATCACTCAATACCTATTTCCATGTTATTCATTTTTATAATGCTCTTTAAAAACCCAGACCCCACGTCCACTCCCCCTAGAAACAAGCGACAAAGCAAACATTTCCGAGGGAAAGGTTTTGAAGGCAAGAAGGGCACAGTGAGAGCCATTAGGGAAGTCTCCTCGCAGATGGCTAACTTCATTCCTTTCCATTCCAGCTTCACGTGGTCAGCCGCCAGGACAGACCGGAACGTGATCTCTGTGCTCTCGGGCCAGGTGGTGGAGATGTTTGATAAGCAGTTCCAAGAGTTGTACCTCATGTCTCAGGGGGTCAGCCTTAAAACGGTTCACATGGAGAAGGAGCCCGAGCCCGAGCCCATCATCCTGCCCACGGTCATCCCGTTGGCTCCGTCCGGCACCGTAGCCAAGAAACTCATAAACCCCAAGTACGCCCTGGTGAAGGCCAAGAGCGCGGACGAGATCGCCAAGGCCTCCTCCGAGAAGCAGGAGGGCGGGCTGGGCAAGAAATGTGAGGGCAAAGGGAAGGTGCTGGGGAACGGGCTGGCAGAGCGGCCCGGCGACTTCCTGGAGCAGCCCCTGCCCATCCACCCCGGGCTGCTGAACATGGAGCGCGCCAACATGTTCGATTACCTGCCCACATGGGTGGAGCCAGACCCCGAGCCTGGCAGTGACATCCTGGGCTACATTAACATCATCGACCCCAACGTGTGGAACCCGCAGCCCAGCCAGATGAACCGAATCAAGATCTGCGACTCTTCCTCGCAGGCCGCGGCCCAGTATAGACTGCTGCAGAGGCGGCAGAGCCAGGAGGTGGTCAGTCCCGCGGTCGCGCCGCCCCCCGACCCTCCGGCCATCGTGGAAAACACCAAGAGCCCGCCTGCCTCCCCCCATGAAGAGCCCAGCCCAAAGGATGTGCCCACTCCCACGGGCAAGGACAGGGACCAGGGAGCCTTCGCCGCCTTGGCCGAGAACTGCCACCTGCGGGACAGGCACAACCAGGACGGGCCAGAGACCAAGACCCCCGTCCCCAAGCCCAGGACGGTTCATGTCACAGACTTTATCACTAAAGGCAACTCGTTCGACGGCGGCCCAGGCTGCCAGGCTGGGGGACCCGGAGAAGAGGGGTCACTCCAGCAAGAAGGGCCTCCGAACGGCACTATCTACAGACCCCACGAGGACGCCGGCCAGCCCGCCAGCCCCGGGCACCCCAAGCTCCTCCGGCAGCTGTCCATGTCCCAGGAGGGCCAGGACCCTCCCTCTCCGGGGACCCCCAACGGACTCGGTGCAGAGGAGGACGAGGACGACGACGACGACTACGTGACCATCAGTGACCAGGACAGTTTCTCAGGCGGCTCCACCAACAGCCGCCATCGACAGTCCGCAGCGTCCTCTGTGTCGGACGAGTACTTTGAGGTGAGGGACAACTTCGCCCAGCTCCGGAGGCGCCACTCAGAGCATGTCCCCAATGGGGCAGGTCACGTGCGACCACTGTACAGGAAACTGAGTGAGCCCCACATGAGCCGGGGAACATTCATGAGTCCCCTGAGGGGCCCCCAGTGGCTGCAGAGCTCAGGGGCAGAGGATGAGTATGGCAGGAAGAGAAACAGCAGCAAAGAGGAAATTAAACATGGCAGCGACAAGGCTTATGCTAGCCCCGCGACCCAGGTAGGATGGCGTCTTCAGGTGCATGAGAAAGGGGCCCTTCCCTCCAAGTTCCCCGCTTAGAACCCATGTGCCAGTGTCCTCACACCTTTCCTTCCCTCCTCCCCAGGGGCCTGGGGAATTCCCGTGTTCCCCACATATTCATTTGAAGCTGCCTCATCTTCAACAGAAGCATTTAAAAAGGGCCATTTGGGTTCCCACCTCTCTTTACCTTTCCCTCAGATTTCTTTTATGACCTCCACTGAACAAGTAAGAATACTAAGGCTGAGAAGGGAAGTTTTTGACTCCCACAATCACCTAGAAAACTACTCACAGAGCCTATTATCCTGCCCACCACCAATGTCGTCCTATTCTGTACCTTTGCCCCAGATTTCTAGCCTGGCATCAGTCACCACCAACCCAGCAGGGCAAAGTTGCAGTAGGAAAAGGGAATGGTGCCATACCTGGGTACAGTGCCCGACTAATCATGCCTGGCATGATGATGAGGACCATGGGCAGCATCTTTAGGTAGCTGGCAAGGATCGAGCCTGCCTTGGCATGATTCAGGTTCCTGGCAGAAAGGGACCTCTGTACTATGACCTGGGGGAAATAAGGCAGGAGAGAAAAGATGTTGTTGGACATAGGCTGACATGGAGGACTCGGTCCTTGAGGAAGATTTGCCAAACAGAGGAAGCATATGGAGCTCCAACCTAAGATTCAGAAGTCTGCCCCTTCCAGCCCCATCCCCTTCCCTCCTCAGTGTTAAAGTCATAAGCTATTGTCCTTGAGCTTCCAAGACCCCACTGCAGCCTCTGGTGGACATTTCTCTGACACCACAGAGGCCTCAGCTTGAGAAGAGTGAGCATAGTGCCATCACTTCTGTGTCTGGAATAAATGGCACTGTGGGGTCTGCCAGAGATGGCAGGCCTGGGGCCAGGTCCTAGGTCCTAGGGAAGGACATAAACAGACCACAACTTATACATTTAAATAGATGCTTTCTAGCAAAGCAGCCCCTTAGGGAAGCTATGCAGGTTTAAATGTTGCTGCCAAGAAGTGTTTGGCACTTCTCTTTGGGAACAACCTTCAGGGCTTTACAAAAGAAACCTGATGTTGTGATTTCATGATCATGCCTCATTTTTTTTTTTTAATAATAGACACTCATCATCGTCTTTGGCTTTGGTCTCTAAAGGACTTTTAGCTCAGTTCCCAAATCAGATGTATCCTCAAAGGACCAAGGTTTAGCCCCAGAGAAGATACTCCCAATACTAGCTCCTCCCATATTGGTTTTTAGATATAGTTGAGCAAAGGTAATACATTAAAATAAAAGCCCAAACTCTTCAGAAGCCTGAGGTGAAGGATGATATTCGTTTGGATGTTCTAGTTCTAGTTCTAGTCTGTTTGTTAAACAATCAGTTCCCGTCCTTTATGGTCACACCTAATATTCTTTTAAGTCTTTAGACCATTGCTCTTTGCTCACCAAAATAGGTTTGGAATAACAAGCCCCACAAAATCTTCTGTCCCAGTAACCTTCTGAACAGAGAAGTTCCTCTTTTTGATGAGCACCACTGAAAGATGATCATTTTATCAGATCCTTTGGGTTTTCCCAGCCATTCTCTCAGTTAGCAATCAGCCTTCTTTGGCTTCAATTCTTTGGGACCAGTATTTAAGGAGAATTCTGTAGCTACCTTCTCTTTCAACTATGGTATTGACTGACACATTTCTCCTCAAAGCACTGGACCCAAATATCAGGGGCTTGACCCAATAGCCTTAAATCATCTAAGAAGTAGAAATGTCAGAGGATGACTAGATAAAACCCTTGAGAAATTGAGGAAGAAATTCACCAAAAATGCTACCCTGGACTTATGGGAAGTGACAGTATTCCAGGTTGCTAGGGAGGTGAGCCTCCACCAGAATCAGGTTTCAGTTTACTACTAAGGAAGGACACAGTCCCAGTTGATTGAGACTTTATTTGCTGACTATGTCCCAGAAGCGTGTGTGTATATATAAGGACAGGGAGTAATGGTTAATGTCTAAGGAAGTGGTTTTCAAACTTTTTGGTTTCAGGACTCTTTTACACTCATAAATGATCAAAGATCTCAAAGAGTTTGTTTTGATGGGTATAACCCATTGCCATATTAAACATTAACACCGATAATTATTTTAAATTATCAATTGTTTAATGATAATAAACCTGTTACATGTTAACATAAATATTTTTATGAAAAGTAACTTTTTTCCAAAACAAAAATATTTCGATAGACAAGTGGTATTGCTTTATATATTTTTTGCAAATCTTTTTTATGTCTGGTTTAATAGAAGACAGCTGGATTCTCATTTCTGCCCTTGCATCCAATCTGTTGCAGTATGATTTTGGTTGAAGTTTATGAAGAAAATATGGCCTCATACAGTTATATTATTAGAAAAAGAGGAAGTATTTTAGCAGGCAAATAATTCTTAATATTATTATGAAAGTAGTTTTGAGTTCACAGACCCCCTTAAAAGTTCTTGGAAAACCCCAGATGTTTTTGGACTATAATTTGAGAACTGCTGGTCTAAGGCAATGTAGTAAAAAGAAAATAGAATTTGGGAGTGAAAGGCCTAGGTTTAAATGCTGTGAGGCCCTGGCTTTAAATCTCTGGAGCCTCATTTTCCTTTGTCAATAAAATAGAGACAATAATTATGGACAACATTTACAAAGCACTTTTAAGGTTTGCAAAGTGTTTTCCACATTCTGCCTCATTTGATCCTCACAACTGAGCCCAAAGAAGAATAGGTAGGTGCTATTAGTTTCTCCATTAGATGAAGACCTTGAAGTGAAAAAAGTTAAGTGACTTGCCCAGGGATACCCAGCAATTAAGTACCTGAGGTAGGATTTGAACCCAAGTCTCTGACTTTCCTCATGTGATCTGCCCTGCTTATCCAGAGTTGCAGTGAGATAATTTTTTAAAAAAGATTTATCAAAGTACTATCTCATGACAGAGTGGTGTAATAGAGCACTGAATTTGGAGTCAGCAGACCTGGGTTCATAGCTTTTGCCTTTCTGAGTCTCGGTTGCCTTGTCTATAAAAGATAACTGTGTACCTTCACAGTTGGATAGTTTGGAGCAAGATGTTGAAGGGACCATAGAGATCATCTATTTCATTTTACAGATGAGGAAACCAAGACCCAGAGAGGCTGATCAACTTGCCTGTGGTCACACAGGTTACTCCCCTGAGAAGGTAGGCTATCCCTCATAAAGATAGGATTCAAATTCAGACCCTATGACTCAAAATTCAGTGTCTTTTCTTTTATCTCAATGAGATAATGTCTGTAAAGTGACTTGTAAACTGCCCAGAGTTATATAAATGTAAGCAGTTACTATTATTACCCCAAGGGCCAAGGTCAGCTAGAGATCCAGATGTCAGAAAACACCTAGGAAGTGTCAACACACCTTCTGTTTTGTAACTGTTTCTAGTCTGGTTGACTTGGAAAAATTAGAATGTTTGGAACATTAGGCATGCGCCCAAGTGTATGGGTGTTACACATCTCATCCAGGTGTTTACTCTCCCCCTCTCCCTGCCTCCCAGGCTACCAACGCCTTTTTGCCACTACATGGTTCGCTCCTTGGCTTATGTCTCTGTTAGACAAACTGTTGGCATGGTGTTCAATAACATCAAACTGTAAGGGTTTATAGCTTCAGGTTATACCTTGATCTGGGAGGTATTGGGTCCTTCTGAACCCCAAGGAGGGAGGCTGGCCTCTAACAAGGGGGATCTTTGAGAAGGGAAGGAACATTATGGAAGATTGCATGAGGATTAATGTGGCAGTGGTGCTTACAGAATACACACCAGCCCTGAGTTCTGGTCTTCCCCCAAATTTACTTTGTGACCGTGGGCAAGCCAACTTCCCCTTTGTGGCTTAGTATCCTCACCTGTATAATTAGGTGATTGGACTAGATCATGGTATATTAACCTGAGATCTGTAAACACTTTTAAAAAATATATTTTGATGGCCAGATTTCACTATCATTGGTTTCCTTTGTAATCCTTCATATTTAATTTTATGCATTTAAAAATACTGGTCTTGAGAAAGAGACCATAGGTTTCACCAGGTTCCTGCCAAAGGAGTCCAGGACACAAAAGAGGTTAAGAACTACACCCCATTACTCCCCCAGGACTAGATGATCCCTTCCAGCTCTGAGATTCTGGGATTCTCTGAATCTATGATTGGCCTGGGACTAATGGCCTTACCTGGGCAGACTTTCGTTCTGAAGTCTAAGGTTAGGAGGAATAAGGGAGCTGCCTTAGAGCCATCCAGATGGAGTCATTCTGCCTGGCCCCCTTTGCCTTCAGAATGACAGGGAATCAGAACTGGTACCACTGGGTGGACCTTTCTGTCTCTGAACTAGTCCTCCCTTGTGCTAGCCAAGTAGTTACCCCTGAAAGAACGCTGACTCATTTGGCCTCCATGGGAAAATCACTTCAATGACATTAAATCCAGGGAGGCCACCTTGGGGCCAAAGATCTGAAGGCACATGACAAGATGAGGCATGTTGTGAAATGAGTCAAGTGACCTCTAGGATAAGCTTGGCTCAGACTAGAAGCCAGGGTGACCCAAACGCCAGCTGCCACCATTTTCTGGTTTCACAGACCTCACACTGTCAAGGAGAACCACCTCCCCTCCTGGTCTATCTCCCATCTACCTAGATTGGTCTCTGCCCACCTAGGAAACTCAATATTGTTTGCAGAGTCAGTGCTACACACATTCAGGGGAAATGATCAGAAGTAGCTCAGCTCAGACACATCCTGGGTGTATGATGGTGACTCCCAGTGCCTGGCTCTTACTGCTCTTCTGCCTTGGAACCAATACTTACTATTGATTCTAAGATGGGAGAAAGGGTTTCTAAAAGTAAATAAAAAAACATTTTTAAAGAGTCTATGAAACAAAAAATATTAAGAGCCTCAGGCTTAAGTAGAAGCAAAAGGCTCAGTCACCTTCTCTTAGTTGTAAAAATAACAACTCATTCAGGTTTACAAAACACTCTACTCATGATGACCCTTTGAGGTAGTGGTGCCAGTATGAGTGCCCCCATTTTACACATAAGGACACTGAGACTCCTTTAGGTTTAGGGACTTGCCCAGGGTCACATAGCTCCTAAATATGAAAAGTAAAACTTGAACTCTGATTTGGTTTCCTTTGTAAATGCATACATTTAAAAACATTATCCAAAACTAGTGTTTTTCCATTCATCACAGCTTCCTCTTAAGGGAATTTTCTTATAAACCATCCTCTTTCCCCTGCCCAGGGCCAGCAGTTCTACCGTTATGGGGACAAGCGACCTGCCCCTGGGACCAGGGACAAAGGCAGCTACCAGCAGTCAGCCAAGAACTCAGAGCTTCCCAAATATCGACGGGATGGCACTCATGCAGCAGACGGCTTCCAGCACCCCACCAAAAAGTCTGGCCTGGCAACAGTGGGCTCACGTTATTGGCAGACCAGAGGTGGCCCCCCGGATGGCCGGAACCTGAGGACTGCTAGAACCCCAGGCAATCCACCTGATAGTGGGACTCGGGAAGAGCTGTCGACCCCATTTGGTATCCCCCTCTCCAAACTGTCACAGAACAAAGGCCTCAGGAACAGGTCGGGTGGTGGCCAGTGGGCCTCTCCTGATTCCCGCCGGAGGGCCCCGGCCCCTACAAGCCACAAGGATTAATAGCAAGCCCGCTCTCCCTCACCTCGCTGAGCCCAGAGCTGCTTGCTCCTTTCCTTGGAGCCCTCAAAACTAGACTCTGATAATGCAAGTATTCTTAAACCATGCTGCTTGGACCTTGGATGGGAGAACTGCATTTGTTGTACATATGACATATGGGGCAGGAGGAGGGGAGATGATGTTTACATTTACCTGATCAGTGCACCAATACCAAGCAGCCATGATGGTCAGACCAAAGGTCATCCCAGTCCACGGGAGGTCTCCAGTGGAGGGGTCTCGGAACATGTGCATGGCATCAGCCCGGGGCAGGTGGCATGTGGTGTTAGGAATGGTCTTGTTTGGCACTGCCCCTAAGTAAGCTGCCTCCAACTGGTCATAACCCCCAATTTGGTCAAAAGCTGAAAGGAAAAATGGGAAATTGGGTGAGGGAAGAAAAAAGAAGAAGCAAAGGAGGGAGAAATTGGCTGGTTGGACTGGTCAATGATTCCCCTCCCTCCTGCAACTGACTTCCTAGTGCAACAAGTTTTAAGATTTTCCAACAAGCTCACCTTTTCCATACCTGTGTCTGGAAAAGAGTTGGGGAGTGAGAAAAAAAAAAGATCTAACTTAATGATTGTATTTTATTTTTATTTAAAGAGAACAAAATTATTAAAAGATAAATTTTGCACATTGGAGCTACCCTGGAGGGTTCTTGCTGAACTTGTTACCCTAACAATTCCAGAGTAAAGATTTCTTTACTCAGTTTTGTACTATAAAAAAAGCATAACATATTTTTTTGTTCAAAATCAAGGATCCCATGGTGAAGTCTAAAGTATTAAACTTCTGGGTCCAACAGTTCCATACTGGAGATCATTGCCTGCTGTGGGGCCCCTACCTTTGCTTTTTACTTAGAGAATGAGAGATAATCTGCCTTCTAGAGAAGACTTCTAGCCCTTCATTTTACTCATGAGGAAACTAAAGCTGAGCAGGGAAACAACTTGCCCTCTTATAAGATGATGTAGAGGACCAAGAGTCAAGAAATCTGGGCTCTAATCCTGCCTCTGCTACTAGCTAGTTATCTGACTTTAGAGGAGTCAGATAGTAATTATTAAGCACTTACTAAGTTCCAGGCTTTGGGCAACACCACAACAAAAACACTAGTTAAAAGAATCATTTCACTTTGAGCCTCAATTTCCCCATGTAGAATGAAATTGTTGGGCTAGATAATCTCTGGAACTTCCTAACTATAATATTCTTTGTCTCTGTCTCCTGATCAATCCTATTTCTAGCATATACAGTGTCTACCCAATTGTCTTCTAATAGGCAACGCCAAGTCTTTTCTCTTGTGAGGTTTGTCCCATCCATACTTCAATAATTATGACCACCTCTTGTATATAAGCCTCTACTGAAACATCCTGTCCTAGGGCTGCCCACCCCCATTCATTCCATCTTTCATTTCAGTCCTTGAATACGTGGGACTGCCTTGACAACCCTTGGAACAGTGCAGGAAACCTGAATGCAGAACAAAATAATCTAGTTGCCACCACGGGAAAAAAGGAAGGTTGTGATAGTGACCACCTGCTTTGTTCTACCATATCCATCCTTAACCTTCCAAATTGCCAAGATCTGTCCTATCTCCTTCCCTGTCTCCCTTGAAGGGAGACCAACATTCCTATGGTCTACCCTGACTCCAGAGAACAGATGATTTTTCTTTGGGATGGGTGAAAGAATAGGGGGAAAGTCTGAGAAGAAATACTGGTTACTGTTGGCCAACTGCTTTGCCCTACACTCTCCAGAAAAACTTGGCCTATTCCCTATGATTCCTACCTCCTATTCAGGCAGGAACAAGTCCTGGGTCACACACTCCCCAGTTGGACTTTAACTTTGAGGGGACAATATCAAAGATGCCACCGGTTGGCAATGTCTTTCCCCTTCCTCTGATCCTGCTTCGGTGCCTGAGGATCAAAGTGCTCAGTGCTGAAGGGATGAAATATCTGCATGGTAACCAAACGAGAGAGAGAGAAACTGAGGCAAGAGACAAGCTCTTGGACCTGGGAAAGAGCCAGGGAGAAGGGGCCAAGCCCAAACTGACTCTAGGCTAGAAAAATCACCATAGAAATAATTGCCAACAAACAGGTTGTTTCACATGGCTCTATCTTACCCCAATCCCTACATTTATCCCTGACTGAATAAGAGGTCAAGGAAGCTGAACTCATTGGTCCCTGGAAGTTTAGGCATGACCTCCAACTTGAAGACTGTTTTTCATATACAGGGATACAGGCAATTTATCCCTTCAAATGAACAATGTCTCATCCCTCCACCCCCCTCACCCCCCCACCCTTTCAAAGCAGTCTGTTAAGTGTGGCTATTTAGGATGTAGGCTTGGAGAGGGAAAGGACCTTAGGATCAACTGTTCCAACCCCAACATTTTACACATAAGGGGATGGAATCTCAGAAAACTAAAGTAATTTGACCAAGGTTACATAAGCTTTATAGTAATGGGCAGAGTTAGTATTGAGACCCAGGTCTTCTGATCCCAAAGGTAGGACTCTCCCTTCCGCCATTTTTCAAATCTCTTTGGGAGTTTCTTTCAGAGCCAGGTATATCTGAGCAAAAACAAACAAACAAAAAAAAACCCACCTGTTTTCATGTCTTTAAATCTATATTTGTTTTCTACCCTAAACAGGATCCCTGGACCCTCCCCAAAATAACTTTTATCTCTTTCCAACAATCAGAGATCTTCCCTCCAAGAGCAAAGATTTGCTGCCATAAGGAAGGCTTTGGGAGTCATTACAAGGTTATCCCTATGTATAGCTATGATAGACCTTGGCCCTTATCTAGTCACAGAATCATGGATGAGACCTGGAGGCCTTAGAAATCAACTTGGTCAGTCTCTTCTATTTACAGATGAGAACAGAAGTTCCCTGCCCGAGGTCCTTTAGAGAATTGGTGCTGAGGCAAGATTTGAAAAAAGAACCTCTGACTCTCCCTCCAACCCATGGATGCTATCTTTTATCTTTACTTCCAGTCATTCTCATTAATTCTACCTCAAAAAGTCTCTTACATCTCCCTCCCTTCTCCCCCATTTCCATGGCTACAAGCCTAGACCATCCTTGTCAACACCTTCCTGGCAGATAGCTTATAACAATTTCCAACTCCACTCACTCCCGTCACCCCCAACCAACTGCACCACCACCAGACATCTTTTGTTACCCGTAAATCTGATCACATTGCTCCTCTGCCAGCCACCCCACCATGACCTACTAAGTAAAAGCACTGAGTCTTTTGCTTGGTATTCAAGGCCCTCTACAACCTGGCACCACCTGGCTTTTCCAGGCTTGTCTCGAACTGTTTACTTTCCACTTTAGCTAAACTTGACTTTATGCCATCTCGCCATCCACTCCACACTTCCCTGCCCCCATGAATTGCTAACACTGTTCCCTATCACTGAAAGGCTTTTCTTCCCGAGCCCAATGCCTCTTCCTCCCAAGCCTCTAGGCTCCGTCTCTGAGCTAGCAGTGTGATGAGGCAGACAAAAAAGAGGATGTGATCTTAGTCTGTGCTGCGGCTTCACATAAGAGAAGAAAGATTATTACTGAACTCTGCAGAGGTTGTGCTGTGCCCAATTCTAGATCCATTTGAAGAGGGACACTCAAAACCTTGAATGCTGCTAGAGAAGGGCAGAGAATTAGAAACCATGCCACAGGAGTTCAGAAAGAAAGATGGATTCAAGTCCTTCCTTTTTCTGATAAGGAGACAAAAGCCAGAGATGGAGTGTGACTTGCCCCAGGTCATAGAATCACACAGACTTTCCTAGTTGGAGAGGGCCTCAGCAGCCAATTAGTCCAGCACTGGCCTGGAAAAACAAAAGCAGACCCCACTCCAACCTCACCAACTTCAAGCTTCTGCTTAAAGACCACTAACAAAAAGCTCAAGGCAGACCATTCTACTTCTAGAAAATTCAGATTGTTAGGAAGCTTTTCCCCCTAATACCTAGCCTAAATTTGCTTTTACTTCCACTCATTTTTACCGGTTCTGCCATCAGGGCCAAACTGAACAGGTTTAATTCTTCTCTCACAGGGGCAACTGGGTGACTAGAACACTGGGCCAAGGAAGGGGAGGTCCTGGGTTCAATCTGGCCTCAGACATTTCCTAACTTCATAATCCTGGGCAAGTCACTTAACCCCCATGGCCTCTGCCTTAGAACCAATGCTTAGGATCGATTCTAAGACAGAAGTTAGTAAGGGTTAAAAAAAATAATTCTCTCATATGGTAGCCCTTCAAATACTTGAAGACAGCCATCGTGTCATTTCAAGCCTTCTCTTCTTCAGACTAAAAATCCTTAGTTCTTTCAATGATTCTTCATATAGCCTGGGCTCAAGGCTCCTTCACCATCCTGGTCACTCTGACAGCTAGTCATCTGAGCTAAGAGCATCTGGTGCTAAAGCCAAGGCTGTAGGAGCATACTGCTCTTGTTTTTTAAGTTCTGATAGATTTGCTAAGGAGGCAGCTAGGTGTCTCAGTCAGGAAGACCAGAGTTCAAATCTTGCCTCAAGACATTTACTATGTGTCCCTGGGCAAGTCACTTGACCTCTGTTTGCCTTAATACATTGGAGAAGGAAATGGCAAACCAGTTCACTGTCTTTGCCAAGAAAACCCCATTGGTGTGCCATGACCCACAGGGTCATGAAGGGTAGACACTACTGAACAACGTTTGCTAAAGGTTCAGCACCTTCAGTTTATTGTCCCACCCATGCTTCCCCAGAATTTCAAGTTGGGAGGCTCTGCTGAGACCTTGCACCCTGATCTCTTCCTCCTTCCCTCTATGCCTGCTTTCCTGAATAGGACATAGAAATGCCTCCCTGCCATAACTCAAAGGCCAAAAAAATCCTTTTGAAAGTTTGTCTAAAGGCCTGCTCAGAGCCTTACTTACACTCAGAATTTCACCTCTCACCTTAACTGACTTAATGAATGGGGTTTCATCCCAAGGCTTGTTGTCTGAAAGAGGGTAAATAAATGCCCCTTGAGTCTGATTTTCCATTCACCCTCTATAAATCACCTCCTAGAGTTGAAGTCTCCTTGGAAAACATCTATCAGTAATGTGTTTGGGCATGCATGTTTGGGTAGACAGCTCCTGCTGGCACTGCCTGGTGGGAAGATAGGTGATCTGGCCTGTGGGAGCTACAGGCCAGGAGTGAGGCCTCCCGTCCCCAAAATATGGCAGTCCAGAACTCAGAAACCAGCTAGTAGCTTGGAGCCTAAATGCCCTCTAGAGTTCGGGGTCATCCCTATCAATAAGATACCTCTGGAGTCATTTGGTGAGTTCTGCAATAAGGGACCATGGGAGCCAAACTTTGAGAGGTGACCTTTCCCAGGTTCAGGATGAGCCTGTCAGGACAGTTCCCCAGCCACTAAGGAGAAGTAAGTTTATTTTCTGAGAATTAAACCTCAGTTTTCTAGCCTGAGAAAACTACCCTCCCCTTATGCAAGTTTTCCTCACAAATAATAACATATTTATATAGTACTTAAAGTGTTTATAAAACATTTTCTATATAACCTTGCAGGGAAGAGAGTACAAGTTTTATTATTACTCATTGTCACAGATGAGGAAACTGAGGCTCAGAGAAATTAAGTGACTTGCCCAAGTCACACAGCTGATAAGCCTTAGAGATGGTTCAAAGATGGTTCAAACCTAGATATTCTGACTTTTTAACTGTGTTACAGTTGGGTAACCGTGGTGCAAATTCCTCCAGTTCAGGTTGCCACTGCCTTAAGAGAGATACTGTTTAATTTAAATAATGGTGACTTGTGGCTTGAGGTTTCTCAGTTGAGTTACAGCAAGGGAGGATGGGTACGCCAGCCATTCTCTCTAGGGAAAGAGCATGTACGATCCTGCTACAATCTTGTTGTCAGGGGCATGTGAAGAAGCCAAGCATCCCCGTACCTCTCAGACTGGTTAAATAGATACCCTGCTCTCTCCCCAAGTTCTCTGTTGTCTGTAGCCTAAGCCAGGGCTGAATTTCACCTCGTCCAAACTGTCCTCCTAGTCCCTACCTCTTTTTCTCATGTGAAGTGTTATTGTTGCTGGGAATTTATTTTTGTTATTTTAAACAGATGAAAAGCTCTGATTGTCTTCTGACCTTAAATGCACTATTTAAAATCCCTCCTCTGGCTGCACCTCATCCTGAAACTATGAGGTCCAAGCCCGGTGTTTCTTGAGTCAAGAGCAGCCAGAGGCTGGGCTGGAGCTGGGAAAACTGGCCAGGAAAGGGGAAGCATGGGAAGGGCCTTTGAAAGTCCACTGGCATCTCTTGCTGAATCTCCCCTGTCCACCTCTCTGCAGGCCTTTGTTCTCCTAACCGACCCTTGCCAATGCTGCCATTCTGCATTCTCTGGGCAGTTTTTTTCAAGAACCAGTGGCCATCCATGCAGGACATGACTTCCCCTCCTCACCTGTTGCCTTGTATTTATGATCCTAGTATCCCACACCTGATATTTGAAGAGACAGACAAATTGTAGAGCAAAAACTTAACCCAATAAAAAAAACTTCCAATTAGAACGGGTCCCATCCTGGGCATGTGTGTGTGGTTGCTGAGCTTGGGGAACAAACAGCATAAGACGGGACTGGGTCCAACTCCTTACCTTTGATTGTTAGGATGACTGCCCCAATGACCATAATCAGTGTCTGCAATGCATCCGTGTAGATGACAGCAGTCAGGCCACCTATGGGGAAAGGGTCAAATGCTCAGCTAGACCCTCTGGCCCCAGCGGGTAGGGAGAGACTCAGGTCAACAAAGGACAGTTGATTATGAATGAATGGGAGCCAGTCAGTTACTTTGGGGGAAGAGAGGGCAGCTGGGCATCACCCACATTCCCTCCCTCCAGGTGGAGTCATCTCTCCTCAGCTTGGCATCCAGTGCCTTCCATGCTCTGACTTGGCCCTAAACTCGCCAGCTTCATTTTCTAATTCTCCATCTTCTTTCCTTCCCATGTCCCCAATTCCAATCAAGCAGGACTTCTCTTTGAATGTGCCCCCTATTTCTCCTTCTTTGTGTCTTTGCTCGTGGTGTTCTGCTCTCACACTGCTCTTATCTTAAAGCCTCATGACAAGCCCGAGAGTAAAGTACTACTGGCATTATTTTCCCCATTTTATAGATGAGGAAACTGGGTAAGTGACTCATCCATGGTCATGCATTTATGAACTAATAGAGGTGGCCAAAATTCAAAGCCAATCATTCCTGATTCCAAGTCCAATACTCTGTTAGAAAATATATTGGACAGCAGACAAGAGTGCCAGGTCTGGAATCAGGAGGATTTCAGATCTGGCCTTGGACCCTTCTTAGCTATGTGATCTTGGACAAATCACTTAACCCAAATGACCTACACCCTACTGCTCTTCTGCCTTAGAATAGCTACTTAGTATTGATTCTAAGACAGAAAGTAAGGATTTTTTTTTTAAAGAGAAGAAAATATATTGGACCTTTTGTATGGGAGCACCATATTTATTTCAGACAAGGTTGGATGTAAACCTACTTACAAAGGGTAGGAACCAAGTCAGGGGCTACGCTTTCCTGAACCAAGTCCCCAACCAAGCATTCCCGGCATCCTCCTCCTGGTTACACTGGAGAATGGGAGATGGGGAAAGGGGAAAGGAAGGCTTGAAGAAGTGGGAACACTGGGTTGGATGAGGATCTGTGGCATGGGAAGAAAGGGTGCCTTGAAGCAGATCCACAATCTGTTTTGTTCCACCCCTTCCTTACCTGCAATGGTATAAAATGCAGTGATCACCAACACCAAGCCAGTAGACAGGTAAAAATTCCAGCCCAGACAGATTTGCACAAAGATGGCCCCAGCATACAAGTCCAGCTGGAGGTAGGATAATGGTTAGTCAATTAATTTGCATTTATTAAACACCTTCTGTGCCAGATGATGTGCTATGTTCTGAGGATTAAAAAAAAAAGGCAAAGAGCTCTCAAGGAGCTCATTGTCTAATGGAAAGATAATATACCAACAGCTATGTATAAGTAACATATATACAGGATAAATTGAGGAAAGGCACTAAAATAACTTTAAAAAATGTGATCATATAACCACAACAGAAACACACCGGTCATGTTCCAGGGCTTAGAGCATATAATACAGGGCAAACTGAAGCAAGGAGGCGTGAAGTCTAGGGTAACTAATCTGTACTAACAGTATGGGAGAAAAAGTCGACTAAATCCTGTAATTTTTAAATTAAAAAAAAATAGATATTTCTATAGCACTTTAAGTTTTGCAAAACTTTTTACAAATATTACATCATTTAATCCACCTCACAACCCCTGCATTGTTATTCCCATTTTATGAATTAGGAAACTAGGGCTTCATGAGAGGTTAAGTGACTTGCTCAGGGCTACAGAGCTAGTAAGTTTCTGAGGCAGGATTTGAATTCAGATTCTTCCTGATTCCATGTCCAGCCCTCCATCCACTGGGGCTTCCTATTTGCTGCTAATAAATGTTTAATACTTTCAAGTGTCATAGGGGAATATACATAAGACTGGGAGTTAAAAGACCTGAGAAACAAATGAATCTGCAAACATGTATATGCTAAGGATACAAAGACAAAAAAAAACAACCCCCGCCCCCAAAAAACAAACCAACTAATAGTCCTTGCCCTGGAGGAGCTTACATTCTTTTCTGGGAAGTTCACTTTCCTTCTCTAGATCTCAGTGTCCTCATCTGTAAAATGTAGTAGTTGGCCTAGATGATCTCTAAGGACCTTCCCAGCACTAATAATTTGATGATTCACTCAGTTCACTCTGGGACAGGGCTTCCATTGGCCCCACTCCTTTTGGAAGATCTGAGAGGCAGTACAGTATGGGAGAGAGAGGACTGAATTTAGAGGGTCCTAGAAACCTAGAATCTCAGTGCTGAAGGAATATCTAAGGTTCTATGGTCCAACCTCTATGTAAATAAGAATCCCTTTTGTTGTTGTTCAGTCATTCAGTCATGTCTAACTTTCTTGGCAAAGATACTAGATAGTTTGCCATTTCCTTCTCCAGGCTCATGTTATAGATGAGAAAACTGAGGCAAACAAGGTTAAGTGATTTTCCCAGGGTCCCACAACTAGTAAGTGTCTGAGGTTGGAGTTGAATTCAGGAAGTTGGGATTTCCTGATTCCAGGCCCCATGCTTTACCCATTACACCACTTAGCTGCCCAGGAAAGAGTACGTGAAGATTATTACCTTCCTCATCCTGACCAATACATCTTTCTTCACATTTAATTTTTTTTGGTTGCTACATCACACTGCTGACCCATAATGAATTTGTAATGTGCCAAGACCTCCAAGTTTTTTGAAGACAAACTGTGGTCTAGCCATGTCTCCCATCCCAATACTTGTGAAATCAGTTAGACCTAGGTCCAAAACCAGACTTCAACGTTCATTAGCTGTGTGACCTTTAGAAAACTACCTGGCATCTCTGATTCTCAATTTACTAATCTGCAAAATGATCATTATCATTTATTTATTATTTCACAAGATTGTCATGAGGAAGTGCTTTATAAAAGCAATTTAAGGATGTGAGCTGTAAGTAAATTTGTCAAAACTGGACAAGTCAGTCTAGAGAAGAAGGATGAGGCACCTCATTTAGACTTTGGGAACTAAGAGCTTGTGATGATAACTCTATAAGTCAGATAAGGCCCAGTAGCAAAACTTAGACAAGTAGAATCACAAATTCTAACAAACATTTAAAAAACAATTAATTCCAATTACTAGCTGAATATAGATGAAAATAGCTGAAGATAGAATTCTATCCAATTTCTTTTATAATACAAATATCTGTCAGGAAGAAGAAAAAAACCAAAACAGAAAGAAAACTATAGACCCATGTTGGTGAACCTATGACACATATGCCGGAGGGGGCTGCTCCCTTCCCTCTTATTACACACACCTGAGGCCATTTCTCCCATGACCTGCCCCTTTGCCCAGCAGCCCAATGGAAGTGCTTCCTTCCTCCCCTGTCTGGGGCAAGGCAGGGGTCTCACATGTGGTGTGAGGGTTGCAGTTTGGGCACGCAGTCTCTAAAAGGTTCGCCATCACTGTTATAGACCAATCTCCCTAATGAATATTGATGCACAAAATTTAAATAAAGACTAGGAAGGAGATTATAACAATATGTTACAAGGATCATATACCAACACCAGGTAGGTTTTATGCCAGGAATGCAAGGACAGTTCAATATTAGGACAATTATCAGCATAAGTGACCATATCAATAACAAAATGAACAGAAACTATATGATTATCTCAATAGATGCAGAAAAAGTTTTGACAAAATATAACACTCATTCCTATTAAAAATGCCAGAGAATGTTGGGAAAAATGGAATATGCCTTAAAATATCAGCAAGCATTATCTGTAATGGAGATAAGCTAGAAGCCTTCCCAATAAGATCAGGAGTGAAGCATAGATGCCTATTAATATCACTACCATTCAATATTGTACTAGAAATGCTAGTTTAGCAATGAGAAGAAGAAACAGAAGGAAATAGAATAGTCAATGAGGAAATAAATCTATCAATCTTTGCAGATGGTATGATGGTATACTTAGAAGAGAATCCTAGAGAATCAACCGAACTACTAACTGAAACAATGAACAACTTTAGCAATTGCAGAATATAAAATAAACCCATGTACATCATCAACTTTTCTCTACACTACCAATAAAGTCCAAAAGCAAGAGAGAGAAAGACAAATCCCCTTTAAAATAATTCTAGACAACATAAAATCTACTTGCTAAGACAAATCCAGGAACTATATGACTACATCAACAAACACTTTTCACACAAATGAAGTCATATCTAAACAATTAGAAAAACATTAGTTGCTCATGTTTGACTGAACCAATATAATAAAAATGACCAACACCTCACACCATATACCAAGATAAAGTAAAAATGGAAACATGATTTAGAAGTAAAAGAGCAAAACCATAAGCAAATAAGCAGAACAGAAGATATTTTACTTGTCAGAACTATGAATAAGGGAAGAATTTATGATCAAACAAGACAAAGAGAACATTGTGAGGTATAAAACAGATAATTTTGACTATGTTAAATTAAAAGTTTTTTGCATGAACAAAATCAGTGCTACTAAGATTGGAAGAGAAACAAAAAACTGGTAAAAAATTTATAGCAAATGTCTCTGACAAGGGCTTCTTTTCTCAAATATATAGAGAACTGAGTCAATTTATAAGAATACAAGTCATTCCTTGATTAAAAATGGTCAAAGAATAACGGGCAGTTCTCAGATGAAGAAATTAAAACTAGCTTTTGTTTTATGAAAAAATGCTCCAAATCACTATTAGAGAAATATAAATTAAAGCAATTCTGAGGCACCACCGCACAACTATCAGACTAGCCAATATGACAAAAAGGGAAGATGATAAATGTTGGAGGAGATGTAGGAAACCTGGAACATTTTTGGTGGAACTGTGAATTGATGCAATCATTCTGGAAAGCAATTTGGAACCATGTCCAAAGGTCCATAATGCTGTTGAATATCCTTTGACCCAGCAATACTACTACCATGTCTCAAAGAGATCAGAGATAAGTGGAAAAGACCTACTTATACAAATATAATTGTAGCAGCTTTTTGTGGTGGCAAAGAACTGGAAATTAAAGGCATGTCCATCAACTGGGAAATGGCTGAACAAGTATATGATTGTAATGGAATACTATTATGCTATAAGAAATGATGCACAGGACAAAAAAACCTGAAAACTGAAGTGATAAAAAGTGAAGTGAGCAGAACCTCCTGGTTTCTTCTGAATATTGTACACGGTAATAGCAAGAATGTCTGATGATCATCTGTGAATGACTTAAATATTATCAGCAATGCAAGGATCCAGGACAACCTCAAGGGACTCAGGAAAAAACAGGCTATCTCTCACCCTAGAAAGAAGTGATGGAGTCAGTGCAGATTGAAGCAATCTATTTTTAACTTTATTTCCTTCTTTAGTTTTTTCTTATATAAACAATGTCTTCTTTCACAACATGACATGAAACATATATTGCATGATAGCACATGTATAAACTATATCATATTACATGCCATCTTGGGAAGGGGGATGAGAAGAAGGAAGGGAGAGAACATGGATCACAAAATGTCAGAAATGATTTTTAAAAATTGTATCTTGTGTTAATTGGGAAAATATAATAAAATAAATTTTAAAATAAGATAGACAAGAAAACCATGGTCCATTACACCCAAGTTCTCGTTTTATCCTGACTGTATCCAGTCTTGGACATAGCACTGAAAAATCATCTAGTCTCTGGTTTATATTGACCCCACCCAGAGTTTACTTTGGGAGAAATCACCGAAGTTTTAGGTTTCCACAGATGTGGCTAAAAAGGTCTCCAGCTCCCATGCAAGTATTCAGGGTAACAAACATTTCCAGGGACTGGACAGCTCACAGAAAATGAAGGAGTCACAAAGGACTCACCTGAACCCACAAACAAAGAAGAAAAAACCTAAAGGACTCACATAATAATCCACAAACAATACAATTCTCCCTCTCCAGTGGATCCCACTTTTTCACAGAGTCGTAAAGTTCTTCAGATTCAATATCACCAACGTTCAGCCCTCTGATAACTTCGGAGGGTCTTCTCTTCCCCTAACAACAATCATGCTGCTCAACAAATTCCCCTTCTTTGGAGAGATTTGATCCCCAAACTCTTGAATTTGAGGTTACTCATAAGGCAATTCTGAGCCTGATGTTCTCCAGGAAATCTTCCTTCTCTGGTTAGGAGGCTAGATTTCTGAATTTTGCTGCCTAGGAAATCGCTTCTCCTTTGTCTAGGAAGAAGGCAAATTAGGGACAAACTCTACTAAACTCTACTAAACTCTACTCTCATGTTAAGGGGGCAAGCATATTTCTTACTTTGCCTTACCTATTTCAAAGCTACAATTAAATGGCTCCTGGGAAGGAGGAAGATTAACTCTCATCATCACCACCTGGTATTACAGGAAAAAGGTGCCTCCTCACAGCAGCAGCCTTTATGAAACATGGTTTGGTAATTTAAATCTCTAAGTTTGTTTGTTTTTTAAAGGGATTTATCTAGAATAGAAGTGTAAGTGGAAGGGAAAAGGCCAAAGGCAATGTCAACTCCCTTTTGTAGGCCAGCACAAAGATCTGTCTCCTCCCCAAAAAGTGTCCTCCCAAGTGTCTAAGCCAACCAATTCATCTTGGGGCCAGCCCACATCAGTTAAATCCATTCTCCAGGAAGCTCCAAGCAGCACCTTCCAACCCAAATGGTTCATTCTGGGTCAGCTGTAGTCTTGGAGACCTAATTAGCAGGTGTCTTTTGTCCTCCCCACAAGGTGCTGGTGAACATATATACACATTCCATAGAGAGATGCTTTCTTAGAAGTCCTTGACAAAGAATCACTACCCCATCAGTTCAAGTTTGATTGGATAACTGTCCTGATCAGTCCACACACAATTTGGATTTTGCACTGCTCACATCACTCTTCCTGAAGCAATCTCAGGCATTCATGGGGAGCTACCTGATCTTTTCCTTCCTCCAACTTAGAAGCACATTTTGGTGAAACTCACTTCACAGTGCCCACTCAATCTGGGGACCTCCCTTTCTTATCATCAGTACAAAGTCATGATCATCAAATAATGTCATCATTACAGACCTCAATTCAGCTCTCTCTATACAAATCAGAGGGGACTTTCTAAGCCAAGAACCAGCACAAACTTGATGACTAGAATCATAATATTTTAGTGTAGGAAGGGACCTGAGAAGTGAGTCCCTCTAACTTCCTATTCTGTATAGTATGGTGTACTGGGCAGAATGTTGGACTTGGAGTGAGGAGGGATCTAGATTTAAATTCTGTTTCTGAAATTTCCTAGCTATTCGACCCTAGGTAAACTATTTAATCTCTCTGAGCTTTGGTTTTGGCATGTATAAAAGAAAAATAGTAATATATTCACTACCTAGAGCACAGGCAAGTGCTTTTTAAACCTTAAAGCTAAAAAAAAAATTATTACAAAAGACTCCTTCCCCGCATATCCCAGAGAAGTGGTTATCCAATTTCTGTTTGAAAAACTTGTCAATGAGGGAGAATTTCTCAAGGCAAGGAATTCTCCTTTGGACAGGTCTAATTGTTAAAAAAAAAAAAAAAAAAAAAGTGGTATTGGTTTTTCCCTCTGCTTTCTTCCTTACTATCCCTTATCTGATCTTATCTGATCAGATGTTGAATTGAGTCAGTTCTATCTCCATACCATCTCTCATATCGGTCCCCATCCTCCTGGATAATCCCCCTGGGGTTCAGATTGTCATCACTTCTCTCTGCTACTATTACAATAACTTCCTCCTTGATTTTTTCTGCCTCAGGCATCTCCAAACCATCATCCACATAACTGCCAAAGTGACATTCCTAAAGGACAGTTTTGACCATATTATTTCCTTATTCAAAAAGGTCCACGTGTTCCCTATTGCCTCCAGGATCAAATATTTGTTTGGCAATTAAAATCCTTCAGAGGTATTATTCATAGATTCTATAACGCAGCAAAATCAGACTATTTGTTGGCCCTCACCGAAAACATTCCACCTCAAACCTCTGTTCCCTTAAACGAACCTGTGCCGGGAATGCACTCACTCTCTCCTCACCTCTGCTTCTTAAATGCCTTAGAATTCTTTAAAAGGTTAAATGCTACTTCTTATATGAAATGTTTCCTAAAACTCTAAGCTGCTAATAATCCTCATTAGATTGTAAACTCTTGAGGGCAGGGACTATCTTTTGCCTCTTTTACATCCCTAACTCTTAGCACAGTATCTGGCACCAAGCAGACTCTTAAAAAATATTTAATGGAGAAGCTATGTAGTGCAGTGGATAGAGTGCCAGGCCTAGAGTCAAGAGGAAACTGAGTTCAAATCTGGCTTCAGATATTTCCTAGCTGAGTGACTCTGGGCAAATCTCTTTTCCTTATTGCCTCAGTTTCCTCATCTGCAAAATGGGGATGATAATAATAGCGTGTGGATAATAATAATGTGAGGATCAAATGAAAGTGATAATTGTGCAGTGCTTGGCACAGTGTTCAGTACATAGTAAGTGCAATATAAATGCTAACTATCATAATTTTTTAATTGTTGATTGATTGGTGGTGCCTCTTTCCTAAAAAATTAACTTTGTACAAAGTGCTTTTTTTTTTTTTTTTTTTTTTTTACTTTTTTTGTTTCATTTGTTTTTAAATTATGTTATATGTGTACTGTTGCTTTCCCTGAAAGAAGGTAAGCCCCCTTGAGGGCAAAGTCTGTCTTGCTTTTATATTTGTATCCCCAGAACCTACCATACATAATGCAGGATATAGAAGATACTAAGTAAAAGATTGCTGATTGGTTGATTGATTCTACCTGTTGCTCCTGGTTCTTTCTAAGCCAAACAAGCAAAACAAGTTTAATCCTTCTTCCACATGACTGCCGCCCAAATATTTCAAAACAACTATCATGTTGCCCCTGTCTTCTCTTCAAATTAAACATTCTCGGTCCTTTCAAATGACTCATACATGGCATGGTCTCCAGTCTCCACACTGACCCAGGCTGTACTCCTGACATCCTCAGCTTAAGCCCCCCTCCCCCCATTTCAGGTTCCTTTTCTATACTGTCATCCCCCAATAGGATGTAAGTTCCTTGAGGTCAAGGACTACCTTTCTTTTTGCTTTTAAAATTAAAAACAACAACAACAACAACAACAAACCATCGAGTTCTAAATTCTCTCCCTTCCTCCTCTCCCCCTCTTCAAGAAGACAAGCAATTTGATATAGATTATACATGTTTAGTCATGCAAAACATTTCATTTATTAGCCATGCTGCAAAAGAAAACACAAACAACAAAAAAAAAAAAAACAAACAAAAACAAAACCCAAAAAGAGTATGTTTTAATCTGCATTCAAACTATGGATTCTTTCTCTGGAAGGGAATAGCATTTTTCATTATGAGCCTTTTGGAACTGTCTTGGATCTTTGTATTGCTGAGAATAGCTATGTTATTCACACTTGGTCATTGTACAATATCCATGTTACTGTGTACAGTGTTCTCTTATGAACAGGCAGTTTGACCAGGGGAGTACACAATATGACTGTCACTTCCTATATTCTCTGAACATTGTGTTTCTTTTATTGCCTGTGACTATAAGAAAGTCACTTAACTTTTCTGGGCTTCATTTCCTTCTTATGTAAAATGAAGAGTTTAGATTAGATGATCCCTAAGGTTCCTTCCAGCTGCAAATCCTATTATCCTCTTACTTCAATCTCAAACAGCCTTAAGGAGGGGTAACATGGAGCAGCTAGGTGGTGCAGTGGATAGAGCTTCAGTCTGGAAAGTCAGGAAAACTCATCTTCCTGAATTTAAATCCAGCCTCAGAGCTTAATTAGCTATGTGACTTTGGACAAGTCACTTGACTCTTTTTGCCTCAGTTTCCTCATCTGCAAAATGAGCTGAAGAAGGAAATGGCAAACCACTCCAGTATCTTTTCTGACAAAACCCTCAATGGGGTCATAAAGAGTCAGAGAACAAGTGGCAACATGACTTAGTACACTGATGGCAAACCTTTTAGAGACCAAGTGCCCAAACTGCATCCTCATGATGCATGTGAGCCATTCCCTCCCAAGCTGTACCCTCACCCTGCATGTGAGCCACCCCCTTACTCCAGATTGGGTAGGGAGGAAGCTCCCATTGGATGGATGGGCAGGTGATGTGAAAAAAATGTCCTCAGGTGCAGTGGAGAGAGGGAAGGGAGCAGCCCCGCTCCAGCACACATGTCATAGGTTTGCCAACACAGGCTTAGTAGATAGATGATGACCTCAGAGTCAGAAAAACCTGGATTTATGTGCCCCTTCAAGTCCTAGTTCAAGCTGGCTTTATGGCCTGAGGCAGATCACTTAACCTCTCAATGTTCCAGGCAACTCTCTACAAATATAAATTGTAGGCTACCTCCTGATAGGTAAGAAAGGACATTTCCTCCCTGAGAATTCATGAAATCATAAATATAAGCCACCACCACCACCACCACCTCCCTGGAAGTTAACATTAGCTATTTTGTCTGCCTTGTCATATGGTTGATTCATATTGCCCTTAGAGTTCGCTAAACTCTCAGGTCTTTCTCATATCTACTTCCTAGTCGTGTATTAGCATCTTCTCTACTTGACCAATTTATGTGTCATTTATGTTTTTAAACATAGGGATAAGATTATATTTAGTCCTTTTGAAAATTTCATATTATTGGGTTTAGGCTATTGTTGTGGCCTTTTCAGATCCCAGTTCTAATAAAGAGCCTGGTATTCTCTTCTAAATTCAATAGGAAAAGATTTCCTTTGGCAACATCAGCCTACAACTTTGTCATACTACGATGGATTTGCAATTTCATCCTTTGGGGTTTTCTCTTTGAAGACGCATATTGAAACCCATCTATGTGTGCCCATCCTGTGGACTTTTATCTGTGCGCTCCCATCAGTTCACCACGGAGTATTCACCCGCCGTGCTTGGGACCCATCCTTGAGGTCTTGCTGCCCACTCTAGGCTACCCAGGGTGCGGGCAGGCTGAGCATCACTTCTCCCTCGTTCTTACTCCCAATCAGCCTATCTTCTTTTTTCAATCACATAGTTCCTTGATGACATCCTGTAGCAGTCTTTGTTTGCAATGTGTTGCAACCTGTTCATGACCACTAATAATCAACAAACATCTATTAAGTGCCTGCTCTGAGCCGAGGAAAGGGGCTCTAAGGATACAAAGAATGCAACAATCCCTGCTGGAAAGCAATCTGTAGCTTATTGGGGTGGGGAGAGCAACATGTCCATGTGTAATACAGAATGTGTACATGCATGTTTATACACATATGTCTGTAAGTGCATGAAGGTGTGCATGTTTGTATACATACATACACACTTGTATATACAATATAATCCACACATGTGCACATGCACACACATAAACATGCACATGTTTCTGTGTGCCTGCACACACGTATGCATGGGTGACATGTGTATGTATACCCCTGTTTGTGTATGTGTACATATGTAAGCACATGTTTGTGTGCATGTGCATGTATCCACATAAATGATACACAGGTAGCTGCATATATTTGCACCTGTAGAACATACATATGCACACGTGGACATACTTTGTATGCATGTATGTGTACACATGTAGGCACATGTGCACTGTGTGCACACATATAAACATACACATATGCAATGTGTAATTCGAATTTCTGAACCCTAAAACTACTATTCCCAGCACATAATGTGAGAAGGAGAGTGGGGTGCTGGGAATAGTAGTTTTAGGGTACAGAATTTCTAATTACACAATATGCGTGTACATGTGTAATTATATATGCATGCGCTTACTTATACACATAGTTCTATATACATGTATGTGTATGTGTTTGCAATACATGTACCCACACATGATATGCATGTGTGTATACACACAGAACATACACATGTGTCTATGCAAGTTTCTATAGATACACAAACAGTAAATGCAGAGGAATCGTGGAGGGAAGACACTAGCAGTTGGGAGGATCAGGAAAGGGTCTTTGCAGAAAGCGTTCCTTGAAGGGAGAAGGGGAATCTGTGAGGCAGCAGGGAAGAGGACCTTTCCAGGCATGAGGAACAGCCAGTGGAACCCCAGGCAGATGGGAAAGGGAACATGTATTCTGCGAGGAACAAAGAGAAGGCCCATTTGGCTGGACTGTCAGGTGTGGGAAGAGGAGTGATTGAAATTAGGTTGGAAAGGCAGGTTAAGGGTAGGACGTGCAGGGGCTTTAAATCTTAGAGAAGACCCAGAGCCACTGCCGACCATGAGGCATGGAGTGACAAGATTAGATTTTCACTCACAGAAAATCCCTTTGGCGACTCAGGGAGAGACTTGAGGGAGAGAGAACCGTTAGGTGACCATTACTATGGTCAGTGATTCCCAAAGTGGGCGCCACCACCCCCTGGTGGGTGCTGCAGCGATCCAGGAGGGCAGTGATGGCCACAGGTGCATTTATCTTTCCTATTAATTGCTATTAAAATTTAAAAAAAATTAATTTGCAGAGGGCTAAGTAATATTTTTTCTGGAAAGGGGGCAGTAGGCCAAAAAAGTTTGGGAACCACTGATCTAGGCAAAAGGTGACATGGGCTTGAGCTAAGGGGCTCACCACATGTGTATGGAAAAGCCAGAGTCAGTCTAACTGGATTATGGAATGGCTGGAGTGTAGTAATATAGAAGAATAATGGAAACTTGGGAAGGGGTCAGGTTATGAAGGAAGAAAACAAACATTTATTAAGCACCTGCTATGTACCAGACACATGCTAACTGCTTTACCTTAATTACTTTTTATTATCTGATTTGATCCTTACAACAACCCTCAGAGGTAGATGCTGTTATTATCCCCCTTTTTCCAGTGGAAGGGCATGATGAGACAGAGGTTAAGTGACTTGTCCAGGGTCAAACTAGCTAGCAAGTTAACTGAGGTCACATTTGAACACGGATCTTGTTGGCTTTAGGACTAGTACTCTTTCCACTTCACAACCTAGCTACATAGAACATTAGATTTGATGATTAACAATAATTGGCAACTTTGTACTCTTTCCACCTCCCAACCTAGCTACATAGAACATTAGATTTGATGATTAACAATAATTGGCAACTTTGCATTCTTTCCACTCCTGATCGAGTTGCAGAGGACATTAGATTTGACTACTAAAGTGGTAACTTTGAGAAGAGCAGTTTCAGTAGAATGATGAGGTCAGAGTCTAGGCTGAAGAAGGTTTAGAAGAGATTAAGAGGAGAGAAAGTAAAGGTTCTGAATGTAGAAAGCTTTTTCAAAATTAGCTGAGAAACAAAAAGAGAAATATAACTTGAGCAAGGAAGAATGGTAGGATTTAGTGAGAAAATTTTTAAGGAGGAAGAAGGCACAAGTGTGTTTGTAGCTAACAAGGAAGGAACCGGTAGATATTGAGAGAGAAGAGAAAAAGTAAGGATGATAAATGGACAATCAGCTAGAGACAATGGAAGAGGGTAGAGCGAAGAGTATACATAAAGGAATGCCCTTGACAAAGAGAAGGGCCACCACTTCTTCAGAGACTGGAGTGAAGGAGGATTTGGTGGAGAATGTGAGGAAAAGAGAAAGGGAGAAGAGGGAGCTCTTGAGAGATTACTTTCGTTTTTTTCTTCTATGAAATATGAAGCAGAGGTCTTATCTGAGTAGGTGGTGGAAAGATTTGGCATGGGAGGACTGAGGAGGAAATAGGTTTGAAGAGCCACTGTGGTGATTGATTAGGATAGCATATTAATTAGACAGGACTAGAAGGGTGGCATTGCTGCAGTGAGGACATAGTAGAGTCCTCCTAAGGCATAAATTTATAGCAGACCCAGTCAGTGCCGTTTCATGATTTCCAATCGGTCCATTCAGTAGTAAGACTGGGGATTGTGGGAATAATCTAAGCTGAGGTTTTTCCAAGATGTGATGATTGTAGAACAAAGGAAGAAGAGATTTGAGATGCAAGACTCAAGTCCAGGGAGAGACTAGAGCTGGATATAAAGATTTGTAAGATATTTATATAGAGATAATAATTAAATTAATGGGAACTGATGGGACATACCTATTTAAAAAACTTATTGCCAGTTCTCTATAGAGAAGCTAACTATTGGTCATCTAAAGAATAACTTAAAAACAGTGACATTATATATAATTTGTAATCTAATTAAAAATTGAAGAGGAGGCAGCTAAGTAGCATAATGGATAGAGAGCAGTGCCTGAAATCATGAAGGGTAGACTTCAAATTTGCCTCAGATACTTAGTATCTATGTCATCATTGACAAATCACTTAACCCTGGTCACCTCAGTTTCCTCATCTATAAAGTGAGTTGTAGAAGGAAATGGCAGTGTCTTTGCCAAGAAAACCCCAAAATGGGTTATGACAAGTTGGTGACAACTGAAACAGCTTGAACAAGAAGAAGCTGCTTGTATAATATATAACAATTAATTTGGTGATTTGTCTCCTAGAAATTTAACCCTACTACTATGACATATACAAATGATTGTATTTATATTTTTACTTTTCCTATTTTGTTACAATATTTTTTGGAATAGTGTTTCTCTTCTCCTCCATGTTATTCCTTCCATTCTCTTAATCCTCACTAATGACAACCAGGGTAGATTTGTCTTTCAGAAGTATTTAAGAAAAAATCCCAGCTATAAAATCAGTGGAATATTTTTATTGCCTTGATTGTTTGGAGTCTGATGTTATAGATCAAACTAGAAAAAGTAGGTTCTAAAGATGTAAATTCGGTCACGTGGTATATGGTATGACCATTATCTGCCAGGGTTTTTCCCCTAAAAAACAACAAACTTTAGCTCTAGGAAAATTAAAGAGTCCGGTCTATGAGAAATGAATGACCCTTGGCCTTTACTGATATCCCATGACTGTGACAGTCACTACACCCTATAGTAATGACCGGATGTGTTTCTATGTAGAGAAAAGGGGGAGGAGGGGCTGAATGCCTACCTGAACTACTACTGTATCCTTGATGAATATACTTTTCATGCTATGGCAAAGTAAATTTCCTTTTGTAAACTATTACAGGCATCTCATTTTGTTCCAGTCTCAAGCCTGAACTACCAGATGGGATTGTCTCACAACAAAGTATCTTATTATGGGAATTAATCTGCAACAGAAATTGTGTTATTTGAGTAAGCATAATCAGTGAATTAAAACCAAGATTTCTCAATGAAGTAGCTGAACTTACTGAGCACAGCAATCAATTAGGACTCTTAAACGTTGTCTGCCTTGAGCTTTAGATAAAAATATGTTAGGCTAACATTCAATGTTCTTTTTTTAAATTAATTTAATTAAATGATTTAGAATATTTTCCATGGTTACAAGATTCATATTCTTTCCCTCTTCTTTCCCCTCCCCCTCCAGTAGCCAATGAGCAATTTAACTGGGTTTTACATATATCATTGATCAAGACCTATTTCCATATTATTGATATTTGCATTAGGGTGATCATTTAGAGTCTACATCCCCAATCATATCCCCATTCACCCATGTGATCAAGGAAATGTTTTTCTTCTGCATTTCTGCTCCCACAGTTCTTTCTCTGGATGTGGATAGCGTTATTTCTCATAAGTCCCTCAGAAATTGTTGCATTGCTGCTAGTAGAGAAGTCCATTATATTCGATTGTGCCACAGTGTATCAGTCTCTGTGTATAACGTTCTCCTGGTTCTGCTCCTTTCACTTTACATCAGTTCCTGGAGATCATTCCAGTTCACATGGAATTCCTCCAGTTCATTACTCCTTTTAGCACAATAGTATTCCATCACCAACAGATACCACAATTTGTTCAGCCATTCCCCAATAGAAGGGCATCCCCTCATTTTACAATTTTTTGCCATCACAAAGAGCGCAGCTATGAATATTTTTGTATAAGTATTTTTCCTTATTATCTCTTTGGGGTACAGACCCAGCAGTAGTAGGGCAGGCAGTCATTTAAAGCCCTTTGGGCATAGTTCCAAATTGCCTTCTAGAATGGTTGGATCAATTCACAATTCCACCAGCAATTCATTAGTATTCCAATTTTGCCACATTTTCTCCAATATTTATTACTTTCCTTTGCTGTCATATTATTTTTATATAAACCTTACCTTCTGTCTTGGAGCCAATACTCCCATCTCTAGGCCTGGCTCTCAATCCACTGAGCTATCCAGCTGCCCCCGCTTTGCTGTCATATTAGCCAACTTGCTAGGTGTGAGGTGGGACCTTAGAGTTGTTTTGATTTGCATTTCTCTAATTAGGAGGGATTTAGAACACTTTTTCATGCGCTTATTGATAGTTTTGATTTCTGTATCTGAAAACTGCCTATTCATGTCCCTTGCCCATTTATCAGTTGGGGATGGCTTGATATTTTTGTACAATTGATTTAATTACTTACATATTTGAGAAATTAGACCTTTGTCAGAGGTTTTTGTTATAAAGATCTATTCCCAGTTTATTGCTTCCCTTCTGATTTTGGATGAGTTGGTTTTGTTTATACAAAAACGTTTTAATTTAATGTAATCAAAATTATTCATTTTAGGGTTCCTGGTTAAGATGGCAGCAGAGTAAGAAGCAGCTTTTAACCTCTCCTGACCGAAACACACAAAACTCCTCAAGGGGACATAAAAACAAGTCCAGACGAACGGAGGAACCCCACAATAGGGCACAGCGTGGAAGGGACGTGGAATCGAGGCATTTCCATGCTATAAAGGGATGAAACAGCTCTCACTAAATCGCGGGCTGAGCAACCACCCCACCCCCACCCCCTCCACACACAACACCTATAGCGCCGAAGCCAGCTAAAAAGAAATAGAGCAAGTTTGGGGCACCCATCGAGTCATTGGCTGCTCCGGGGCCTGTTCCTGAGAGCAGCAAGATTTAGGACCCCAAAAAGCTAATGAACGCACACAAAATTCTAGCGCGGGAGCAGGGCCCCGAGAGCGGACGCAGGACTCAGAACTCGGGCTCAAAGCACAGGCACCAGTGGAGGCGTGGGTGGAGGCAGACACAGCCACGAGCTAAAGCTCTGAAACCCTGAGTGGGGAACCAGTGCAGATGGGCATATGACTATGGAAGCAGCGCCCTGAGACTTGTAAAGAAACCTCCAGCAGAGGATCAAGCAAGGGGGTCCACCAGGGGGCTTGACCTTGGAAAAAACCAGAACTCAGACCTCAGGAGCCAATAGACCGCGAACAGACCCTGAGCGCAAGGATAAACCTGAGAAGCTGCTGGGCTAATGATGGCTACCCAGACTCAGGAAGTTCAGAAGAGAAAGATTAACAACAAGAAAAAGAAGTCTTTAACACTCGACAACTTTTACACAGAGAAAATCCAGACAACCGAGCAAACAGAGGAGGAGAACAAACAAGCATCCAGACCCTCCTCAAATAAGGAAAACTCCTCACAAGCTATGGAAGAGTTCAAAACTGAGATTTTGAGGAAAATGGAAGAGATCTGGCAAGAAAATAACAGTTTAAAAGGTAGAATCTTGCAATTGGAAAGTGAGGCTCAGAAACCAAATGAACTGATAAGCAAATTGAACAACAGAAATGACCAGATTGAAAAGGAATACCAGAAGATTATAGCCGAAAACCAGAAGATTATAGCCGAAAACTGAAAGATTATAGCTGAAAACCAATCCCTAAAGGCTAGAATTGAGCAATTGGAAGCTAATGATCTCTCAAGACAACAAGAACAAATAAAACAAAGTCAAAAGACTGAAAAAATAGAAGGAAACATGAAATATCTCAATGAGAGAATGACAGACCAAGAAAACCGGTCTAGAAGAGACAATTTGAGAATAATTGGTCTTCCAGAAAAACCAGAAATTAATAGAAACCTGGACTCCATACTAACAAAAATAATCCAGCAAAATTGCCCTGAAGTCCTACAACAAGAGGACAATATAGACATTGAAAGGATCCATAGATCACCCTCTACACTGGACCCAGAAAAGTCAACACCCAGAAATATAATTGCAAAATTCAAGAGTTTCCAAGAAAAAGAAAAAATCTTACAAGAAGCCAGAAAGAAACAATTCAAATATCAAGGAGCACCATTCAGGATCACACAGGATCTGGCAGCCTCCACGCTAAAAGATCGCAAGGCTTGGAATACGATATTCAGAAAGGCAAGAGAGCTGGGCCTGCAACCACGGATCAACTACCCATCAAAATTGACTATATATTTCCAGGGGAAAGTATGGGCATTCAACAAAATTGAAGAATTCCAGGTATTTGCACAGAAAAGACCAGGGCTAAATGGAAAGTTTGATATCCAACCACAAAAATCAAGAGAAACCTGAAAAGGTAAATAAGATACAGAGGGGAAAGAAAGAAAATTTATAATTTTTAAATTTGCCTTTTTAAGGGCCTCAGTGAGATCTAATTATCTGTATTCCTATGTAGAGAAATGTTATGTATAATTCTCTGTAGTGAATTCTATTCACTATTATAATATTCACTATTATAGTAATAAGAAGAATAATTCACAGGGTGAGGGTGGAACACTAAATAATCTAAGATGGCATGGGGGATGGGAAAGAGGGGGTGAATAGCAGGAGACACCAAGAGAAACTTGAGTGAATAAGAAAATAGGATATTCTATTACACACAAAGAGGACATGGGAGGGAGAGGGGACAAATACTATTATAAGAAGGAGAGGAAGAGAGCATTAAGAGGTAATAATCAAACCTTACTCTCAGTGTAATCAACCCGGAGAGGGAAGAGTAGCTATACTATCCATTGGGACATAAAACTCTTATCTAACCCTTTTGAGAAAGTTAGAAGGGATAAACCAAGGGGAGCAGGGGAGTGGGGAGGACAAAAAAAGGGAGGGGAGAAGGAGGAGGGAATTCATAAGGCCTTTAAAAACAAAAAGAGGGGGAAAAATAAGGGAGGGGGTAGAAAAGGAAGTTAATCAAGGGAGGGGATAAGGGATAGCGACTCAATAGCAAACCACTGGTTTAAAAGGAAAAAAAGTATAAGGAAAAAGGGGGTAGCAATGGGGGAGGATTTGAAAATGTCAGCAAATGCACAACTGATGATTATAA